>NW_024082111.1:0-329715 GCF_003009895.1 Hyaena hyaena | reverse complement strand
CATGAGAGACTCTTGAATGCTGACAAAAACTGAGGACTGATGGATGTGGGGGGGAGGAGGGATGGGCATGGAGGAGGGCACTTGTGGGGATGAGCACTGAGTGTTATGTGGAAACTAATTTGACAATAAACTCTTAGAAAAATAAATAAATAAAAGGAAAACAAAGAAAACTTGATTTAAGTACATGAATTATTGTACGTATATGTATCTAAGTATAACACACATACTTTTGCTGACCTACTTGACATTTTTTTAAAATGTTTATTTATTTTCGGAGAGAGTGTGAGTGGGAAAGGGGCAGGGGAGGGGGACAGAAGATCCGAAGCAGGCTCCACTCTGAAAGCAGCGAGACCAGTGTGGGGCTCGGAATCATGAACTGTGAGATCACAACCTGAGCCAAAGTCAGATGCTCAACTGACTAAGCCACTTGGGTGCCCTGACATTTCTATCTTATTACCTCTGTACAAGCCACAAGTGAGATTTCCCCATCTCTCCGTGTCTGCTCCTAGAAGCACATTCATCAGGGAATGATGTTAAGGCTTCACTTTGAAGAATGTTTGCATTATTTTTGATCCTTAAGAACAGGCGTGCTCTTTCTAAAAGGCATCAGATAATACATTTGACATTTGGCATCAGTGAAGCGAACATCTTCCAAAGGTCTCCTCTCCCAGGACCTGGGGACTGGATAAAGCCACATCGTTATTAAGAGTTGTCCCTCCATCCCCCTCCGCTGCTGAGTTAGTGCTACCTTCCCTGGAGGGCAGCCCATCCAGGCCCTTTCTGTAGATGACAAGCAGTGTGGGGTAAACTCGAGGGCTCAGTCCAAGATCAGAAGGTTATCCCAATGCCATAGGAAGAGCACAGAAATGAGACCCTTGAGTGCTCTCTTGGTTGCAGTGACCTTGGGCAGGTCAGATCTTCACTGATCTGTTTTCCCATCTGAAGAATGAGGAAAAGATAACATCATCCTGACAGGCCCTGGGGCTTGTGGAGAAGCGAGCATAGGCTTCCTGTTATAAATGATGACATAGTTAAGTCTCAAGAGCCAGGTGTCTGGTCAGAAAATCACGGGCTCCACATTCTCAGGGGCTTAGCAGCGGCCTGGTAGCCGCTGGGGGAGAAAATGTACAACTTCCGAGATCGCTAAAGGGAAGGGTGCTCTCACGGGCAGGAAGGGATGGGCAGCAAGACCAAGGACAAAGAGAGCATTCATGCACAGCCTCCAGTGGTGCTGGGCTGGGGAAGCCGAGACAAATACAGAGCAGAGCCACTGGGGTTCATCGCAATGGGCGATTGGGTAACCAGGTTCCTGACACCGTGCCCCAAGTGCTTATACTTCATCTATCTCTTGCCACATTCATATCACAGATTGGGGGGGGACAGGAGAGAAGGGAGAGAAGGCCCCCTTGACAATCCATTTCCCTTCCTGGACTGGATGAGAGATCAAGTCCAGCCAGGAAGCTGCAGCATAGCCAGGAGGCCCCATGCCTGTCTATATGAGGTGTGACCAGTCGACAGCCATGGGCCTTGATTGGGGGATCTTCGAAAGACAAGATGACCAGGGGATGGTCAGAAATCTGGCCCTTCCCACACAAGCTCCCACAGGACTGGTGGGCCCGTCTTGCCCACAGACATCCAGGGCAGCCACATCCCCCACGCCTTCCTTGGGTCTCAGCAGAGTGGAAACACATCCGCAGGGAAACTTTCCAGAGGTTATCAGGAGTGACCCAGAGAGAGGGGCCGAGCGCAGTAAACACAAGCGCCTTTGCAGCTGGGTGCCTGGGCCCTTCCCCGGGGGCCACTTGGCAGGGGAGGTGGTGCTGGCTCTTACTGGGGTAATGTGAGCCACTTTGCCCAGCCTAGGGGAGCCAGAGAGAGGTGGGGCCAGGCAGGAAGTGGGAACCCTGTGCCTCTCCAAGTCCAGTGTGCCATTGTGCTGGGGGGACTCACAGGGGTCTGGAAAGGGCTTCAGCCTCTAAAGAAACAAGAGACCCCCTCACCGAGAAGTCTTCGAGGAAGACCAGACGGCTGTGGTTAGACGCCTATCCTGTCCTGTGAGGTGGGTACCTGTTGAAAGGGGGAAGGATCTAGAGGCTGCCCAGGAGCTTTCAGTGGCTGAACTGGAAGATTCTCTGGCACTGCCACACAGCTTGTGGGGCTCCTTCACCACTGCTGGCCTGACTGGGCCAGGATGCCTTGCCTAGAAAAGGCTGCCTAGTGTGCAGGTGCCCCTGGCCCCCATGAACAGGTACTGGGTTGATGGGTATGTCTGTGTGTTTCTGTGTAAGAATGGGCAGGATCAGTATTGAAAGCAAGTCCCCACAGTCTGGTGCTACAGAAGTGGCCTAAAAGCCGCCATGCAGCAACATGCTGTCCGAACCAAATTTAGGGTGTAATTGTCTGACAAGTGCGTATATGAATATATGGGGAGCATGAGACAGATTATTTGGTTTTTTTTTTTATATTTTTTATTTATTTCTAGGAGAGAGAGACAGCGTGATCAGGGGAGGGTCAGAGAGAGAGACACAGACTCTGAAATAGGCTCCAGGCTCTGAGCTGGCAGTCAGCACAGAGCCCGACGCAGGGCCCGAACCCACAAACCGCGAGATCATGACCTAAGCGAAAGTCGGAAAGTCGGATGCTTAACCGACTAAGCCACCCAGGTGCTCCGAGACAGATTACTTGATATGAAGTCTGTGATTAAGGAATTCAAAGGCTTGTGATTTTCCCACCCACTAAGCATGTTGAAGACAAAAGCTATGGTAACTGGATAGACTCAGAAGATCAGCTGCCCCATTACAAGCTGTGTGACCCCAGACAAATTCCTTAGCTTCTCTGAGCCTCAGAATGCTCAACAGCAAATGAGTAAAATATGTATAATAATGATGCGTCTTTCACTGGACTATTGGAAAATGAAATGAGGTCATGCCTGTGAATATCACTGCAACTATTTTTGCTCCCCCCACCCCAACTACCTAGCTGTATAAACTTGAACAAGTAATTACTACTCTCTGGGACTATGCTTCCTAGGAAATGAAGAGACGAGACTGGGTTTCTAAGAGTCCTCCTCAGCTTTAATGTTCTCTGCCATGACCCAAAAGAATGATTGGCTTTTTGCCATTGTATTAAGCACCCACCTTGGAAAGGTTCCCCATTCCAAATGTGGCCACACCCTCCCCATCCTCCCTTTCCTCTTAAGAAGATCTGCAATTTTCCTGGAGAGTTAGCACAGCTGTATTCATCGCAGCAAGAGCTGTGACGTCCAGGCGTCAAGGAGCAATTGGGGGCTTTGGCCTGGCACCTTTGTATGGGATCCAAGAAGGCTCAACAGCTTTCCTACTTCCTACTCACCTGCCCTAACTAGGAATAACTAGAGGTGGAAACCAGCAAACCTATACTTGTGTAACAGATCTGTTATTTACCGGCTGGGAGACCCTGGGATCTTACCTTACTTCTCTGAGGCTGTTTCCCCGAGAACCTCTGGAGCAGTTATCTCATGGGGATGTTCCAAGGATTGGATGAAATCATGTGAATAATGTGTCTAGAGTGAGTAGTGGTAGCTGTATGTGTTGTTGTCTATCATAAAGTAGTATTTCCCACTAAGCGTTAAATTTTCATGATCCCTATTGTTAGTGATCATAATGGGGAGTGATGTCAGTAGTCTCAATCTCCTTCATCCACACAGAGGGGCCAGAGGCAGCAGCCCAGTCAGCTATCAGCTTTCTGCAGCCCTGAATTTGGATATCAGATAGAAATAAAACCCTTAGCATTATCATCCCTCTGGAGCCACTATTCATTAATAACTTTGGCTCCTCTGTGGGAGTGGAAAGCTAAAGCTGGACATTCTCAGTTTTGTCCCCAGAGAGAGGGCCCTGGCTCTGCAAATTACTCTAGGCATCCCCTGTAGGAAGGACCAGTGGTGGCATCAGGCCTCTGTGTCTGGGGACTGAGGTAGTGAATAAGATTCTATTCATGAGCTAGTTAAAAACCTCAGCATGCAGTTGAGTCCAGAATGGGCACAAAGGGGTGTTAAGAGAATGCCACCTAATGTGAAATAGGAACCCCTCCCTGGGTTGCAGAGACACGTTCCAGAGCCCTGGAGACCTGGAGCACCAGCATTCCAAGGTGCTCAACAGATGAGATACCGAGTTCATTCCCACCTCATTTATGCTCAGGAACAGCAAGTGCAGAGGAAACAAGATGCAGAATCCTTCCCTCTTTTCATGTACCCCATCCCGGCTTCTTGGAAATCTCCAGGGTCAATAAACTCACTGACAAAGAGAGTGAGAAAGGAAATTTTCCACATACATAAAATGCGAGGCCAAGATGATCCAGATCCCCCTTGATTCTTTTTTTTTTTTAATTATTTTTGTTTATTTCTGAGAGAGAGAGACAGCGTGAGCAGGGGAGGGTCAGAGAGAGAGGGAGACACAGAATCTGAAGCAGACTCCAGACTCTGAGCTGGCTGTCAGCACAGAACCCAACGCGGGGCTTGAACCCACGAACTGTGAGATCATGACCTGAGCCGAAGTCGGACGCTTAACTGACTGAGCCACCCAGGTGCCCCTCCCCCTTGATTCTTTAATCTGCAGCTACCCTGCATTGAGAGCTTTGTATGAGAACATTTTGAATATATTGAATATATCTTATTTTCAGACCGTCAACAATCCCACCAGGTGAGTGCTATTGTCAGTCCTACTTTATAGATGAGGAAATTGAGGTGAATAATGTAAAATAACTTGCCCAAGATCACACAAGCTACTAAGTGACGGAGCCACGATTTGGACCCAGGACCTAATTCATAATCACTAGCAGAATTCCCCAGGGAATGGATGAAAGCACCAGAACAGGGTAACAGTGATTTCCTAAACATGACCTCGGTTCCCCCAACCTTTTAGGGAAAGCCTGTTGAACATCTGTTATGAGTCGGATGTTCTCACATTTATTTTCCACACAACACCACCTATGAGGTTGATCTTGTCTCTGCTTTATGGAGGAAACTGAGGCCCATAGAGGAAAGATGGCTCCCCAGTTCACATTGCCTACAAATAGTGGAGTTGTGCCTGGCATCTTGCTCTTGGGGCTCTGAGGCTGGTGTTCTCTCTCCCGATTCTGCAATGGTTTGACCAGTCAGCTTCCTAGTATTGGTTGTTTTCTCTCTCTCTTCCAGGGAGGATTCACCATGTGTTCTGAGACGGGCTCCAGGTGCTCAGGCATGCTGCTCTTGGCCTTGGCCATCATGGCCATCATCGCCAACCTCCTACTATACTTTCCCAATGGGCAGGTGCTGGAGCTTGCCAAGATTACAGATTTGGTATGGTTTTTCCACGGCTTTTTTGGAGCTGGGCTCTTGGTAAGAATGCATTTAGCTACCTTGCTTCCTCCAAGTCACAAAGCAATCATCTCATCTTGGGCCCACCTTCCCTGGGCCCCCAGCGCATGGCTAACTGTCTCCTTCTCTACCTCACAATACGTGATACATAAACACTTGGCACTTGGTACTGCGAGCATCTATTTATGTGCTCCTCCACTGGGCTATGATTTCCTCAAGAATACAACCCAAGTCTCATTCACCTTTGCTCTCTAAGTGCCTATCTAGCAAAGTGCTGGCTTAGACCAGAGCTTAATGTGTGCTTGTTAATTACATGAGGAGGTACACTATAAAAAGCATAATAACCAAGTATTTGTCAGGTTCATCAGGTTTCAAGATGACCATCTTGAAAATTGTGTACCACCCATCAAGGCTTCCCCAGGCAAAATTATGGGGGTTGGCAAACTTTTCCTATAAAAGGCTGGATAGCAAATACTTCCAGCTTTGCGGGCCCTGTGGTCTCTTGTTTCAACTACTCAACGCTGCCACCAAAGGGCAAAAGCAGCCACAGACAATACATAGACAAATGGATGTAGTCATTGTTCCGATAAAACTTTATTTATAAACACAGGCAATCTGCTGGCTTTAACCCACATGTTGTAGTTCGTTGCCTCCTGAGACACTGACTGTTTTCCTTTCTTTCCACCTTTGTTTACATTCAGCTCCTCCTCTCCCAGGTATCCAGTGTTCCCTTATGAAAAGATCATTTGTTTATGGAGACCCAATGCCAGACACTGAGTAGGTGCTCAGCAAATGGATGGATACATGCAAGGGGCATAAAGAACCCTCAGAAAAAGGGTTCTGTTTCTTCTCCCCACACAATAGTAGACACAGTGGTCATCTGCCCCTCCCATGATGGCAGAGGCTGGGCCTTCCTGCCCAAGAGAACACTTAAAACAGCAATACCTGGGTAAAGGTGGTCTGTGTCTCAGCCCTGAGCCCTTCCTAAGAGGCTGCGCAGACCTAGGAAGTCTGCCAGACCCTGCTCAAATCACATGTCTACCCCTGAGCTGCTGTGCAGACCTCCCTGAGCTTCCATTTCAGCGTGGAGAACATTACATGAGAACATATACAGAGCACCCTGCACATACCTGGCCGCCTGCAAAATGCAATCTGTTCTCTTTCCTGGTTCAGATTACCAGCTCCTCTGCCTCCTGCAAGGACCGTTCAGGCGCCTTCTCCAGCCTCGCCCCCACCTTGCCTACTCCTGCAGGACAGGCTTACGTGGGAAAGTCCCACCATCAAGCAAATGCTGAACTCCCCTTGGCCTCCGCTCTCTTCATCTGTAGGATATATGGCACCCAGCTTCTCTCAAGATGAAATGAGCAAATGCAGGACTGTTGAAGGGAGTCAAATGAAGCAGCTTGAGGATATTTCGTTTCCCTGATAGAATCTCAGAAGGTTTATAGAATGACCCAAAGGGAAGACATTTCACGGTCCTCAGGAAAGCAAGTGGAGCCTGACTCACTTCCTCTTTCTCCTCTTTTGTTCTTTTTCTTTTCCCTTTTTCTTCCTTTTTGTTTTTTTCTTCTTCTTTCCTTGTTCAGTCAGTCTTTGGTGTCCATTCTGGGCCTTCACATGTGCCAGCTCTACGACAAACTAAGGCAGTGACTATGGGTTTGGAAAGAGGAGGGCGCACTGGAGCCATATTGAAAGGTTGAGCTGGAAGGGCCTGAAGACTGATGGGGGTGAGGGGAGGGAGCAGACCAGATTGGTTCCAGCATTATGGCCCGGGCACCTGGGGAGCTGGTGGTGGCATTCTCCCAGGCAGGTACCTCAGGGTGGAGGCCAGGAGGGAGACAGAGTTTCCACATCCCCCTGAGGGATCAGAGGAAGCTTGGCTAGGATTGGAGGCCAGGAGAGAGGCAAGATGGAGATCCCCTGTGGAGAGGTGACGTGGAGCCCCAGGGGCAGAGGGTATATCCAAGGCTCGTAGCAGAATGAGAGAAGAAAGGAACCCTGGTCAGAGACCCAGAGGAATAAGAGGAAAGAAAGTGCGAGAAGGAGAGTGGCAGACAACAGCTAGGAAGTCTCAGGTGAAGCAGCAAAGGGGAAAGTGAGAAGAGCTGAGCAGGAGAATATTTCCAGGAGTGAGGAATCCCAGTGTCCACCACAGCAGAAGGGACAAGAGCCGGGCCCGGGGAGGCATCTGCTGCACAAGAAGCCCGGAGAAGCCCTGGGGCTGGCGGGGAAATCCAGACTGCAGGGGGCAGAGGAGTGAGTGCAGGTGGGGAGCTGGGCTCTGAAAGTGGAAGAAAGAAGGCTGAGCTTGCCTTCCTGATGCAAGGAAGGCCAGAACAAGATCTCAAAAGCCACACGGGACACCGCGGGCACTAAGAAGCACAGAACCATTTACGTAGCATCACAACACTAGTAGACACAGTAGATCTACCAGAATTCATGGTTTCTCTTCCTTAACAATTGTAACCGGCATTTGCACGAAGGCTTATACATATTATTCCATTGACTTCCCACAGCAACATTGCCAAGTGGGAATCATCTCCTCCGACGGGTAAAGAAATGAGGCCCAGGCAGATTAAGTCATGTGACCACAGCCACACAATGGGCACAGGGCAGAAATGGGGCTTCACCACCCGTCTGAGTCCAATGCCCGTCATCTCTCCATTTCTCCACCATCTGGTGCATTCGTGCACACGCAGCCCAGGAGCAGAAAAAGATGGCATGTGTGAATCTGTGCCGGCAGAGGTCCTGCTCCACACCACATCCCAGTGAACAGGAGGCCACGGAGGTACTGACAGGGTGGCTGCAGGCAGTGCTGCTCTTCAGATGAGACAGAACACCAGGGCCACTTGAGTCACCACTGGCCCGACATCCCCCACCCCGCCAGGTAGACAGCCATTCGGGGGCTGAGTTCCTTCCATTGTCAGTTACAGCCATGGTGTGTAAAGACACGCCCAACACGTGAGGGATGTGCCCTCTCGAGAAGGACATCCCCACTGCCTCCCTGTATTGTTGCTGGAGGGCAGCCTCGTGGCGTCAGCGAGGTTGTTGTCTCGGAAGCCAACACCAAAAATAAAATCTCTGTTTTCATGGAGCCACAGGCCAACGCAGAACCGACAGACTTCTGTGGTTAAAAAAAAATGGGCATCTGGGACCAGCATCCCATGAACTGTGTATGCCGGGGACTGAGAAACGGAGCCCCCCCTTTTCTTTTCATGCAGCTAATGGGTTTTTTTCCTCAGAACTATTATTTGCAGACTTGGCAAGACTTTTAGGAAGGACAGCTTAAGTCTAGTTAGTGGCGTGGTTTGGGGGTCACTCAGGGGCCTGATTAGGAGTAAGGGTCTGCCCGACACTGCAGAGATGGTTCAAAGCTCCTTCAGAACAAGGGAGATGGACAAATAGGCAAATAATTCAGCCCAATGGGGTGAGTCCCTGCTACTATGGCGCTTGGGGTCTCCAGAAGAGGAAATAATTAACTCTACCTTGGGGAACAAAGAGGGTCATCCGAGAGAAGAAGGTGTCTGAGCTGTACAGTACAGAATTAGTAGGTATTTGCCAGCCAGAGAAGGGAGGAGGCCGTTCCAGACAACTGGTGCTGGAATGCAGACCCAGGCCGAATTCTGCACTACCTTGTGCACCATGCTGACAAGCAGCTTCTTACCCTTGAGGACTTCACCCACAAGCATTTATTGAGCACCACTATGTGCCAACATTGTTCCACGCATGAGGGACACAGCAGGGAAAAAAAGCCAATAAAATTCCTGCTTTCCCAGCCCTTAGTGGGGAAACAAAAGACCATGAATAACCAACTGTATACTATAATTTCGGGTGGACAGTGCTAGGGGGGGAAATAGAGTATAGAATAGATAGCAAAATACCTCCTGAGGAGGTGGCCTTTAAGCAGCCACTTGAATGAAGTGGAGAATGAGCCATGTGGATATTCAGGGGAACAGCAGCCCAAGCAGAGGGAATGGCACAGTCAAAGGTCTGGAACTGGGAATGTGCTTGATAGTTCCAGAATCAGCAAGAAAACCAGCGTGGCTAGAGCCAGCTCAAAAAGGTTTAGGAGAGAGGGGAGGAAACGAGGTCAGAGAGAGAAGTAAGTAGTCACTAGAACTTGAAAGCAGGGGAGAAACATGCCCAGGTGCCATCGAGCTATGACGATCTTGACCTCAAGCCATCAGTGCACTCTGCCCGCCCCCACCTTGGAGCCTGGCCTGCTCTATGTACCAAGCTGTGCTCCCTCGAAGGTGCTTAGTTAGAGAGACTCTTAGCACCCCCATCCTCCAAAGTGATTCCCACAGTTCTCTTTTGTCAGCCCCAAACCTGTGTCCTCACCACAATCTCCAGATGGTCCTGGGACTCAAGGAACTATGTGTCTCCTAAGGGCCCAACAGATGAACAGAAGTAATTCCTAATGCCAGAAGGTTCATCAGAGCTACGAAAAGAAACGTAAAAGAGGGAGAGTGTTATACCATCTTCTTGGATCCAAGTATACAGGAACCCAAAACCCAAAGCTGCCCACGTCCATTCTCCCAGGGCAGCCAGGGGGGTGGCCAACTCTTCCCACCTGGAAGGTTCTCATCAGCTCTAGATCCTAGCACTGAGTTACCCAAAGATGATTCTGAAAATCTGAGATTTTTGTGAAAATACTTCATTTAAAGAAACATGTTCATTGAATTAATGGGAAGAACACATCCCCACTATACTAGTCAAGCTTTTCCTCAAATTTTCAATATATTTTATTCATGCAGTAAAGCAGTGCAGGGCACACACAGCCATTCGGTCATTTGCATGAGGTCTGCAGGAAGTACCAGCAATTCTGACCTTTGAATAGCTTTCTCCTCTGGGCTTAAGAATTCAGCTATATAACCTGATTTATATCCTTGTTGGGAGGAAAGAAAATAAGGTAGAAAGCCAGGAGGGGCAAGGGAAAAAATGAGGGAGTAGGCCCTTAATAACTCTCTTCCTCCCTCTCTCACCTTGTCAACCCCCAGAGCAGGAAAAGGCTCCTACAGCAAATTTTCCTATCCAAAGAAAAAAATATATACTCTATTTAAGGCACTTGGAACTGAATCTTTGAACTGGAAAGAATCTTAGAGGTCAATATTTTAATCCCTCTTGTTTTATAGATTAAAAATTAAACCACGAGAGAGGTTAATCTAGATCTAGCCCATAGAGTTAGGGTGTGGCACAGCAAGGTATAGAATGCAGGTGTCTGGGCTCAAAGGATGCCCAAGACAGATGACAGTGACAGCTCAGAGCAACAGTGCCTTTGCTGGGGTTCATTCTGGACAAGGTCTGATATGCAGCATTACAGATCAGGACCCTCATTTCACCTGGGCACAAAGTGAAACTTCTCAGGAACCAAGAACAATAATACTAACCAAACTCACCAAAGCTTGACTGATAAATCAGAATGTCAGTGTATGTATCCCAAGGGGAAATACTCCTGCCAGGAAAGTGGTTGGGGGGTGGCGGTGGGGAAGAGGTCAAGCCTTCTCTCCCATCTCCGTGGAAGTGGCACACAGGGTGGCGGGAGTCAAACAGAGCTGGGTTTGAAACCATGCTCTCTGGCAGGCCAGCAGTGAGATCCTAGGAAGGCACTTCATCTCTCTATGTCTCAGTTTCTCCCACTGGAAAATGGGGGCATCGGCAGTCGCCACCTCCTGTGGCTGTGATGAGCACTGTAGGAGATCACAGAGGGCACCCAGTCCTGAGCCCAGCTCGCAGCTCTGCTCATTCAACACCAGCTGTAAGAGAACCGGAGGAAGGGGCTGTTGGACCACCTCTGTACCTAGTGTTATGCAGTTGTGATGGTCAGATACATTTCCACTAAAGATGGAGGGCTGATCATTAGGCAGACTCAGCACACTTTTCTCCAGCACGGTGAACACACACTGCCCAATCCTAAAACTGGGGTTCTCCTTTTACTAGATCTGCCCTGGCCCTCACTCATCAAGGCTTCATAACTAGCAGGCAGTTGGCCCAAGTTTGTTTGCTTAGTGTCTGTCTGGCTGGCTGGCTTCACAGTGACCTGGAGACCTTCAGGAGGGGTCTGTATCCCTGCCCCACATTCTCCTTAGTCCCCACCGCTCTGTATTATAATATTCCAAGACACATTTTCTTTTTTAAAAAAATTAAAAAAAAATTTTTTTTAATGTGTATTTTTTGAGAGAGACAGCACTAGTGGGGGAGGGGCAGAGAGAGAGACACACACACACAATGCAAATCAGGCTCCAGGCTCTGAGCTGGCAGCACTCTGTGTGGCAAGAAGCAGAATGTGGTGTGCTCAGCACCACACCACCTACCGGCAGGCCTGAGGGCGAGCTGCCTGGCAGAGGTCACAGAAAACTATACAGGGGAGATGTATAGTTTTCCCACAGCTGTTATAACAAAGTACCACAAACCCAGTGGCTTAACTTAAAACATCAGAAACTTATTCTCACACTGTTCTGGAGGCTGGAAGCCCTCAGTGTTTGACTTTGGCCCAGGTCGTGATCTCATAGTTCATGAGTTTGAGCCCTGCATCAGGCTCTCTGCTGTCAGCATGGTTCCTCTGTTCCCCTTCTCTCTCTGCCCCTCCCCTGCTTATGCTCTCTCTCTAAAAAAAAGAAAAAGAAAAAAAAGGAAGAAAATACTCCAACATAATCATATCTTGTGTCATATAAGGTAATATTCACAAGTCTTGGGATTAAGAAGTAAACATATCTTTGAGGGCCCATTTGCTTAGCTTACCATAGGAGGTAACATTTGAACTGGCTCTTTAAGGATGAGTAGGAGTTTACCTCATGGCAAAAGGTGAAGAGCATATTCCAAGGCCCAGAGGCAGGAAAGTTCTGGCCCCACCCCAGGAACCCATCAGCTAGTGCACTGGGACGTCTTGATGATGGAGAGGTGAGGCGCTGGAGGCAGGGCAAACCAGGCTATGAAGGTCTCATATACAACGTTCAGGGCCTGTGTTGTATCCTACATGCAATGAAAAACCATTACACATCTTTTTAAGGGAGAGAGATAGAGACAAGTGGGGGTGGGGCAGAGCGAGAGAAAGACAGAACTCCAAGCAGGCTCCATGCCATCAGCACAGAGCCTGACATGGTGCTTGAACCCACAGACCTCAAGATCATGATTTGAGCCAAAGTCAAGAGTTGGATGCTCAACCAACTGAGCCGTGCAGGTGCCCCAAACCAGTAGACATTTTTTAAGTAGCTTGAGACACAGTCAAAACCTTGATCCCAAGAGCACATTGTACGCACTGTATGTTAGCTAACTTGACAATAAATTATATTTAAAAAACAAACAACTTTGTTCCAAAAAGGTAACATTCGTTTGATTCCAAGAGTATTTTCTTTGCCACAGGTTATGGTGCCGGCACTAATGCTGTTGAGAGGCGGTGGAGGAGTTTGCTGTGCTCGCAGATGTGGGGTGAGTGCTGCAGGCTCAATGGAATGGTTACCCTCCCACCACCCCCACCACCTCACCCCCAGAGGGCTTATTTCCAGGCTGTGTGATTTCTCTCTGTTTTGAAGGAAAGTCTATTGACCAATGTCTAGTACTCCTAATACCTCCCTTTTAAAGCACAGTGATATTGTGCAGGGCTCTAGCCAACAGAGCTGGGAGCTGCTGTATGAAATCCCAGGACAAACAAGCCTGGAGAGAGGGTGCATAGAAAACCATTCATAATGGACACAATGTCCACCAGCTCTGGTAGACCAGCCTGCCGGGGTTTGTTGGCTGCTTCTATCTCTTGTCTGTGAGAAAGTCTAGGACCTTCCCATCCTTTGGCTTTCTTATTTCCCCAGTAGCTGATGGAGTAACACATCATAGAACTGAGATTCAAGCAAGAAAGGACATTGGAGATCTTTCTCCCAAAAACACTTACGAAGGTACGCTTGTAGGGTGGCCCCGTGAAGAACAGAGGCTGACACTCTAAGTTCATCCACTATGCACTTATTTCCCGCTCCTGATTCATGGCCCTCTCACACCACTGCTCTTTGTCCTACCCAGCACCGCTAGAAGAAAATGGTGGGAATGTCAGTTTTGCAAACTTTTCCATTTGACAACTAGGAAAGGGAAAGCCCAAAGAGGCTGGAACAGGCTGCTCAGATTTGCATGGCTTTAATCTTAGATCCAGAAAGTATGTTTAGGATTATTTATCCAGCCTCAGGGAAAGTGTTAAGTTCCATTCTTCAGCACCAGGTCTGGATCTTATCACCCAGTTGGCTCTCGAGTCACTCCAAATGAAGGCAGGACTGGCTGAGTTAGGACTTGGTCTCTGTCACCTCACTCCTGGGATCATGCTGTCTCCCACATGCAAAACTGCTTCCCAGTGTCCCTGATCACAGCCCTTAGAATTCTCATTCATTAGCCATTTCACTCATCTTTTCTGCTCCAGAGTCCCCTCTCCTATGTCTTGCAGCTGCCAGTCAGACCCTTCACGGACACTTAGCTCTGTGTTGCCTGCAGACCATCTCCAAGGGCCCCTCCAAGTCCTTCCATTCAACCTCTGCTGTCCCCTTCCCTTAGGCCCTGTGATAGGAAAGACACAACATGGACATGTCAGGAATAAGAGCTCATGCTTTGAAGCAAACAAATCCCTCAGCTCTGCCCCCAATGCATTAATGCACTAATATGCCAGAAGGTCACCTTTCCTTGACACTGGCCTCACTGGCACACTCACCCACCCATCCAGTCAACATGTATTCATGGAGTTTGTACACACTAAAGCCCTGTGTTGGTCACTGACTCAGGCATTAGAAAAACACATACTCATTTACTCACCCAATCATACAACAAATATTTGCTGAACACCCACCATCAGAGTGGCTAATAGCTCTCATTTAGAGGGCCAACACCAGCTGATTGACTGCATGTTCTGTAAAGGACTACGAGGCCTTGTCCAGAGTTGGTAGGGAAGATACTGAGATCGATTACTGACGTCCACCATGAGTGCAGACGAGGAGGCCTCAACTATGTGCCAGGCAGCAGGTGGGCTACTGGCCGTTTGGTGGGAATAAGTCACGTTTCCCGCTGTCAGTTTTATAGTGAATTATTTCATTCTCTAGAATTGCAACTGAGGGAGGTGAATGGAGAGAGGGCTTCTCAGCTCCGGTTCTCCTTTTTGTTTGTTTTGTGCATTTGGTAAGCAAAACAAAAAACAACTACCCAGGCTGGCATCTTTCCAAAAGAAGATTCAGAGCATGTTCAGTTTACCAGGAAACTCAGGGGATGCATCTTTAGAAAGCATACCACCTCCCTCCCCATTTGTGGCACTGAATTTTTGGCTCTGTTCCATTGCAGATGCTGTTCCCTGTGCTTCTGGCCATACAGGGCACTATGGGGGCGATGTACTGTGTGGTCATTTCTTCACTGGGTCTGCTCAGCGGCCCCTTCTGTGACACAGGCAGTGGAAACTACACCTACCCTTTCAGGAATAACACCCTGGAGTGAGTAGCATTCATGGCCTTGGGTCAGTGTCCAATGTCTAAAGATGATACAGCTGATGACCACAAAGAGTGTGTGCTCTCAGTACTGGCTGCCCAGAAATGTGGCCACTTACCTCCATTCATACCCGGTGTATTGTTTCTCTCTTCCCACTTGCTCCCAAAGCAACAATAGCTAGGTGGTGGTTGACCAAGATGAGAAACCCTTGTGTGCCTATGAATTAAGCCATCCACCTATGGTGTTTACTACAATAGCTTGACTTCATTAGCCCTCATTACTAAACTCAACTGAGTATGTGCCGAGGACCCGCCTAGTACTGCCTAGGCACTACAGTGAGAGAAAGGACTACAAAGGAAAGGTAAGACAACTTGCCTACCTGCAAGGAGCTCACAATCAAATTGGGGAGACAATTACTGCACTTGGGGTTGCACAAATATCCTGATATGGCAGGGTCCTGTGATGCACATTTATTTTCCTAAAGGAATGCAGAAATCCAGCACCAATGATTGAGAAAGACCTTGCTTCTCTTCTCATTTCCTGCTGTCTTCCTGGCAGATCTCATCTGTCCCCCTGTCTTTCAGAACCATCCATCTATACATATAAATAATCCTACTATGTTTATCTCTAGTCTAGATCTTTCTTCCACAATCTTAACTCAAATATCTAATTACCTTCTAAAATTTCCTCTTGAAAGTCTCACAGCATTTCAGTGTTAATATGTTCAAAACCTTTGATATTCCCTCCACAAATCTTAATCAGTCATTGTAGCCCATTAGATGGCACCTAGAACCTGCAAGTCATCTTTATTCTTCTCCTTTCTTACTTTCCCTGTTCAGTTCACCACTAAGTCCTGTCAATCCTTCCTCAACAGCAGATCTTGAACTTGCCACTGTTCTTCACCTAGTCTGCCATCACCCCCTTCCAAATCTTATCCAGCACCTTTTGCCTCCAACAAGTATCTCACTTCCATTTTGCCCTTCAGTCCTTTGTCATACATTTGTCAAAGGGGCTTTGTCAAATGTAAAAGTGCTGATAAGGCCATGACATTTTTATATTTAAGAAACTTGCAATCCTTTTGGGATCTCCATGGAAATGGATTCAGGTAGGGGTAAAGGTAGAGAGAGAGAGACAGAGATATAATAGATAGCCCCATGAAATATGGCTTGAAAATATATTCCATTTCTCTTTGTCCAACTAGTAGTCTGATTCCAAATTTCTCTTACAATTTTTGCTTACATGCTATTTCTTCTTACAGTTCACTGCTCTCCTCTCTGCTGTTCTTTAAGGCCAGGTGACTTATGAGGTCTCCTCCAGTTACTCTAGAACTCTCGGATCTCCCCTTTCCATGATAATGATTGTGATGGAACTAAAATATATCACCTACTACACAGCAGGCACTGCCCTAACACTTTGTCTCATCTTCCCAACCATGCTATGGTGTTGATGCTATCATCAACCCCATTTCCCACATAAGGAATCTGATATACAGAAACATTTAGGAAACTTATCTTAGTGAGGGGAACTTCTCAGTGAGGGGGGCTGGAATTAGGACCTAGATCTGCAGGACTTTGAAGCCCAAGCTCTTAACCACTCTTCAATGCCCCTGGGATCCATACACCAGTAAAATCGTGTATCACACAATTTCCCACTTTTCCACATGCTCCCTTCTGGGGTTATGTCTGTACCTACAATGCCTTGCTGAGATGTTATGCTATTAGGTGGGAAGTTGGTGTGTTCCATCCCTGACCAATGGTTAATAATAACTCTACTGCCTTGATGAAGATGAGAGCAATGAAGACCCGTAAGCTTTATAAGCACCTATATTAGACTCACACTTCTACATGTTTGTAGGTAACAGCTCTCTCCCTTTACTGTCTCTCAAGGCCAGGCCAATGTTCTCCTCTGTCCTGCAGGGACAACTACTTATTCAACCAGCCCACCTGGGCCATCTGCCGGGAGCCTGAGCATATTGTCCTCTGGAATGTGGTCTTGCTTTCCATCCTTCTAGGCATCGGTGTGGTGGAAGCTGTGCTTTGCCTTAGCCAAGCTGCCAGTGGACTCGGCAACATCTTCTGTGGTACATGCGTCAGGAAAGGCCAGGTGGGTGCTTCTAGAACCCAGGAATTTTCAAGTCATTTTCAGGTCAGGAACTAGGAAATGCCTTTTGAAATACAGAACTTCATTTGATACTTTGGGCTTAATTTTCTTCCAGGTGAACATAACTGGCTTATGACCTAAGAAATCACAACTGATTGACACAGGTTCAAGAAGGACTGGATTTGGTGAATATCAATCCCCAGAGTTCTGAGAAGCTGAGGAAAAAATCCCAACTTTCTTACCAGAGTAGATTTTTGTAAAAGGACAACAGTTTTAAAAACTTCATCTTGTTAGAATCAAGATTGTCATCTCCTCCAACTAAGAATGATATAACCTATCATGAGGCTGTACAATAATAGAGTAATAATAAATGATAATATAATAGTAGCTGTTTAATATATTTGTTACTATATCCCAAGTTCTGTGTTAAGCACTTTATCTACATTATTTCAGTTAATCCTGTAAAACAAATGGCATAATAATGCCATCTTAAGATAAGGAAACTCAGGCTCAGAGAGGTACAGTAACTTGTCCGAAGTCATTGTATCTAAGTTTTGAATTTGAGCCTGATTTCAACATTTATATTCTACAGTGGTTCTCAGAGTTTACTGTTTAAGACATTAGTTCCATGGATTGTAACAGGTGTTATTTATTCATGAAATAAGGGGTGTGGATGATCCTGTTGTCAAATTAATTTGAGACACCTTGGATTAAACAGAGTTTAATAGGTTTCTTCACTACAGGACTTGTCAAAACCTTTACAAATCCAGTATATATTGCTAATCTCCAGGAAGAGCATAGCAAGCCCACAATTGCCTAGTCTCTGACCACAAAGCCTTTTTCTCCTGGAGCAATTTTTATGGTGCTAATGTCCTATGGAGCACATTTTGAGAAACACTGCATAACTCAGGGATGAGGTAGAACCTACCTCACTTAACCCATGAGAATCCAAGAGACTTCTCCAAACCACCAGAGAGGCAGAAAAATATAGGATGAACCAGGTGAAGGACTACTCACCTGTATTTAAAAAAAAAGAAGAAGAAAAGAAAAAAAGGTTTTGCTGTAATACCTGGAATCAGAAGTTTTCTTTTCCAGTTTCTTTACTGTCATTGCAACAAACACCTTTGAGAATTCAATTTACCATACTAGCTGCCAAAGGGGCATCAGACAGGGTCTCTGCTTTATAAGCTTGCAGACTAACGGATCCTGCACAGTTGATTGCTTCCGCAGTAGATACCCACAACCCCTGTTAGCTCAAATGGCACCTTTGCACAAATTAGAAAAAAAGGCAGAGGCTACAGCTTGGCAATGGCAAATTTAAATAGGCACCTTCTAGTCCAGGTTGATGCAGCCTATACAGGTTAAATATCAGCCCCCTGAATTCATGTTTAACAGAAACCTCAGAATATGATCTTATTTGTAAATAGTGTCTTTGTAGATGTAATCAGTTAAGGAGTGGTCATACTGGTGCTAGGAGTTTACCCAAGGGATACAGGAGTGCTGATGCATAGGGGCACATGTACCCCAATGTTCATAGCAGCACTCTCACCAATAGCCAAATCATGGAAAGAGCCTAAATGTCCATTGACTGACGAATGGATCAAGAAGATGTGGTTTATCTATGCAATGGAATACTATATGGTAATGAGAAAGAATGAAATCTGGCCATTTGTAGCAACATGGATGGAATTCGAGGGTGTTATGCTGAGGGAAATGAGTCAGGCAGAGAAAGACAGATACCATATGTTTTTACCCATATGTGGAACAAGAGAAACTTAACAGAGGACCATAGGGAAGGGGAAGGGGAAAAAATAGGTAAAGAGGGGGAGGGAGGTAAACCATAGGAGACTCTTAAATACTTAGAACAAACTGAAGGTTGATGGGACATGGGGGAGAGGAGGGATTGGGTGATGGGCATGGAGGAGGGCACTTGTGGGGATGAGCACTGGGTGTTATATGGAAACCAACTTGACAATAAACTATATTTAAAAAAAGCTATCCACGGAATAGTGACATATATTACATATAATATAAAAATATAAAAAAATATATATTATGTATAATATATATCAGCTTTTATATCTTGATCTATATCTATATATCTATTCCCAGAGAACAGAATAAATTAAAGTGGTCTACTAGAGGGGGAAAAAAAAAGAAGCAGTCATACTGGGCTAGGGTGGACCGTAACCCTAAATCCAACATGAACAGTGTCCTTATAAGAAAAGAAGCACACACAGAGAGAAGAAGGCCACGTGAAGATGGAAGCAGAGATCGAAGTGAGGCCAGCAAAGACCAACAAATGCCAAAGATGGCGGGCAGCCACCAGGAGGGAGTCACAGAACAGATGCCCCACTCTGAGCCTCCAGAACCCAGCCGACATCTTGATTTCAGACTTCCAGTTTCCAGAACTGTGGGAAAACAAATTTCTGTGGTTTTAAGCCCCCCAGTTGATGGGACGTAGTTTGGCAACTGCTCTGGGAAACTCATACACAGACCCATGCCGGGCGCAGGTAAGCAGGGCACAGGCAGGATCACGCCCCATCCCCCAGACACCCGGCCTTGTGCAGAAACAACCTGCTCAACCGAACAGGGTGGCCCTGCTACTGTCACAACTAATACCGGCTACTTCTTCAGTGTCCCTTTGCTGGCACACTGACACAAATCCAGACACACAACCCCCGGAGGACTGATGTACGAAGTGCCCCGTGATGAGCCCAGTGCTGCACTAGCACCAGATGGCTCCCTCAGCCCCTGGCAGCACCGTGAGCTTGTCACCGAGGGAGGAAGATGGGCTTAGAGACAGGAAGTCTCTAGGACAGTCGGTCCACCAGATAGAATGGCTCTGTATGCTCCAAGCACTACTTCCCTGGGAGGGGGAGAAAGGTCAAAGCAAAGACTTTTATTAGCTTTTCCTCGTTGAGACACCCTCTGTGTAAATGGATGGATTTGGAGCAAGGGAGGAGAAAAGTGTCCTAACTCTGGCAAAAGTCCCTCTTGTGGTTCTTCCTTTGGTGAGTAAAAGGTACTCACTGTAAAGACACCAAGGTACAAACATTCTCTGGCCAGTAAAATGGGCGGAGGGGGCACTGAGCCGCCCTCGGGCGGGGCAGCTCGTAAAGGCAGGAGGGTTCTGCTAATGCGCTCGCAAAGGGCTCTGGAGGGTGGGAAGAGGGCCACCGACATTTTAAGTGTGGAGCCAAGCATAAAATTGTCATGATTAATCCACTTTAAAAAAAGTGTTTATTGCTAAATAGAAAATAACTCTGAAATGAAGTAGATTTTCAGGGCTGACCTACATCTAGACTTCAGCTACTCCACAATTATTTCCTGAGTCTCCACAATGTGCCAAAGTAAAGGTGCCTGGGGAGAGGAGGGGTGGAATGGCTCTCAATTCTGGAAGGAAAGGTCTAGGCAGAGGGAACATCTCAATGCACAGCGGCCCAGAGGAACGGCAGAAACGGGGGAGGCCATAATTTCCACTTCAATATCCGTCTTCAAACACATTTCAGCTCTTAAAATTCCTTACTGTCTCAAGAGAAACCAATGTTTTCCAGACCACTGTTGACTGACATTTCTCAGACTCATCTTCTGGGTATTTAAAATTGTTTTTTTCCTTCAGGACACAGCAGTGCTTTTAGAATATGATACACATGTTATTGAAGATAAGAAAACAGGTCTCCTCGGTCAGTTCAAAAATTCGTCTCACTTTATTCTTTATGCTTTGCCTATAGTATAAAAATGTTCACATTTTCCAGACTCGGCAAGGAAAACTTTTATAATTATAAATATACATGAAAAAAAATTGAGTTTACCATTTTATAAAAACTATCTAGCAGACTCACCTATCACATCTGGGGAAATGCTCTTATAGAATTAACACTGAATTGAAAGAAACTTCATGGGTCATAGTCAATCCAATATACAGTATTTTTCCCAAGTCGAATGGGCAGAAATAATTTTAGCACAGGGAGATGCACTCTAGGGTGTGTGTTGAAGAGGGTGGGTGGCAATGAAGCCAACCTAAGTAGCTTGAGAAAATTTGGAAAGAGTTGTATTTCCTGGAAACTCTAAGGCTAAATATCAAGGGGATCGTACATGGACACTGTACTCTAAACTTATTTCTTAGAGAGGTAGGAATTAACAATTACGAATCTGCTACGCGTGCATCCTGGGGTTAGGTGGTGGGTGGTGGGAGGCAGGCTTCTCCCTGTGGCTCTTTCTTTCTTTTTTCTTTTTTGTTTTTAACTTTTTTATACATTTATTTATTTTTGAGAGATAGAGTGAGACAGAGCATGAGCGAGGAGGGGCAGAGAGAGAAGGAGACACAGAATCTGAAGCAGCCTCCAGGCTCTGAGCAAGCGTTCAGCACAGAGCCCGACATGGGGCTCGAACCCACAAACCATGAGATCATGTCCTGAGCCGAAGTCGGACACTTAACTGACTGAGCCCCAGGTTTCTCCCTGTGAAAGAAAGAAGTTACAGATAAGCAAGTGGGGAAGGCTAGAATGGCCCATGTGGTACTGGATTAGAGTCAAGGACATCAGCATAAAATCACGTTTGGCTTAATATAGATACAGACGGACAGGTACAGAAATACAGATGCATGTAGCTGTACAGGTTTATTATGCAAACATGTGTTTCCTGGTTGTGCCTGCTAAGAGAGACAGAAGCAATGGACCCATGGAAACGAGCACAACCCAGTGCTCATTTTTATGACTTACTTTAAATAATACAGGATTTAAAATTTAAAATTGTATTAGATTTATCAAGTTTTTAAGAAAGAAAAGCAAAAGAGGAAAATGGACTTTGACTAAGAGGCTTTGAGCTTCCCAGCCTAACCAAGCAATAGTCTAGAAAACTCAAAAAAGCCGTAATTGGAGGCAGACTCAACTAGTTCGCCCTGTGTGCGAGCATCACTCCCACAGCTGAAAGACACAGGGCTCATTGAGTAGGCTCCCAGATTCAGCCTTTTCCTCCAAGACAGTGTCCTGAGAGGGGGTTTTGAAGAAATTAGTTTAGGTCAGAGAGACAATAACCATGCCCCTTGGCCCCCAAGAACCCAGCGGTTTATCCCTAAAGCGACTGGGAATGGGGGTGCAGGAATACAATACAGTTGGACAGATTCCTTTGAACTGGATGCGTTCCTGCCCCTGCCCATGCCCTTTTACCCTGCGTGCAAACAATGCCCTGATAATAATCAACAACACCCTGGTTGGAGCGGGTGACCCCTCCCTTCCCTGGAAGTATCCCCATTGCCCCACCCGCCTTGTTCACACACCAGATCCCTCTACCCAGCCTTGATGCAGGATAGGCCTTATTTTTCTCTGTCTCCCCAGTACCTAGCACATGACAGACTCTCAATGAATGTTTAGTGAATGAATAAATGAAAGAAAAAATGAATGTTCCAATCCTGCAAAGGGATTCGGGAAATGTAATTATACTAAGTAGTTTATATAGAGTGAATGCACAACGCTTTAAAAGTTGGCTTTCAGGGGCGCCTGGGTGGCTTAGTCAGTTAAGCGTCCGACTTTCGCTTAGGTCATGATCTCGCGGTTCGTGGGTTCGAGCCCCGCGTCGGGCTCTGTGCTGACTGCCAGCTCAGTTTTTTGTTTTTTTTTTAGTCTGTGACTCCCTCTCTCTCTGACCCTCCCCTGCTCACGCTGTCTCTCTCTCTCCTAGAAATAAATAAAACATTAAAAAAAAAATAAAAGTTGGCTTTCAGGGGACCCTGGTGGCTCAGTCGGTTAAGCGTCTGACTCTTGATTTCGGCTCAGGTCATGATCTTGCGGTTCATGGGTCCTAGCCCCCAAGTCAGGCTCTGTGCTGATAGTGGGGCGACTGCTTGGGATTCTCTTTCTGCCCCACCCTCACTTATGCTGTCTCTCTCTCTCTGTCTCTCAAAATAAATAAACTTTAAAATAAAGAAAGAAAGAAAAACAGACTTCCTTCTTTTTCTCTTCCTCTCTTCCATCATCCTGGCCCAAATGTGGGTGGACATTGACAAAAGGAAACAAAGCCAATCTGAGTAGTTTCATTTTGCAACTGTAGTTAAAATATACTTCACCACTTGCCACTTTCCTCCAGCTGAGTGAAGTTCTTAGTATGGGGCATGCTGTTCTAGATGCAGCATTGTGCTATTACGACTTGTAATAAAAATATTTGGGGGGGGGGGGGCAGTGCCTGGGTGGCTCAGCCGGTTGAACATTCGACTCTTGGTCTCAGCTTAGGTCATGATTCCAGGGTCATAAGATGGAGCCTCGTGTCTGGCTCTGCACTGAGTGTGGAGCCTGCTAAAGATTTATTTTTCCCTCTATCTCTCTCCCCTGCTCACACACACTCTCTCTCTCAAATAAAACTTTTCATTCATTCATTCATTCATTCATTCATTCATTCATTCATTCATTTGTCTTCATCTAGAGCTTCCGAAACCCTTGGAATTTCCTAAGTGATAAGAGCAATCTAGGTGTCTTTTATTATTCATAACAAGCCTCTTTCAATTGTTTTTGTTTTTGTTTTTACTTTATATGTAGAGAGAATGCAAATGGCAGAGAGGGGCAAAGGGAGAGAGAATCTTAAGAAGCTTCAAGCTCAGCGCACAGCCCTATGCGGGGCTCGATCCCATGACCCTGGGATCGTGACCTGAGTTGAAATCAAGAGTCGGACACTCAGGGACACCTGAGCGGCTCAGTTGGTTAAGCATACAACTTCGGCTCAGGTCATGCTCTCACGGTTCATGAGTTTACACCCTGCATCAGGCTCTGAGCTGTCCACACAAAGCCTAGAGCCTGCTTCAGAGTCTGTGTCTCCCTCTCTCTCTCGCCCTCCTCTGCATGTGCTTTGTCTCTCTCTCTCTCAAAAATATATAAACATTAAAAAAAAAAAAAAGAGTCAGGTGCTCAACCGACTGAGCCACCTAGGGACCCCATAACAAATCTCTTTCAAACCACACTTGAGTTTATGTCAATAATGGGACTTTTGGAAAGCCCCTAAGGATGGGCACTGAGTGCCAGGAAAACCAGCCACAGGATTAGAGGGTTGGAACTTTCAGCCCTCCCCCCAACCCCTGCCTCCAGGAAGGGGAGAGGGACTGAGTTCAATAACCAATGGGCAATGATTTAATGAATTGCACCTGTGTATGAAGCCTCCATAAAAACCCAAAGAGGTCTCAGAGAGCTTCTGTGTTGATGAACAAACACATCAAGATGCTGGGTGGGTGGCACACCCACAAAAGGCATGGAAGCTCCACACCCCTTCCCACATACCTGGCCCCACAAATCTCTTCCTCTTCCATCTGGCAGTTGCTGGGTTATTTCCTTTATTAGGTTATCTAGCAAGTAAACTGGGCTCCTGAGTTCTGTAGGCCAATTTAGCAAATTAATTAAACCAGAGAAAGCATTGTGGCGACCTCTGTTTTGTAGCCAGTCCCTGAAATGCACAGGGGACACCTGGGCTTGCAATTGTGGCATCTGAAGTTGGAGGGGAAGGGAAGGACAGTCTTGTGTGACTGGGCTCTTAACCTGTGGGACCTTAGGTTTTCTCCAAGTCAGAGTGTCAGATTTGAGTTAAATCTTGAGGAGAGGAGCTTGCGCTGGACAAGTGGAAAGGAGAGGCCATCCCAGGCCGAAGGCACAGCAGGAGCACAGGGAGGAAGCAGGACTTCTCAGCACCTGCAACAAGCACACTAAAGAGGCCTGGTGACAGGGGCAGTCGCTTCAGGCTATGTACCCCTGGGGGTAAAGAAGCTCAGCTATTTGTGAACTTGTGATGTACAGACTTTCACACAAAAACAAAGGTGGGAGCTCCTGTGTGGCTCCATCAGTTAAGCATCTAACTCTTGATCTCAGCTCAGGTCTTGATCTCAGGGTCGTGGGTTCAAGCCCCACATTGGGTTCCCAGCTGGGTGTGAAGCCTACCTAAAACAAAACAAAGCTGAACTCTGGAGCCGAAGTGCCCATGACCAGCACATGGTATTAACAGTTATTTTGCCCTCTAACATATTGCTGGGGCCCATTGCAATGCTCAGATAGTTTAAAAAATTTTTTTGTCTTTTAAGTTTTTATTTTAATTTGTTCGTTAATATAGAGTAGTTACATTAGTTTCAGGTGTACAATGTGGTGATTCAACACTTCCATACATCACCCTGTGCTCATGAGGACACGTGCCCTCCTTAATCTCCAACCCCTATTTCACCCATCCTCCACCTAACCCCCCCCCACTGGTAACCATCAGTTTGTTCTCTATAATTAAGAGTCTGTTTCTTGGGGCACCTGGGTGGCTCAGTTGGTTAAGCGTCCGACTTCAGATCAGGTCATGATTTTGCAATCCGTGAGTCTGAGCCCCCGCATGGGGCTGTCGGCTATCAGCGAGAGGACGTGCTTTGGATCCTCTGCCTCTCCCTTGTTCCTGGGCATGTGCTCTCTCGCTCTCTCTCTCTCAAAAATAAACATTTAAAAAATTATAAAGAGTCTGTTTCTTGGTTTGCCTCTCTCTTTTCCCCCTTTGCTCATTTGTTTTGTTTCTTAAATTCTACATATGAGTGAGATCATATAGTTATTTGTCTTTCTCTGATTGACTTATTTCACTTAGCATTATACTCTCTGGCTCCATCCCTGCTATTGTAAATCACAAGATTTCATTCTTGTTTATGGCTGAATAATATGTGTGTGTGTATCACCTCTTCTTTTTTTTCAAAACAATTTTAATTTTTTTTAATTTTTGAGAGAGAGAGAGAAAGAAAGAAGTAGAACATGAACAGGGGAGGTGTAGAGAGAGAGCCACACACACAGAATCTAAAATAGTCTCCAGGCTCTGAGCTGTCAGCACAGATCCCGATGCGGGGCTCCAACCCACAGACTGTGAGATCATGACCTGAGCTGGTGTCGGACGCTTAAGCAACTGAGCCACCCAGATGTCCAATCACCTCTTCTTTACCCATTCATCAATTGATTTTCACTCAGCTGCCTCCATATCTTGGCTGTTGGAGATAATGCTGCTATAAACATAGGGGTTCATGTATCCCTTTGAATTACTGTTTTTGTATTTTTTGGGTGAGCACAAATCGTGACTGCTGGATCACAGTTTGAGGAACCTCCACACTGTTTTCCAGAGCGGCTGCGCCAGTTTGCATGCCCGCCAACAGTGCAAGAGGGTTTCCCTTTCTCCACATCCTCACCAACACCTGTTGTTTCTTGCACTGTTGATTTTAGCCATTCTGACAGGTGTGGGATGACATCTCATTATGGTTTTGATTTGCATTTGATGCATGAGTGATGTTGAGCATCATCTGGAAGTCTTCTTTGGAAAAATGCCTCCTCATTTCTTCTGCCCATTTCTTAACTGGATTATTTGGTTTTGGGGTGTTGAGTTTTATAAGTTCTTTATATATTTTGGCAATTAACCTTTTATTAGATATGTCATTTGCAAATATCTTCTCCCATTCAGTAGGTTGCCTTTAGTTTTGTTGATTATTTCCTTTGTTGTGCAGAAGTTTCTATCTTGATGAAATCCCGATAGTTTTTTTTTGCTTTTGTCACCCTTGCCTCAGGAGTTTTAAGTCTTCCCTAAGATTATTAAGGAAAGAAGCATCCTTCAATGGAAACAAAGGTAGAGATTAAAAAAGAGGTTACATGGGGGTGTGGGGAAAGGGGGAGGTGATGGGCGTGGGGGAAGGCACTTGTTGGGATGAGCACTGGGTGTTATATGGAAACCAGCTTGACAATAAACTATTTAAAAAAAGGAGAGAGGTTACAAATGATAAGGAAAGGATCATGCTGTTCAATCTAATGGCTGAGGCCTTTGACATCCTTGGGGCATCGGAGTGGCTCAGGTCACGATCTCAATGTTCATGAGTTAGGGCCCCTCATTGGGCTCCTTGCTGTCAGCACAGAGCCTGCGTCAGCTTCTCTGTTACTCCCTCTCTCTACCTCTCCCCAGCTCATTCTCTTTCTCTCAAAAATAAATAAACATAAAAAGAAATCATTCTCAAAAACCAAAGAAAACTCTGTCGCATGTAACGAGTGCTGTAACTGCAAATGTGTGGCAACCAGGAAAATACAGGAAAAGGGGTGGAAGAAATGGAAAGCTTTTTTGAGTACCTCCGCAGCCTGGAGGTCAGTGTGGACTCCAAATATGCCATAGACTAATGTAGCTAGAAATCAGCTGGGAGTTATTTATTCAGTCATTCCATAAATATTTGTGGAACATCTACTATGTGCCAAGAACAGTTCTAGATACTGAAGATAGATCAGTGAACAAAATAAAGTCCCTGCTCTCACGGAACTTTGTAAGAAAGGAGAAATAGATGAAAAATAATATATTTATCAGGCACTGATAAGTATTAAGAAGAAAAGTAACCAGGGCAACTGGGCTGGGGAGTAATGGTGTGGGCAGGGTAAAGGACCACTAATATTTATTCTCAGTGGTCAGGAGGCTTTGGTCAGAGACCTATCAGAAGTGAAAGAGTGATTCTTTGAGACCTACAGATTAAAACATGTAGCTGCCAGTGAAATTTTTTTGAAATTTTAAAAATTTAACTCATTTTTGTTTAACATTTTTAAAGGTTTTTTTGCTTGTTTAATGTGGGTTGGGGCAGAGGACTTAGGCAAAGGGTCTAGTAGGTTCAAGTTCCCTGGGGAATGCCATCGCATTAGAAAAGACTTGCATGCCGACCAGGTCATGTGGACACCGGAGCTTCTGGTCTTTTCTCAGACACCTGCAGTGATTCTCAAGGAGCACGTTTCCTGCTTGCCTTACTTCTGCTTCAGCCAACTGCCAACGGAGCACAACCAGGTCCATTCTGGCAAAAGACGCGTGATGATATAGTCATCACTAATGGATGGTGAGTGTGTTGGGTTTTAAAGCCTAAAATTAACTCACATTTCTATTAAGTTGAAAGGATCTGGGAAATACAAACTTCAACTATTTTTGTCATTTTGGTCTTAAAACCCACCTCGTTGGTAAGCTGTGGGTGTTGGGAATTCATTTCCTTCTCTTTTAGTTCTTCACTGAAAACGGGCATCTGCTTTGCCTTACAGAGGCTGGCGATAAGTCTCAAATGCCATCATTTTCTGGCCTTTCTGATGAGTCACATGTACCCGACACTTAGCCCACAGGGAACACTCCTTCCAATTTTGAGAGTGCATTTGTCATGCAACTTGCTGGCAACACCGTGACACAGAAACTCTCACAGTTCAAATCCAGTGGCATTGTGTGACAAAGTAGAAACAAAGCAAGCAAAACTCAGAGGAAACACAAAACTTGCCCAGCCATCAGCCCACATGGCCTGACTCATGGCCTCGGTGCCCAGGGGAGCATGGTTGGCTTCTGCTGACACTCCCACAAGCCAAATCAAGCACTCTGGGTGGGACTCTTTGGGAAGGAAGATGAAAACGGATCCCTTAATTACATAATACCCTTAGAGTCCGTCCCCTGTGTTGTAGAACTTGAGCTCTGGGATCCCTGCCTCTTTCTCTACTTCATAGGAAGGTTGTTAGGATAAAATGAGATAAAATGAGAACGTACTGTGTGCCAGGAACATAATAAGCTTTGATTCAATGTTAGCTAGTGGTGTGATTTCTGCCCCTCATTTTCTCTTGCCTGGACTACTGCTATTGCAATGCTCTCTTAACTGGCTTCCTGCCTCCAATCCCCACCTAAATCCCCCCTATACTCTGTTGCCAAATTCATCTTTCAACACACAAATCTGATTCTAAAATCCTCCAATGATTCCTTTGACAAGATATGTCCAGAATCATGTACATGACATATCAAAGTCTTCATCATCCCTCTGCAATGCGCAGGTATAGCTGTATGCCCAGCCTAGAAGGCCCTCACCCTGACCACCTGCAAAACTCCAACTCATTCCTTCAGATTCAATTGATGCATCATTTCCTTCAACCTCCCCCTTCCATTCCACACATAGTCAAACATCTATTTCTTTGCTTCCTACAGCATACTCAGTGTTGGCTTTTATGATGCCACTTACTGTCTTGTGCTGTCATTGTTTGCCTGGCATTCTTCCCATCAAGGCAGTTTAGTTTAGCAGGACCACAGGAGTGAGACCAGGTTCAAAGACTAGAAAGAATGGCAACTCTGACTCAAGAGGGGTACTTTTACTCTGGTTTTCCAGCCCTTCATCCAGCTGGCAATGCAGAGAACACACACAGTGCAATGCCATCCTCTGCTCTGTGACACTAAGGACCTCAGAAGCTATTCTGTAGAGAGCATAGTTGTAAGAAGGGGGAGTGAAGTAATCGGTGTTCAAAAACTGGTCGTAAGGAGCAAGACCAGAGGCAGGAGATGAGTGAGAGAAGTAAGAGGTTTCAGTTTCCCAGAGTAGGGATGACAGCTCGAATCAGGCCAGTGGCAGTGGATGGGAGAGAAGTGAAGAGATTTGGGAGACCTTACACAGGACACAGTAAATGACTGGAAGCAGGAGTGAGAAGGAGTTGACTGGAGATGCTATTAATTGAAGTAACCAGAAAGCAGAAGTCTGTAAGAAGATATAAATTCAGTACATGTGCACGTGCATGCACACACGCACGCATACACACACACGCAATCAAGGTACATAATAATGCAAATGGTCAGTGGCACTCCCAGATTTTCACAGGGAGTGCCCAAAATTCAGCCGAGTCAGCAGACAGCAGGGAGGGAGGAATTTGCTAGGTCAAGGAAGCCTGGAAGTGAGGGTTTGCTGCCTTTCATGCAATTTTAGGGCCAGGATAAGAGACATGTAAGATCCTGTCATTGGTCTTAACGTCTGGATGTTGGATTCACAGTGTCTTGCTGTACCACAGTCACACAAGCCATTTACTTACACAAGTGCCAGATTTCAAGGTAGTAGACTTGACCCTGGCTTGCCATACACAGATAGGTATAGTAGGTGTTTTTTTGAACAAAGAAATCAATGACATGTATAAACACATATAATAATATTAACTTCATAACATTGTAAACCTTTGATGAGATAACTTGGTAAAGCCAGACTATCTTTTATAAACAGAAAACTCCTGTTATCATTTATTGGAAATTTAAGTAACTGTGTTTAGCCTTACCCAAAGGGGCTAAACTACTTTATCGTATTCATTCAATTTTAATATCAATTCATTGATCTTGAATTCAATTCATTGACTATAGATTCATTCAATTTCAGTGTCAATATCTATTCACTCATTTTTATCAGTTCACTCAATCATTCAATGTGTACCTTAAATATATACTTTATATAAGACTTAACAAAGCAAAGATATATCAGAGACATATATAATCAAATGATCCAATGCTGTGAATAAAAAATAAATAAAAACAGGATGAGGGAATTGAGACTGACAGATGAAGACGATTTTGTATATCAGGGAAGCTTTCTCTGAGAAGGCAATATTTGAACAAACACTTAAATGAATTGAGGTGTTGTGCAGACATCTGGGGAAAGAGAGAGCAGCAAATGCAAAGACCCTATACTGGCAACAGCTATGGTCACATTTTCCGATGTCTTGGAATGGCTAGACATTCTTGTTGGGAAGCTAGACATTTTGAACTTTATATTATTGATTGTTGAACCTTGTTCTATAAAAAGTGTTGGATTTTTTTTTTTTTTTTTTTTTTTTTTTGGTAAGGGAGACAAGTTACGTGGAGTTCAGCTTGATCCTTTTGAGCCTTGTGTTTAGGTTTTGTAAGTGTAGGTCTAACATAGTCTTGGCTTTAGGGCTAGTTTAGCCCTGTAAATACATCATTAACCCTTTGAGGTCTTTCCTGAATGCCCCAGGAATTGAATAGTACTGTGCCCTCAGCTGATTAAAACACAAAGACCTTCCAGCTTTCCAGGTATCAGTGCTGGCAATTTTTCGACATCTAGGGTGTAGTCATTCTCTACTTGGCTTCTTGGAAAGTTATCCTATGTACGTACAGTTTGGTACTCAGGAACAGACTTGAAGGAACCCCTGAAAAGATTTCTTCCTCTGTGTGGCTCCCCTTCCCCTCTTCATTCCTCCTTTTTGCCAATTTTAGCCACCTTAGCCCCTCCAAACTTGAATTCTCCTCAGCTCAACAAGGTTGCCACGTTCTACTTGGATTCTGCTCCCTGCACCACAGACCGGAAAGCACTTCCAGGTAGAAATCTGGAGTGACTCTCAGGCTCTTCGTAGGTGCTTTTAATTCTCTGATTGGTGGTTTTAAAAGTCGAATTTGGGGGCACCTAGGTGGCTCAGTCGGTTAAGCGTCCAACTTCAGCTCAGGTCATGATCTCGTGCTTCGTGGGTTCAAGCCTCGCATCAGGCTCTGTGCTGACAGCTGGGAGCCTGGAGCCTGCTTTGGATTCTGTGTCTCCCTCTCTCTCTGCCCCTCCCCCACTCACACTCTCTCTCTCTCTCTCTTTCAAAAAATAAACAAACATTAAATAAAAATAAAAAATAAAAATAAATGAAAGTCGAGTCTGGCTGTTATGTAAATAGAATGCAAGATGGCAAGACAGGCAACATGAGACCAATTAGGAGACTATAAAGTAGTCCAGGAAAGGGTAGGGTAGAGCAACAGAGGAAATGATAACAGGTTATATTCTGGATAGATTTTGAATATAGAACCCAGAGAGTTTGCAGAGGAATTATATGTAGAAGTGAAAGAAAGAGAAAAATGAAGGCTTTTATTTATTTATTTATTTTGCCATGAGCAATAAGATGAGTTGCAGTACTATTTACAGAGAGAGAGAACACTGAGGGAGAAGCAGCCTCAGGAACTGGGAACTGGGAAAAAGATGAAAATCTGGTTTCAAGCGTGTCAAATCTCGGTTTCCTACTGACAGCCCTGGGGAGATGATACATAAGTGGTTGGTTATGCATCTGAAAAGAAGCATAAAGGTCAGAACTGAAGACATAAATCTGGAATAAAGAATGAACTTAAAGTCAGAACTAGGTGAGATCACCTACAAAGTGAGTATAGTTACAGAACAGGTTCAAAGCCTGAGGCTTAGGGGACTTCAACGCTAAGAAGGCAAGAAGCCAGCAGAGCAAAGTTAAATTTACCTCCCCATCATCAGAATATAATTTCTCTGTGGCATCTAAGACGTGAGGTTTCCAGTAAGAATACAAGGCACATGTCACAGCGCAGCCCTGAACAGCCATCCTCTCCCTACTCACCTCAGAAAGTACAACCCTGGACGGCCCATGTGTGTCTGAGACCTATCTGATTTGGAATCGGCCAAGATGAGTTTCTAAGTGTAGCATAATGTAGTGACAAATGTGCAGGATAAGCATTAGACACATGAGTTCCCCGCCGGACAATGGCTATAATTAACTAAACTCAAGTGAATATCAACTTCTCTTAGTTTCTGCACCTATAAAATGAAGAGATTGAGCTAAGTGGTCCTTAAAGCCTCTTCCATCTTTTTATTTTAAAAATCCTAGAGGGGCACCTGAGTGGCTCAGTCGATTGAGCATCTGACATCGGGCTCAGATCATCTCACAGTTCCTGAGTTCTAGTCCCAGACCAGGCTCTATGCTGACAACTTGGAGCCTGGAAACTGCTTCGGATTCTGTGTCTCCCTCTCACTATGTCCCTCCCCCGTTTACACACTGTCTCTCTCTCAAAAATAAATAAACATTAAAACATTTCTTTTAATTTTTTTAGAGAAAAAGTTCTTAACACCAAGATAGAGATATTTGTAATTTCATCCCCCACCGAAGATGTGCCCCCTAGATCTCTCCAAACTTTCTGGAACAAGCAGCGCCTCTTCATATATCTAACTGCTTCTGAACCCTGTGCCTCCCAGAAAGGTGGCTATTGAAAAAGGACCCACCAAAAAGAGACACTTCTCATCAAAGCTCTTGGGTTTCCAAGACTTAGGGCATCTGTCAGAGTACAGTCCATGCCATACCAACTACCACAACAGTTATTTGACTAGAGATAATTAAAAATTATTTTTAATGTTTATTTATATTTGAGAGTGAGAGAGAAAGAGAGAGGGAGCAGTGGTGGGGCAGAGGGAGACAGAGACAGAATCCGAAGGAGGCTCCAGGCTCTGAGATGTCAACACAGAGCCCAGTGTGGGGCTCGAACTCACTAGTGGTGAGATCACGACCTGAGCTGAAGTCAGAAGCTTAACCGACTGAGCCACCCAGGTGTCCCATGACTAGGGATAATTTAATGGGAAGAATGGCTGGGTTTGGAAGAGCTGAAAAGGCAAAGAGGAAAGTCTAAGCTACCTCTGCAGTAACAAATGCAAGATGTAGCTCCCACTCCTATGCCTGGGGAAACAAAGGGAAGAGATTGGAATGAGAAATACCTAGAAGCTTGAAGGAGAGGCCAGACGGGGCTGGGCTCCAGACCCTGGAGAGGGAGGCACTAGCCAACTGGCGCTGGTGGCCCAGGTCAGGCAGGGAGGAGTGTGGCCATGAGGCTGATTCTGCAAATGGTGAGGAAACTGCCAGTTGGATTCACCAGCAGCTGAGTATTGGGCTAACCTGGCCCCGTCATGGGGATGCAGCAGCCGTGCTGGGGTCATGCTGACAGGCATCAGGAGCAAGAACAGGGCTACATTCATGTCCGGTTTTCCTCTTCTAGCCTTCCTCTAGCACCCCCTACTGGTGCTATTCATCACAGCTGGCAGAAGAGAAGGGATTTGCAGAGCCCCCTCCCCAGAGTCAGGTATAGCAGATCCCCCTTATCCATGCCGGAAACGTTCCAAGACCCCCAGCGGATGCCTGAAATGGCAGATAGTGTCGAACCCTATATATACTGTTTTTTCCGGTACGTGCATACCAACGATAAAGTCTAACTTCTAAATTAGGCACAGCAAGCGATTAACAATAACTAATAATAAAATGGGACAATTACAACAATACGTCTAGCAGAAGTTATTTATGTGAATGCGTTCACTCTCTTTCTCAAAAGAACTTTCTGTACTGTACCCACGTTTCTTCTTCTGATTACGATGTGAGATGATAAAATGGCTGTGAGGAGAAGGAAATGAGGTGGATGACATAGGCCTTGTGACCTAGCAGTAGGCTATTGACCTACTATTGACCACCTGGACGTGGCTGACCTGGGGTAACTAAAACTGTGAAAATCAAAACCACAGATAAGGGAAGGACTCCCGTAGAGAAGAGCAGATTTAATGCTGGGAGACAATAGTTTAATAACTAACATACTCCATTATTTTAAAATTACTAAGAATAATACTGGGTTTGTAATCTCTAATACGTAGCATTTCTTAAATTCTCTTTTGAGCAACCAAAAGCTTCCTATATTTATTTTTAATGGATCTGAGCTCCTCCACTTAAAGGTATGCTTTTGAGCCCAGTAAATAAAGCTCCAACAATACCCAGAAGGCACCTATGTATCATATTCCACCACACACTCAATTATTATGTCAGCGTATCAACTAATGTTTGAGTGGCTACCACACACCTCCTGTCACTCCAGGCACTGTCTTCTCACCTGTGTGACTTGAGAGTCACCAGAAGTGGAGTTACTCTATGCTGGACAACAAAGAGTATTTTCTCCAGAAAACATAATTAAAAGGTAGACGTGCGCTGGCATGTTGATTAGTCTTCTAACCCTCTCCTGACACTATTCACAAATCCCTTCCCCCACATGGCCCCCTTACCACTCACGTTCACTATACGGTTGATCCCCCAACCTGCCTGTGGAAACAGAGAGATGAATATACCCACGTCAGTAAGGGAGGAAAAGCAAGATTTGGAGAGGTGTTCAGGTTACACCAGCTTTGCAATTACCTGAGCCATTATTTACACCCAAGTCTTCTGATCTAAAATCCAGGACTCTGGCCACCACACTAGGATGTCTTTTGCATAAATTAGTTTATCAGATTGGCTGGGAGTGTAGACCTTCTGGGGAAGGCTCAGAAACTACTCTATCCTCTCCCCCAGGCAGGCCCAGATCCCCTGTAACCCCACATCAGTACACCCAAGCAACCCAGATACTTCACAAGACTGGCCGCAGATGGCACCTCACCTCATCTGGAATCCTGCAAGGTGGAAATGCTGGGCGGCCTGATAAGTCAAGGCAAACCAAGGACAACGGAGAACCCCACCAATGGTTCATGATAACGGAGATCTGAGCACTGCCAGAAATGAAGGCCTGGAACACTCAAGGCTCTTTTCATGAAGGACAACATTGCTCATGCTCAGCGAGTGGAAACAGTAAGAACAACAGCAACAACAAAAAATAGGGACACTTGAGTGGCTCAGTTGGTTCAACTTCTGATGTCGGCTCAGGTCACGATCTCACAGTTTGCAAGATTGAGCCCTGCATCTGGCTCTGCGCTGACAGGGCAGAGCCTGCTTGAGATTCTTTCTCTACTTCTCTCACTTTCTCTCAATCTCAAAATAAATAAGTATATAAACAAACATTAAGTGTATACACACACACTCACTCACACACACACACACACACACACACACACACACACACACTCTAACCTGAGGCCTACCTTGGGTGAGTGAGTAGAGACACCCAGCTTCTAAGAGACACACGAAAGCCTCACAGGTATTGCCTCAGAGGCACAAACCTGATCCCAGACCTGGTTCCTGTGGCCCAAATGCTTAGCTCAGCTTCAGGGGCCCTTCAGAACTTTCACTGGAGCAGTGAATTCTAATTTTGTTAGAATCAGGAATTTTATTGTTCTGCATTTGGTTTCCATTATACACCCCAACCCACACACAAGGCTCTAGTGCCAAGAACTCTTGTGGGCTGACCATGATACGCCCTGGCATGCAAAAGAGAAACAGAAGAGCTCACATTCCTCCCCCTTTGCTACCTCCGTCCCTCCTGCACGCTCCACATAAACATTCATGGCACCTCACAAGTGCATACCCAATTAATAGAAGAGGGGTCGGTGAAGAAAAGCAGAGCCAGTAAGGAAAGCCAGATGAGCCCCGTGTTCATCAGTGAAACCAGACATTTATAGAGCTCCCGTTTCACACGGGCACTGAGGTGGTGAGGATACAGAGTGGTGTAACGTGCCTTTGATGTTCACAGATGATTTAATTGCCCTCTATCCCCAATAACAGACAAATAGATCAATGCGAACTAGCAAAGCTCCTTGGAAAATAAGGCATGGCCTTTTATCTCAGAAATTTCAAAGACCCTTTGCAAACACTCATTAGGCCCAACCTCATTCCGGAGACAGTGAGTGGAAGATCCAATATTAGCCACAGACTGAACTCTAGCTCTAGCTCTTCCGGCCCAACCTCATACAACCCCCTCTCCAGTAGGGTCTGATCAATGAACTGTTTTGCCTTAGTCAGGTATTCAGGTACTTCTTTCATTCAGCCTTCAGTGAGCTAGCCAGGTGCAATCTCTGTAAGGAAGCAGCTATGTTGCTGTAAGGAGGACTTCTCCCTTTCCGGAGATTGTAGGATGATCGCTGCAAGAGCAGATACAGCACGAGAGAGTGGCAGGGATTGCGGTGAGTCTCTGGCTTCCATCCCCCAAAGCTAAAGAATTATCAATCTCACCATACTCCATATATTCTATTTGTCACAGTAATTAGCTTATTTTGAGCACCAACTATACTCTCATATCCTTTATCTGGCTAAGAGGTTACCTCTGGTCGGAAACATGCAGGTGTTGATCCATTTTTAATGGATCAATAATAACTGTGACCTTGAACTAGATTGATTACTCTTGGAGTCTCAGTTTTCTCTTCTGTAAAATGGAAATAATATCAATCTCATAGAGTTGTGGGAACTACACGAGGAAACTTATGAAGCACTTAACATATGCCCAGCGCAGATTAGATGCTCAATAAATATTAGCCAATAGAAAAGTTCACCACAGGGGCGCCTGAGCGGATCAGTCGTTTAAGCATCTGACTTCGGCTCAGGTCATGATCTCACGGTTCATAGGTTCGAGCCCCGCGTCAGGCTCTGTGCTGACAGCCAGCTCAGAGTCTGGAGTCTGCCTCATATTCTGTGTCTTCCTCTCTCTTTGACCCTCCCCTGCTCACGCTTGTCTGTCTCTCTCTTTCTCTCAGAAATAAATAAAACATTAAAACTTTTTTTAAAAGAGGAAAGTTCACCACAATCTCCTAAAGCAAATATTAGATGTCATTAGTCCCTTTTTATAGATGAGGAAATGAATATTTAGAGATAAAGCATTTACCAAGGTCACCAGCTGTAAGTGACAGAACCCGGACTCAGTGGGAGTGTAACTGACCCAGATCCTGTGCTGGTAACCGCCATCGTCTGTGGAATGAGCCACGATGCCACAACCAGGGGCTCATGGCTACCATCCCACCCCAGCCACGCTCCCATTATCTTGGCAGGAGAGTGCAAGAAGCACTCTGGGAAGAGCAGAGATGGAGGGGCATAACACTGGAAGACTTGGTTGGCCCAGACATGAAGCTCCAACCCTCATATATAAGTATTGAAGCGATGGCAAGCAAAGAAATGCTTTGGTCTGAGATCTTATTATCATCACTTTTATTAAAATGGGGAAATTGAGGGTCACCTGGATTGCTCAGTTGCTTAAGCATCCAACTTCGGCTCAGGTCGTAATCTGATGATTAGAGGGTTCAAGTCCCACATCAGGCTCTGTGCTGACAGCTCAGAGCCTAGGTCCTGCTTCTGATTCTTGGTCTCTCTCTCTCTCTCTCTGCCCTGCCCTCATTCACACTCTCTCTCTCTCAAAAATAAACATTAAAAATTTTGTTAAAAATGTTAAAAAATGAGGAAATTGAGGCTCAGAGGCATTAGGTGACCCACATTAAGCCACATAATGAGTAACAGAGTCAAGACTGAAATCCAGGCTTTCTGACTCTGCTTCATGACATGGCTACAACCCTATAGCCTTACGTACTGTTGGCTCTTTCCTGGGTCTATATGCAAAACATGTCTTTGCTTCAACGGAAGGAGAAAAAGAAACAAATCAAACTTCACTGAGCACCTCCAGTGTGTCCAGCTCCTCACTAAATACCTTGTGTACAATCATTTAATCATGATGACCCAGAGAGTCAAGCTTAATTTTACAGAGAAGAAAACGGAAGTTCAGTCTCTAATTCAGGTAAATCTACCAACGTCACCACCTAGTAAGAAGCAGGGAACTTGAAACCCCAGCTTTGCCCACTCTACCCCCCACATCATGCTACCCCAGGGGAAAGCTTAGGAGAATCTGCTTTTTCATGGGCATGGCAAGCTCCAGACATCCTGTAACCATTTGGATTTTTTCTTTAAGAACTGAGACAAGAACAGCTCAGACTGTTGAGGGAAGAATTGTATTCAATACCCATATTACACTGGATATAAAGCTGTCTTCAAAGCTCATCAGAAAGACAGATAAAACCTGCTGCCTAACCCCAGCGTCTTGGACACTTCAAGAGGAGTGAAGAGGAGCCAGGGCTGGAATAATAGCCTGGAGGCCCATAAATTCCGTGGAGGACTCAAGATTTGTATCTTCCTACCCTCATCTGGCAAGTAACAACACATAATAATGGTGCTCACTACAGAAAACCATAAACTCAGAGGAGCCAGTTTAATTTAATTCCAAATCTAAAGCTATTTTGCTTCGGTGATTACAACTATTAGTTTCCTCCAAGATGATTGACTGTTCTTCCTTTCTGCAAGTACAGTTTGGGCCATCTCTCTGATTCCAACCTGCACTAAACATCGTGCTCTGCAAGACGGGACTGGAAGGGCTGGGAGGGAGTCACAAAGCAAGTCCCTTCTTGCAGGGGTCCCAAATCCCAGGAATCCCGGGACCCAATAAGATCCTAGCACTGGCTCCTAATAAGTCACTTTGATTCCCACCTTGGGAAATAGATCCCTTGTTGACTCACAACTGTCTGGGTTTTCTCTGCGGTCTGGGAAAAGCTGGAGCCTGCGCTGGATTCACCAGTGCACATTAATAATAATGAGCATTTTTCTCTCCTTCTTTCACACTTGGGGAAATGCTTTGTATTAAATAGATTATTCACAGTACATAAACCTACCAGTGTCACGTCAGGTCATGTTGAGGAAATGTCAAAAGAGGGTGGATAAGAGAGAGATTCAAATCACTTTTAGGATGTCTGTAGATTTCCGAAGCATCAAAGGCTTTGCTGTGTGGCTAGCCTGGAGGCAGTATGTACTGTCTCTTATCTGAATGGGGATCTGAGAGGCAACTAAATGGCTCAAACTAAGAGGGCTGTTTCCCTGTGTGTTCGAAGAAGAAAAATACCATTAGTCATGATAATGATGTGTAGTTACATAAGGCCTTTTATCTGTGCCTCTCAAAGTGTTTTAACCATTAATTATACCTCCCAACACACCTCTGAGGTAGGTAAAAACTATAATACCCATTTCACAGGTGAATAAAGGCCTACCAGGGAGGAGGAGTGAATTATCTGGGGCCACACATAGGCCAGTGGCTGAGCAAGCAATTCCTGCCCTCCAGGTCAAGGTTACAGCTGCCTTGTTCTTGTTGGCTTTTCTCTCTGAAGGACTGCGTTCTGGGAGAGGGTCAAAGACGCTGTTGTGATGCCACATCTAGGGGCCGATGGAACTGATCTCTCTTAGCCCAGGATGCCAAACAAAAGAAAAACAGCCTCTTTATATTTATAGAAAGCATAAAGGAAGAATAGTCTCATGCTGTGGTCATTGTCCCTTAGAATAGATGTGGCCAGTGATCCATGGGATGCTCAGGACACACCTTCGGCTATGACTCAGGTGCCTTGGGTCCTGACCAAGATGCTCCTTTCAATAATCACAGAGTCAGGTCTCAAGGTCAATCTGAACCACAGACATTCTGCACAGGAGTGCTTCCTAATGACCAGGGCTCTATCTTCTCCAAGTGTCTCTCCCATTGCCCCTCATCTTCCATTAACCACTGTTCACACCACAGGAGCACATAGCCAGGATGCCTAATCCTGGGGACTCGAGAAAGCTCTTCAAAGAAAGAGCGCGAGAATGCTGGCAGAGGGATGGAGAAGAGAAGTGTTTCAGTCAGAGGTAACAGCACATGAGGTTGAAAGGTGGGAGAGAGCACAAGTGTGAGGAACACAAGTGTGAGGAACACATCATCCTTTGTAGATGATATGCAGCATTTGTGAAGGAGGAGGGAGTGGTAAGAGCCAAAATAAAGAATTTTATAGAAGAGCATCATTAGATAAGTGGAGCTGTGGAAAAAGACAGTCAAGTCTGTATTTGGGGAGTACTTTGTATTCCAGAAGCCCGATAGGAGTCCCAGGTGTGGGTGGAGAGATGTGGAGTTCAGCTGGGACATGCATGGGACATCTCCCTAACATTCTCTCCAAAACACCCCTGGGCCTGCTCCCACATTTTAGGTTTTTGTTACCATAGTACCCAACCTCCAAGAACCAAAATCTGTATTAAGTATGGACTACTTTAGAACAAATTACTCCAGAACTTAGCAGCTCAAAATGATGAGCATTTATTACCTCACAGTTTCCCATAATCAGGAATCTGGAAGCAATTGAGCTGGGTGGTTCTGGGAGTTCTCTCACAAAATATTAGTCAAATTAATAGACAACCAACACTACTGTCATCTCTAGGATTGGTTGCAGCTGAAGATTCTTCTTCAAAGCTCACTCTCATGGTTATTGGTACACCTCAGATTTTCATTGCCTATTGGCTGGAGGCTTCAGTTCCTTGCCACATGGGCCTCTCCATAGGGTAGCTCACAACATGGCAGCTGGCTCTGCCCAGAGTGAGAGATTAAAGGGTGAGGGGGGAAGACACCCAAAATAGAAGCCCAAGTCTTTTATAACTTAATCTTAGCGGTGACCTACCATCGCTTCTGCCGTGTACTATTGGTCACACAGACCAGGGTGTGTACAAACCAGTAGGCAGGGATCGTTAGAGCCATCTTGGAATCTGGCTACCACAGTTGGGAAAAACTGATTCATCCAGTTTTGTCTCCTTTTCCCCTCCTTTGTTAGTTCCTAGCTCCACAAACACTGAGCGTGCCTTCTACTGGTACATGTACTTGTAGTACTTGGACTTAGTACATGTACTGGTTTAAGAACAGTGCTAGACCCTGGGTACAGGGACTACCAGACACTGCCATTCCACAGGTGTTTGTCTTGTCTAGTCAGTGGAAATGAAAGATACGAGTCCGGAGAAGATGGAGAAAATTTGCATCTACACTTAACACCTATGACGGACCAGGCCCTTTGCTAGGCACATCAGAGATTTTCATGTCCACCGTAATCCAACAAGGTAGACGCCAATATCCGGTTTTATGGATAAAAAAAAATCTAAGATTCAAAATACTTAGGAATATTGCCCAAACTCCCATAACTAGTAGATACCAGGAATGGGATTATAATTTAGGCTTCCAGGTTATGGAGGGAGGCATAGCTCAACTATTAGGAAAGAGCTCAACCATTCAATTCCATCTACATAAACTTAAAAAGATGCAGAGAAGTTATGCTGATGATCCATCTCAGGCCTTTTTGCCTGTATTATTCTTCCCTCACCTTCTGCTGCAGGGATTAGTATCCTAAGACTCGAGAACAGAAACTTTATAAGAAGAAATGAAGAAATAATAGAAAAGTGGAAAGTTCTTTGGGTTTCCTTTTTAAACTTTTAGAAAATTTTACATATACACAGGGTCAAGAGAAATCCTCATGTATCCATCCCCGAGCCTCAACAGTTCGACAGTTTGCTTGTTTCCAGACTTGAGGACTGCCGTCTCCCCTGACTGCTGCCGCATGTTGAGAGGTGTTTGGAGAAAGAGGTTGGAGGGCCCTCACTCATCCACTGGCTGTCAGGTTTATTACTTTGTCTCTCATGGAGAGTATTTTTACTTCATCTTGACCTCATATTCTGTGGTTTCTCTTGTATATGTGACAACTTGACATGTTCTTGCTCTGAAAGCAATGTGATACTGGAGAAAGAGCATTGGACTCAGAGCCAGAGACTGGACACCACTTACCAGCCACATGACTGGGGCAACCACTCTGAACCTCAATTTCTTCATCTCCAAAATTAAGGTAATGATGCTACCTTCACAGTGTTGTTGTGGGAAATAAATTTCTAAAAGTGTATGTGTTTAAGTCCATCCAGGCTGCTGTAAAAAATGTACCACAGACTGACTTTAACAACAAACGCTTATTTCTCACAGTGTTGGAGGCTGCTTAAGTCCAAGATCAAGGCATCAGCAGATTCAGTGTCTGGTGAAAGTCTGCTTCCTGGTTCATAGAGAGCTGTCTTCTTGCTGTGTCTTCCCACGGAAGAAAGAATGGGAGAGCTCTCTGAGGTCCCTTTTATAAGGGCATTAATCCCAGTCGTGAGGGCTCCACCTTCATGACATAATCAACTCCCACAGGCTCCACTTCTTCATACCTTGAAGTGTAGGATGCATTGACAGGTAGGGTTTCAACATATGAATTTGGAGGAGGACACAAACTCTCAGACTATAAGGAAAAGCAGACATGATCTCTGGAATATCAGAAATATTCAACAAATATTTAAGTCTAATGGTAAGAGTACAAGCAGTATACCACACACCATTTATCTTTTAACATAGTTGGGTGAAATGTTGAGACAGAAGAAGTAGCTAATGGTGGAGTTGCAGATATGAGTGGCAGTTACTACAAAGCCATGAAGCAGATTCTGACTCTTCAACTCAAACCCTTCAACTTGGCCTTGCCTTCCCACCATCTGCTGAAAACTTCCTCACCCTTGAGCCCCATCAGTCACTGAGTGGCTCGGCTCCCATCTTGACCGCCATCCTCATGTTGTGACATCTGGGATTTAATAACCCTGGGCATGGACCTGGCCTGAAAAACTCATTGAGCTTGCCTCCTTGTTTCCAGAATCCTTTGCTTTGATTGTAGTCATAGGTATCACAGCCTCCGCTCTACCCCACTGAGTCTCCCTCTGTTCCCCACAATACATACAGCCCATGAGGAGAGCTGAACCACAGGTACAAGGACAGTATGACATGAGAAACACAGTCACCAGACTTTTGGTAAGCCTTCCAGCCCCTGTACCACCTAAAGCCCTTCTTTTGAGGTCAGGCAGGGGCCTCTCCTCTTCCTCTTCCTATCAGAGGAAGTTGCCTATTTGGATGTATTTCGTCTGATTCCTTAGTCTTGAAGTACCATGACTGGCTTGTGAGGAAGACACATCAGTTATAGGAACTGAAAAGCCATATATTATTAGCGCATTTCGTTGTAACATGAACATGTTGACCCCTCCTCACCTAAAGGGTTGGTTATTCACTTAACAGCTGTCTCTCCTACTATACTTTGTCAGTTTTACTCACCACTATTTCCCCAGAACCTCGCACATAGTGATAATTAAATTTTTTTGAAGAATGGATATATACATGAAATGAAAGAATGAAAGAGTTTAGATGGATAGAATTTACCTTGACCTAAATCAAAGAATAGCTTCACAGGAAGACAGACAGGAATCTGAGGAAGTTCAAAGGCACAAGGTAGGAAGCTGAGGGAGTGTCCACAAGATGTCTGGAGGGGGGGTGACCAGAGAAAGGAGGGGAGGGTGGGGAGAGGACTGAAGATTTGAAATAGTTATCATGGGGAGTTGGACTGAATGCCCATGAGAGACTCATTGAGGGATTGCTGGCAGTGGGCGGCTCTAGGATTCGACCATGATACCATGGTTGGCATCAGGGGGCAACAGACTCCATCAACCAAGAAAGGGAATGGACGATGAGGAAGCCTAATGCAGAGAAGAGTTATGGGGGAGCAGACTTGCACATGGACCTGGCCACCTCAGGTCAATGAGAATTTACCAGGTTCCTACAATGCACTGGACCTTTGTATTGAGTACAAAGAAAAACAGGAGAGCCCCTGATTGGGAGGAGCTAGAAAACACATCAAATGTGACAGAGTCATGAACGCTTAAATAAAACCACAGGAAATATCATACTGTGGCTCAACTGTAAATGCAAAGAATGGTAAGACCAAGAGTGTTTTCTCTTCTATATCTCTCCTCCTTTTTCCACCCTAAAAATCACAGTTCAGGAGCACCTGGGTGGCTCAGTCAGTTAAACCTCTGAGTTCAGCTCTGGTCATGATCTCACAGTTTGTGAGTTAGAGACCCTCATTGGGCTCTCTGCTGTCAGTGCTGAGCCTGCTTCAGATTCCACCCCCCCCTTCTTCCTCTCTCTCTGCCCCCCCCCACACTCTCTTTCTCAAAAATAAACATTAAAAAAATAAAAATAAAAAACCAAAAATCACAGTTAAGCTCCTTGTCTCTGTGCCCAGAATTCTTTTACAGCAAGTATGATCTACACTAGACAGTCTTTTCTTTTTAATTTTTGTTTTAATTTTTTTATTTTAGAGACAGAAGAGAGCATGTGAGCAGGAGAAAGGGGCAGAGGGAGAGTGAGAATCTTAAGTATGGAGCTGAGCATGGAGACTGCCAGGGGGCTCAATCCCTAGGATCATAACCTGAGCCCAAATCAAGAGTTGAAATCAAGAGTCAATACTTCACTGACTGAGCCACCCAGGGGTCCCTACACTCTGCAGTCTTGGATCGCCACCTGGTGGTTCCTCAAGGTATTCAACATTTAGTTTCCAGAGGAAAGAGCTCTGGATTGTAAGAAAGGAGAAAAAATGTATTCGATCAGCAGTATTTATTGCCCAAAACATTGTAATAGGCACCAGGAGTATGAATATATGTCCTCAGGTTTCTTCCAATGTAATAAAATTACTTGTTTATTAGGACTTACATTAAACTGTGAACTGAAAGCCTATATATATGAAAGCAAATTTAATGAGAACTTTGATCTGTTGACTGAATTATAATTTCTCATAGGAGAAAAGAAAACAGAGCATCTGTTGTTAAATAGAAAATATAAAATCCAGTCCACCTATGTAGTAACTCTTTTTCTTCTGAGCCTACTCCACCTTCTCTAGCCCCCCAATTTTACTCTGAGCAGACACTCAGAGTACAAAACCCACATTTTCAAAGGTGCCAATAGGGGAGGCAGCTATGGGCAAGGGAAAGAGAACCAGACTGAAATCAACAGTCCTGAACTTGAGCTGAAAAAAGCCATGTGAACGTGAGCAAACCTTTTTTATGTCTCTGAGCCTCTGTTTCCTCACTAGTCAAATGGAAATAAAAATGCCTATTTCTCAGGATGGTTATAAGAATTAAGTAAAATAGGGGCACCTGGATGGCTCAGTGATGTAAGCATCTGACTCTGGATTTAGGCTCAGGTCATGATCTTGTGGTTGTGGGACTGAGCCCCACATCAGGTTCCATGCTGAGCACAGAGCCTGCTTGGGATTCTGTCTCTCTCCTTCTCCCTATCTAACTCTCCCTTGTCTTTCTCTCTCAAAATAAGTAAGTAAACATTACAAATTTTTTTTTTAATTAAAAAATAAAGTGGGAAATGCTTGTCAAGGTACTGGTCAAGTTTTAGTTATTGCTATTATTAGTCCTTAGAAGGGTATCTTTCTTAAGGGAAAACTGCACCCCTTTCTCCTTGGTGAGTTATCACCAACCCAGACACATAAGGGAAAGACAAAGTGAATGCAGAAGGCTTATCAAAGATGCTTTTTTTTAATTTCACAAATAATCAAAACTACATAGAAAAGTTTTCTGTATCTGTGGCAGACAGACCCCACCTTTTATAACCACATCAAAAAAATAGGAAGTGCCCAGGAATAAATGTGACAAAAGTTGCACAAGATTTTGAGGAAAACTATAAAACTTATTGAGAAACATTAAAGACAATTAAATTGAGAGATATACCATGTTTGTGTACTGGAAGACTCCGTATGTAAGGAAGTCAATTCTTCCAAATCAATTATAGAGTCAATGCAATTCCAGTCAATGTTCCAACAGATTTTTAGTAGTATTTAACAAGTTGATTCTCAAGTTTATATGAAGACACAAAGGGCAGACAGCAGCCAAGATACACTTGCAGACGGATTATAAAAATGGAGGAGTGGCACTATCAAATAGCAAGATTTTTTTTTTTTTTTTTACAAAACTATACTATTTAAAACAGTACATGGGTCCAAACCAATCAGTAGACTAATAAAATAGAGTCCAGAAGGAGAACTTTGTATTATATGAGCTCTTGATAGAGGTGGGCAAAGGACAGTTTTTTAATAATTGATAGTGGGGATAATTAGCTATCCACATAAGTTAAACAGAAATCAATTCCAGGTGTATTCAAGTTTTTAATGTAAAGGGATACACACCCTTCTTCCTCTATGATACTATATACGTGCGTTGAACATCCCTTCATTCATTTAATAAATATGTATTGAGCCCTGACATTTGAAAGGGGCTACAGTATTTATCTATTATAGGACAGATTTCAGTCTTATTAGTAATTTAGTGGACTGTCACCTCCTACTGATTAGACTGTGAGCTTTTTGAGGACAAATGTGTCCAGGCAAGGTTCAGTGTCTGTTGACTGATCAAATGGACCCAAAGGACTGACCATGTCTTCAATAACACGGCTGCTATGAGCTGCTTCTCTGACCACTAGCTATACTCATGGGGGCTTCCTGTCACCCTGGTCAGGCCCAGGAGAGGGAAACATGCTCATCATGTTTCCATCACCCCAAACAAACCACTCCTTGCCCTCCGGATGACTCAGCAGTCTCTAGCCTGGCATCAGACCCCAAGATGGCCCAAGGCGATGCCGTCTCTGTGAGCACAGCCTGGCATGCGCCCAACCGTTATGTTCGCACTCCAGTCCCTTGGCAGCCCAGAGGCTCAGGAGCCATTAGGGCTGTCTAGGGCGTCTGATATTAATGAGGGATGCTCTCCGAACAGTTCAGCTTTGCTTCCTGGGTGACAGCCCACCAGAAGCAGACAGAGCTCCCTGGCAAGTGCACTTCCCTCCAGTGCCAGGCCGCTCCAAAGCTGCCTGCTAGATGGGCGCATGGGAAGGATTTGGCTTCCTGCCCTCACATTGGTCCTTTCCCTTCCTCCATCTCCCATCTCTTCCTCCCTTCCCTTCCTTGTCCCCCTCTCACTTTATTTTTGTCCCCTCCCCCTCACATACCTCTTCTTACTCTTTATCACTTTTCCTGCTTTCTCGCTGTCTTTCTCCTTTGTTCCGTGCCTACCTACCTTCCTTCCCTACTGCCGTCTTTCATCTTGGTTGATTTCCATTTCTCTGCCACTCTGCCTCTTTCTGTCCTTCTGTATATGTCTATCTCTGTCTTCCCTTCTGTGTTGTGCTCTGCTTCACCTGTTCTCTACTCCCAACTCCTGGCCTTCAGTTTGCAATGATTCTGGGGGCAAGAAAGCATGGATGGTTCAGGGGACAAGAAAAGTCCAGTTCTAAAGAACACAGGACACATAGAGGGATCTGGGAAGGCATTTAAATTATCTATCAGACCAAAAAAAAAAAAGAATTATCTATTGTAAGGCCACAAGTCTAAACCAAACTGACTCCATGACAGGCTTTAAGTTTCCCCTCGAAACTAGAAGGCCTGAGTTTCAGCTTCCCCGAAACGATCAGGCAGTTAGTTACACATTGCCCAAGGCAGGAGAAACCACCCTTGCAACACCCAATCAGGAAAGGCCAGCGACCACCCTCCACATTACTAAGGGAGAGGCCTATAGATAGAAACTATAGATAGGACCCTGTTACCTAATGTTAAAGTTAACCCTTTAGTTTCTGAACATGTCCCTAGGCTCTCTCTGTGATTTGTTGAATTTAAAGGTACTCTAAACGTTGTAATTGGATCCCGCCAAAAGTAACGAATACTGTAGACAATGTGTATAGTTAAACCCGCTGTCAATAATGTTGAATAATTATGATTGGATCACTGTTCTCCTGCCACAACTTCTGTAACTCCCCCATCACAAACCCCATAAAAACCCTACTCTGCCTTTGCTCGGGGCTCACAGCATGGATCCACTGCGCTGGTAAAGTCTGTGAGCCCGAGTTCGAGCCCGTAATAAAGCCTTTTGCTTTTGCATACATAACTCGGACTCCTTGGTGGTCTTGGGATTTTGGGGAGATCGCCATCTGGGCATAACACTATCAGACAGACTTGAAACCAAGACTAAAAGGAGTTTTCCCCATCCCTCAAAAATATAACAGAAGATATCACTTTATACCCACAGGACTGACTAAAAATTTGACTTGACCAAATTTGGCAAGAATGTAGAAGCAACTGGAACTTTCATACATTGCTGGTGGGAGTGTAAAATGCTACAACCACTTTGGAAAACTGTCTTTTTCTTTCCTCATAAAATTCGACATACATCTTCTCCATGACCCAACAATTCCACTCTTTCGTATATACCCAAGAGAAGTGAAAATCTATGATCACACAAAAGCAAAACATGAATATGCATGGCAGCTCTATCCATAATACCTCAAATCTAGAAAATACCCGAATGTCCATCAATAAGAAAATAGGTAAGTAATCATGGTATATTCACACCATGGAATATTATTCAGCAATAAAAACGAACATGCAGTGTAATGATTAATCTCTAAAATGTTGAGTGGAAGAAGCCAAACACAAAAGAATATAATTGCATTTATATAAAATTCAAAAACAAACGAATTGCCCCAGTTGACCTTGACTGCATCTTTGTGAGACTCTAAAACAGAGGGCCATTTTTCCATGTCATTAAACCAACCTATTGTGATGAAAATGAGAAGAGGGATAGTATGAGACTGGCAAGGAGACAGGGAGTGAAGTAACTTCATCAGACGATAGAAATGGTCCATCATTTTGGATGGCAGTGACACAGGAATATATAGTTCCCAAACTTCATTGACCTGGACTCTTAAGATCTGGGCATTCTGCTGTGTATAAATTACGTTTATTTTTAAAAACCATTTTTAAAAATCAACCATAATTACATAATGCACAGAAAGATAGTGCTATATTTCCACTTCTTCTATTCATATACAGATCTATTTTCATGATTATGATTGAATGTCCCATACCGTTCTTTTTCTCCTACCATCATTTTGTGCATTTTTCCATGTCTTTAAAATTCTTTGAAAAGCATGTCTTTTTGTAATTGAATGTAATAGGTCACCATAAAGATGCATCATCATTTACCTCACTATTTCCCTGTTGTTGGACAGGTGTATTGTTTCCAATTTTTCACTATTGTAAATGTCAATGTTGTGACAAAGATAAATGGAAGTGTGTAGATACTGAAGATTTTACATTAAAAAAGTGGTTTAAAAGCAGGGACCCTAGAGCCTAGACCATCTCAGTTTGAATCTGTCTCACCACTTGTTTTTTGTGACCCAGGCGAGTTACACAACTTTTCTCTGCTTTAATTTCCTCATTGGAAGTGACAATATGAATAGTAACTCCCTTCATTCCACTGTGAGGTTAAGTGGGGTCATAAATGTAAAACATTTAGAACAATACCTGACATTTAGGAAGCCCTTAAAGTATGTTAGCTATTACTTACGGGATTGTTTGAGGAAAGACCTACAACTGGGCTTAGAACAATTGATGTTGCTAACAAATTAGAAATTATTGTTGGAGGACTGGAGACCAGAGAGGGTTACTGAACCGCCCCAAAAGTCTATGTTTGGGCTGGCAGAGTCTAGACCAAGGATGGCATATTCCATATTTAACACATATCTTGACCTTGGCAGACACCATTATTCAATTTTCCACACTGTCCCCATAGAGCCCAGATATAGCCTTGAAACCTTTAATCACTGTTCAATCTGAGTGGAGATAAGGGAAAGATTTGTTTACATCCTTGTTCTAGAGCAATGGTTCTCAATCCTGGTGGTGGTGGTGTAGGCAGACTTCCAAGATAGCCGCAGTGATTCCTGCCTCTGGTAGGCATGCCCTTTTAAATCCCCTCCCGCTGAGAGTGGGCTGGACCTAGTGACTTATTTCTGATGAATAGAACATGGCAAAAGTAATGGGATGTTGTTTCCATGAATGGGTTATAAAAGATGGTGACTTCCATCTTGCTAGCATATTCTCTCACACACAGACTTTAATGAAGCAAGCTTCCATATTGGAGAGGCTCAAGTGGCAACGAACTGAGAGTGGCCTCCCCCCAACAGCCAAGAAGGAATTGAGACCCTCGGTCCAGTGGCCCATAAAGAGCTTAGTGAGGTTGGAAGCAGATCCTCTTGCAGTTGGACCTTGACTGCCATCTTCTGAGAGACCTTGGGCCATCAACGGGACTGCCACTTCGTGAGAGACCCTAAAGCAGGGGGTCTAGCTAAGCTGTGTCTGCATCCTGAACACAGAAGCTGTGGGGTAATAGATACGTGTTGGTTTAAGCCATTAAGTGCTGGGGCAATTTGTTACATAGCAATAGGTGAACTAAAACCAGTGAGAAAGAGGGCTTAAAAAAAAATACTGATGTTGGGGCACCTGGGTGGCTTAGTCGGTTGGGCATCCAACTTCAGCTCAGGTCATGATCTCACCGTTTGTGGGTTCAAGCCCCGCATCAGGCTCTGTGCTAATGGTTTGTGCTGGGAGCCGCACTGGCCTCACTGGATGACAGTCACAGGGAGGAAATGGTAGCGTTTGCACAGCTCCTGCCATGAGAAATGAAAACTGGTATCTCCTTCTGCTACTACTGGCTCATGTTGGAAATGAGGCTGCTGGTATTGACCAGGCCTCACAATATTCCAGATCAGACCGATATTCCCCACACAGATTGCTCATAAGGAAAGGCGTGTCCCTGCCTTTTCCAAAGAGATTTCAGATGAAAACATTGTGGACGATTGTTAAAAGGCTCTTCCTAAGGGCCTTGCAGATCCAAGACTTACATAATAAAGGGGACTTGAGTCTAGCCCTGAGACAAAGAGCCTAATTTAGAGTTAAGGGCAGATATCCACCCCCACCCAATTGTTTCTGCTTGGAGCACTAGCCGCCCCTCACCCCAAGGCATTTGTTATCAAGTAGTTGGAGTGACTTATTTTGGCCTTGAATATGCTGATTGCTCCCTGTGGAGGAACCTATTGAGGAACTTCTCCTTTTGTGATTATGGGAGCAAAGGTGTCTCCTGAAAGACCTGTTTGACCCCTGCTCACAGAGAAGTAACTTCACCCTTTTATGCTAAAAACATTGTCTGATATGCTAAAGATACCTTCTTCCCCATAGGATAAGCATCTAAATCCCCTACCTCAATCACTATTGATAAAGGTTATGCAGGAGTCTTCTACAAATCTATGTTCTGGGACATTCTTACATATCAAAGAAGTTTATTATCAGAAATCATTGTGTAAGGCAAATGCCACTTCTGTGCCGTCCCCCAAACACTTACAAAATAAAGCTGAGCCCCAGTCAGAGCGGAGATGCCTGCCTGGTGACCAGAAGGACTCTTGGGCCTCTCTCATCCCTCCCTTGCTGACACCGTCCATCCTTCAGGGACCCCTGGACCTGGCCGGAGCTGGTCTCCGACAGGTTTGGAGCCTGGAGCCTGCTTCAGATTCTGTGTCTCTGCCTCTCCCCCATCCACACTCTGTCTCTGTCTCTCTCTCTCTCTCTCAAAAAATAAATATTTAAAAAATTTTTTTAAAGTACTGATCTTAACTAGTTAAATCAAAATCTCTAAAGATAGAACCCAATCATTGGTGGTTTTTAAACCTCCCCAGGTGATTCTAAAATATAACCAGAGTTTGCTGACTGGACTTCTCAAACTTTCAAATGCATTAGAATTACCTAAGTTTTTGTCAAAAGGTAGATATAGGGTGGGGCCCAAGGTTATGCATGTCCATCAAGGTCCACTTTATGCTGATGCTGATGATCCCTAGACCACCCAAAGGAGCAAGGGTGTAGGGACTTCAGGCAAAAGCCAAGAGGGACTGGACTACATGTATGGCTCTGGAATTAGTGAGAAGCACAAGAATGCAGGGCATCAGGATGCCGAGACAATTATGGCAATTATCTGGGTGTGGAGGGTGAGGCAAGGGTAACAGCTGCCTTGAGGTTTCAAGTCCAGAGGACCAGGAAGAAGCTGGTGTGTTTTGGTGAAATGAGGAAGCTAAAAAGGGGAAGCGTATTTGGGAGGAAAAATAATAAATGGTGGAAATAACCTGGTAGGGATGATCAGGACATAATTTGTGGGATGCAGTACAAAATGAAAATGTGGGGCGCTTTATTCAAAAATTGTTAAGAATTTCAAGATGGTGACAGCAGAGTTTTAATCCAAGAGTGTGAGGTTCTCTGAGGGTGGGTTACACACCCATGAAGTCAGCCCAAGGACAGATTTGTCAAAGTCAAGACTTACCTACTCCAAGAAACCACATTTGGTTACCCTGATACCCAAACTCTCATCCCCTTAGCATAGGAGCGATGAGGGTTTTTGGTATGATGGTTCGGAGCTGATGACCAAGAAATAATTTTCTCGAAGATGTCTTTGGTGCAAAAAGGTGACTTTATTAAAGCACAGGGACAGGACCCATGGGCAGAAAGAGCTGCACTGGGGTTGTGAGGAGTGACTGGTTATATACTCTGGGGGGAAGCAAAGTTGAGAGGAAGTTTCTTAAAGGGATTTCCATATGCTAACGTCCCACAGATTCCTGGAGGCCTAGCTATTGTCAGGGCTAAGGTTGTTTTTCCCTCTAGCAGAGCATTAACATTGAAACAGTAGGGAGTTCCTGGACATTAGGCTATTGATAAGATTGTCCTTTCCTTGTCATTGTACTAAGATATTTGGAGACTCTATCAGTTTAAACATTTGTTTTCTGACCTTTCCTTTGTCCTTGGGCAGCCGGAATCCCGCGCATATCCTCCCTCCCTTGCTCTCAGCTTGCATAGGCTCCCTCATCAGGAGTACTCTGTGCCTAAAGCTCTGTAACACATTGTCCTACAAAGCATTGGCCTTGTTAGCCCCTCTGCCTCCGTGAGACTGGGAGCGGCCAGAGAGCAGGAAGAGCAATTCCTTTGTTATTTCCCCCCAACCAGTTCTCATAGGAGACAGGGCATGGCTTGGATACGTCCCCCAACATCAGGAGTGGGCCCATGCCTGAGTTACCTGTCCCACACCTACCTCCGCTGGGCTAACGCTCCACCAAGGGAGAGCTAAGCTGCTGTGAGCCCCAACAGCCAGTTCTGCCCTCCCCCCCCAGCCTCTTCCTGCATCTGAAGGCCTCTCCCAGATTGGCTCCTCAGATAACAGGCTATAAACAGAGCTCACAGATGGTAGATCTAAGAATATTCCTCAACAGTTATTCTTTGTAAAGTGCTTTATGGTCCAGATCAGAAAATAGCCGACCCATCCCTGAAGGTTAGTACTTCTCCCACACTGATCACGTGACATTGATTGGTCCCCTTGTGGTTGTTTACAAGTTGCTGACAGTGCTAACTTGAACCCTCTCTGGGGCAGACTCCCACTCTCGGGCCAGACCTCACATTGCCTTAAAGGACTCCCAGGAGTCTGGAGATCACACGTACCGATGAGGGTTCACAATCAATTTACTGGAAAAACATAGTAACACTGATTTACTTGACAAACTTATCAGCCTTCTCAGTACTTAATAATTGTGTCATAGACTAAGAAACTAAAATGTCAGTAGGTTAACAATAATGCAGTACATCCGGTCTATAAAATTCCATTGACCGTTACATGCTGCAACTTTGCACCTATCGTTCTGGAATTACGGGTAAATGGTAGGATGTTTGGTTGGCACCTTTCTCTGTGACTTTATACCTAAGAAGGAGGGAAACTAATATTTATTGCAAAGCTAGTCCATGTCAGGTACTGTGCTGAGCACTTCACATATTATGTCATTTAATACCATAGGGAAGCAGAATGACAGAGTAATGGGGAGAACACTCTCATAAGCCTAACAGCCCGAGTGCAAGTAAAGCTCTGGCACTTACTAACCCTGTGCCTCAACTTTATCATCTGTGAAATGGGTAGAATGATATAGTACTTTCTGCATGGGAGTGATTAATTGATTAAATGATTAAGTGAGTTATTACTTATAAGACAATTAGTCCAGCACTGACTTTCAGTTATTAGTAATCTACCTGTACCTTCACAACAACCTTACAAGACAGTATGATTCAGACTCAGTTTACAGAGGCAATAACTGATACTCAGAGAGGTGAGGCGATTTGCTCAAGGTCACAAACCTAATGGTGCCAGAGTTGGTATTTGAATTCAGGAACGTTCCAAGTACAGCCCAACATGGAAATTCCTGGAATTAATTCATTCATGGCCTCTTATCATGTGTCCCCACTACAGATAAAAATAAAGGACAAGAGATTAAGTTACTTTTTGTTTTAGCTCAGGAGGAGAGTCACAAAAACAGCCAAATAAAATTACAAGATAATATCAAATAGTGATTATGCACCGAAGACAGTAAAACAGATTGATGCCTGGCAAAACAACAACAACAACAACAACAACAACAACAACAAACCCTGAAAATAACCCAAATGCTCATCAACAGGTGAATGAGTACACAAAGTGTAGACAGGAAATGAAATACTGATGTATACAACAACAGGATAGATCTCAAAATGGTGCTTGATAAAAAAAGAAACAACAACACTACATGCTGTATAATTCACTTTACAGAACATTCCAGAGAAGGCAAGTGAATCTGTCATAACAGAAACAATCCACTGGCTGCCTGGGGCTTAGGGCAGAGAGGACCGGCCGCACAGAGGAACGTCTAGAGCAATGGAAATACTCTGTATTTTGCTTATGGTAGTTGTTTCATGGATGTATCCACATAATACAACTCATCACGCTGCACACTTTCAATGGATGCAGTTTCCTGCACGTTAATGAAACTTCAGTAAAGGTGGTTTGAAAACATGGGACAATGACTGTGTTTGTGCTGAGAACTAGGTGATGAGAAGGATGTTCGGGGTGTAAGGAACCAGAGAGGTGTAGTCCAAGGGCACCCAAATGTTTTCAATCCATGGTGAACCAGGAACCAGTAACTGGCCCCCGATGCAATGAGAAAGTTCAGCGTCTGAAGAGAATGAAAAAGTAAGAGTAAGACCCATCTCAAAGTTTTAATTATCACCAGGCACTGGCCTTGGAAACAAGGTCAGTAATAAAGTGCTCTTCTCTCCTGGAGCAAACTGCCCCTACGCCAACCAGTGACTTCCGTAATGGCCCTCACGAGATCAGAAAATGTGGTGTGGCACACGGTTCTCAGTAATTGTTACCAAGTACAGTGGTAACTTGTGATTTTTAAAATATGATTCATAAACTTTGGTCTCATACCTATTTTTCTTTGGCAGGACTCCTTCATAGTGCCCTGCCTCCGTGATGCTTTCATTGACTTTTATTGAAATTAGACTTGAACAGCTCAGGGCCCGTCTTGTCCATGGGATGTCCAGCTGTCCAGGCACATAACTGTAACGTCAGACCCTGTGAGCCAACTCCCTCACAAATGCCAGCCAGCTCAGGAAAACCGGTTTATTTATTTGTCTCTCTAATTTTCATGTTTGTTTTGTTAGGTTTGACTGAAGATCTGCAGACCACATTCTGAGATCAAGCACGTTCTATCTGCTCCAGGACGTGTACCCGATGCCTAATACCCCATTTTTACTGATGAAGAAACTGAGACCCAGAGATATTACATCACTTCCATAATGGAACAGCTAAGACCAGAATTCAAGTTAGACTTTTGCCATCCACCACATTGCCCCCCACTGCATATTTATTGAACATCTTTTACGTGCTCAGCACTGTGTTGGAAAGGACAACCCATAGAAGATCTAAAAGAAATGGTCTCTATGCTTTAGAAGTATAATATTTGAGCCCAAGCCTAAAAAGCACGAATACCACAGGGAAGTTTATTCAATTATTGAGCACCTATTATGCAAGGCACTGATAATCTGGACACTGAAAAAAGATCCAGGGTTTTCCATGCGGTGAACCCCCTTCACACCTGTGTCTTAGTGACCTTCACAGCAGCACCAGTAAGTAGGAATACTGAAATCCCATTTTACAGCTAAGGAAACCACTGTAAAGAAATGTTAAATAAATGTTTGCCTAAGGTTACACAGCTAGGAGTGGAAGAGCTGGGTTTTTCCTGGGTCTATCTGACTCCAGAATGGGAGTCCTTATGCAGTGTGTCCCCCGTCTCTCTATTACCATTGCAATTGGAATTTTTAAATTCAGGATAAAAAAGAATAGACTCGTTGGTTGAGCTTGAGCGGTAGAGTTGGTTTCCGCTCAGGCCGTAGTCTCGCCCCTAAGTGGGCTCTGCACTGACAGTGGGGAGCCCGCTTGGGGTGCTCTCTCTCCCTCAGTCTCTGCCCTTCCTTCTCCTATGCGTGCACACACTCTTTCTCTCTCTTTCAATACATATACTTAAGGGGAAAAATGAGTTAAAAAAAGAAAAAGAGAATAAGCATTGGCACTCACCCTTAAGCTCATTGGGAATGCAGGTCATAGAGACTACACTCTATGGGACAGGGCGTTTGGACCAAACCATCCACATACACTATACGGCACCATAAAAACCCGGCTCCAAGGAACCAACTTCAACAGAGCTTGTACAGGTCTTCCATATTGTAGCATTCGGTCCCCTCCCAGTCCAGCCACCTAACTGGCACCATAATAACGTCCATCATAGTAAACAATAAGCATATTTTCAAGACAGACCAAAGAAGCAAGAGGTTACAGATCATCTGAATGCAGTGATCAACTTTCCAGAACCAAACACCAGGATATATTGCCTCACGAATTCTTATGTGCTTACGGGAACAATGGAAGAGCATATGTAAAATCAGGACTGTCCTCAAAACCGAGAACTGTATGGGGCTATATGTCTGTCATAACCTTGGACACTGTAAACACACATGATTCGTTTCTCTTAGAAGTGAAAAATGCCTCCCAAGGCTTTGAGAAAATAAGCACTGGTGAGTGTTGATTTTTTTCCAAAGTGGATGGTTGGTGACAAGACTTACCAAATACGTAATTGCTGTAGGATATGCCAAAGATGGCAAAGAACAAGCCAGTATATCAGATTAGGTGTGACTCTTGAATTACACCCTTTTAGCAAAAACAAGCACCCTTAGTATTTCGTGTATCAGCCCTTCAAGTGTTAGTTCCAATCTACTTTTCCAGTCTTCTTTCCCCCTCCTCCTTCTCTGACTCAACCAGACTGGTGCCATGCCTGGGATCTTATAGGCACTTAACTGATATTTGTTCAAAGAAAGAGAGAGAGGAAGAAAGGAAGAAAGAGAGAGAAAATGAAATGATAAATATAATCACGGCTGAAATGGACTCATGTTATCTTCCTGCTCCCCTCTATGCAATCCTATTCTAAAGAAAGGATCTGATAAACTTAGTTCTAAGTGCCATCAAACCTGACCACGAGAAGCTTCTAACTAATCCAGAGCAGTGGTTTTCAACCCTGGCTGCACATAAGAATTACTCAGAGAGTTTTAGAAAAACACTAATGCCCAGCTCCCACGCCCACGCTGCCCTGAAAATCTGATTCAATTGAACTGGAGGGACACCCAGGCCCTGATGCCTTATTTATTCATTTATTTTTAATTTTTTAATGTTTATTTATTTTTGAGAGATGGAAAGCGAGCGGGGGAGGGGCAGAGAGAAGGAGACACTGAATCTGAAGAAGGCTCCAGGATCTGAGCTGTCAGCACAGTGCCTGATGCAGGGGTTGAACTCAAGAACCGTGAGATCATACCCTGAGCCAATGTTGGACACTTAACTGACTGAGGCACTCAGGTGCCCCTTGGTGCTTTATTTCTAATGTGCGGACAGGGTTGACCGTTTCTGGCACAGTCCAATCCCCTCAGAGGTCCAGAGACTTGATCACTTCTCCATGGCTGGAGAGCTGGTGGATGACAGAGTGGGGATATAAACTCACAGCATCATTGGGTCAGTCTAGCCTTTATCAGCTCTTGATCTCATGATATTCTTTCTTCTCTCGTAAATTTCTCAGACTTCAGTTTTTCTCGTTCATATACTCATTTAACAAATAGTTATTAAGCACCTACTCTGTGCCAGGTCTACAGCAGTGAGCAAAACAGCCAGCTTCCTCTCACCTTGGCCTCAGCAGAAAGCCCTCACACCTGGATGCCTTTCTCAATTTGGATCATTTGGTCTCCACTAGTTTGTGAATTTCTCGGGACTAGGAGCCACGAGTTATTCATTTTTGGAGCTGCAGAGCCTAGCACATTGCCCGGTTTGAAGGCAGATTTGATAAAAGTTTGACGAATAAACAAATACAAGCAATTCCTAAATCCCCACATGTGCATAAAGAAAACAGAAAAATGTCAAGAAGACCACTTGTGTCAGTCAAGACTTTCTCAATTCTATGTCATTGAAATCTAACTTAAATTCTCTCAGTCAAGAGAGGGTTTTACTTGTTCCTATCTGGCAAAGGCAAAAGTGCAGAATCCCAGAGGTCAGACCATGTTATTAGGGCTCAAGCTTCCTTGGCGGCTCCCGGTTAGCTCCGTTTGTGTCCCGTTGGCTTCATTCTTCATTCACAGGCTCTCCATGTGACAGGCAAGATGGTCCTCCAGAATTCTCCCGTTCGTGTCCTCTGGTTTCAGCAATCCCAGCAATGGTGACTCATTCCCAGGGCAGGCTCCAAAGGCCCATGTGCCCATCCCTGAATCAAACACTATCTGGTTCAAACATTCCCCTAATGCTGAGTATCTCCCAAGGGCCAGCCTTTGCAAACAAGTAGGCTGTGAAAGAACACTTGGATAGATGGAGGGATGGATTGGTGCGCCGATAGATGGGTATGTGGGTGGATGGATGGGTGGGTGGGTGGATGTGGATAGATGGATGATGGGTGGTGGGTGGATATCATTAGTATACAATGGCTCCACCCAGAGCCGCCTGGTGCGCCGATAGATGGGTATGTGGGTGGATTCCCTCCCTCCTGCCGTCCAGCATCTAGCTGAATCTGGAATCAATACCAGGTCACTGGGTGTGAACGGAAGGAGACTGCTCGCTATTTGCCATTATTTACTTCTGAGTGCGTGCATTCCCGCTGCTTCCCATTCTGTCTCTCCTTTCCGCTCCTTGGGAACTGGCTCAGCCACAACACGATCACCTCATCTGCATTTGGCCCTGGAGGACTCGCCAGACTCAGAGGAGGAGCGCAGAGGCGGCGGGCGGGCAGGCGGGCGGGAGCCGCACGGCGGCGGTGACAGCGCACAGTCGGGCCCGCGCTCGCCGCCCGGGAGTCCGTGCCGGGCCCGAGCCGCCGCGGGGTTGCTCATGAGGCCTCTGCCGAGCGGGAGTAGGAAGGACGGCGGCAAGCCCCTGGGGCTCCTCGCCCTCTGCCTGACCGCAGCCTGCTGTCTGCAAAGTAAGCGCGGGGCGGCGGGGGGCTGCGGGGCGAGCGCAGCGGGGAGGCTCGGGGCGCTGCGGGGCGGCGGGGTGACACCGGCCGGCGGGGTGGCCCGGGGGCCGGCGGGGCGCCGCGGGGCGGCAGTCGGGTCCCGGGTGGCGCGGCTGCTCGGCCGCAGGCCCGAGCCCACCTTGGGGGCCCCGGCTGGCAGGGAATGCGCTGCTCACGGCGGGGCTGGGCGCGTCCTCTGGGGCGCCTATCGCGGCGGGAGGGGACCGGCAAAGTGGAGGCTCTCCTGTCCCAGCACCTTGGGCCACTTGGGGGTGCCCTTCCCGGCCCTGCCCGGCCGGGCGTTATCAGAGCCGGAAGCCGGCGGAGAGATAACCGGCTCCTGGCCTGGCGGCCGCCGACTCGGCAATCTTTTCTATTTCTTTTTTCCTGGAATGACCAGAATGCAGCTGAGGTTTTGCGACCCCAAGGCCACGCGGGACCCGCCCCCTACTGTGGGGACCCCTCGTCCTCCCCGGGCTTCCCAGTCACCAGGACATTCTGTAGGCCTCCCCCACACGCAGACGAACCCGCAGCAGACTCTCTTGAAGTATAGGGGTTCTGGGAAATTGGATTTGGGTGTTGGGGCTGGAGGTGCACTGTGCACCGAGTGGCGAGCTTTGGGGTGGGTGGGCCCTAGAATCTTCCTAGTATGGGGAGTCTGAATGTACCACACAGCTGCACAAACTCCCAAAGGCACCAACTACAGATTGTAACAATTTTACGTGTTCGTCTAATTATTAACATTATCGTCATTCCCATTTTACAGACTAGCCAACTGAGGTTCAGAGTGACCAATGCGGGGCCACTGGAGGTGGGAAGGACAATAGTAAGAGCCAGCTCTTAGCAAGCACGGATTCGTCACGATCCCTCAGACTTTACAGGACTTCTACCGTTGAATCCACAGGGCAACCCTCCTACATGCTACTCTCTCTCTGTTTCACAAGTGAGGAAATGGAGACACACAGAGGTTGTTGCTTGCACAAGGTCATAGCTAGTCGGGGGGGGTGCCAGGGTTCAAACCCCGGCAGTCTAGCACTGGACCCTTACAGCTCTCTGACTAGACCCCAGCTTTGGAGATGCACCTCTCAGAAATCCAGAAAGGCTGGGATGGGGCATGCGCTTCTGGCTGCCTGTTGAGCAAGAAATAACAGGTTGTTAGTCCTTCAGGCAGGAAGGTGTGTTTGGCCTTGCTGTGACCGTTTCCATTTTTCTTTTTAATTTTTTTAATGTTTGTTTATTTTTAGAGAGAGAGACAGAGTGTGAGTGGGGGAGGGGCAGAGGGAGAGGGAGACACAGATTCTGAAACAGGCTCCAGGCTCCCATCTGTCAGCACAGAGTCCAGCGTGGGGCTCGCACTCACAGGCCGTGAGATCATGACCTGAGCTGAAGTCGGACGCTTAACCGACTGAGCCACCCAGGCGCCCCATGTTTTTCAATTCAACGCTCCAATACATGTTTCCAACCACGATTCTGACACAACAGATGTTCTGAGACTTAGGGGCCAGCCATTTGCCACGGTGCGCAATTCATTCATCCACTCATTCATTCATGGCACCCTCTGCCTGTAGGAAGCAGGTCACGGTGGGGAAACCTAGTTCACAGTCATGCCCTCAGACAAGCAAAGAGTGCCAGCTTGCAGTGGTGAGTCCAGAGACGCAGGAGGTGCCAACCGTCTGGGAGCCCTAGACGTTCAGAACCCAGACTGGAGAACTGGCCTCACTGAGCCATTCGTGGCCCAGTCCCCAAGGGGACAGAGGAGCGGGCTGAGTCTGGGTCTGGGGAGGGAGTGGACAGGCCAGAAGCCACTACAGCTCGATGGAGCTGTGGGTTCTGGGCTTAGCTGGGGATGGGCTGGGTGGGAAGGGGTGGGAGAGCCAGTGTAGGAGGAATCTCAGTGAAGCCCCTGGAAAGGCCCAGAAACCATGGCTCCAGGACAGGGCCCCCCCTGGTCACCTGGTGCTGCCGTCTATGCAGCACATATTTCCTGAGCACACGTGTACATTGGCCTCTGTAACAGCTCCTGACGGAACAGAGATCTGTGAGGTGAGGTCTCTCTCTGCACTGTCATTTTAGATTTATATACCCTGGTGTTGGCATCCATATAAATATGCTCACCAAAAAAAGTGGTACAGTCACGCTGGACTTGTTATTCAGAAACCTAGTGTGTACGCCATTTCCTGTTCAGCTCTGTCCTCGCTGATAAGCAGACATCTTGCTCATCCTTCTTGACTCCTATCCCAATGTCATCATGTAAATATTCTGCTTTGTACTTAGCCAGCCCCGCGCTGATGGACATTGAAGCTTTTGGCTTTGAGCCCTCACTCAGGGGAGAGCAGACCCCTTCTGCAGGGTGACAAGTTACAGTGCTAGTGATATTCATGTCATAATGGAGGACACAGAAGCCTGGGGCCACCTCCAGGCTGACAGACATTCCCCCCACCCCACCACCCCATGCACACACATTTCCATTCCACAGGGTAGTGGTGCTCCAGAAGCCCTTGGGACGATTCAATTGAAGCTATTGAGGGAGGGGTAAGGGCTTTCACACAGGAAGTCTTCCAGATTCCTTCACTTCTAATCTCCACAGGAGATCTGATATACTCCATGCTGGTCTGAGAGGGGGCTGCAGACAGGAGACCCTCTTTTCTCTATTATCACCAGGACCTGAGGACACCTGCGTATTTCATTTGCTGTCAGGCTTTTTTCTTTAACATGTATGTATGTATGTATAATTGGCATACAGTGACATACAATATTACTTTAAGGTGTACAACATTTTTTTTTTTATTTTTAAAATTGTTTTTTAGGTTTATTTTGAGAGAGAGCAAGAGAATGAGCAGGGGAGAGGCAGAGAGAGAGGGAGAAAGAGAGAGAATCCCAAGCAGGCTCTTCACCATCAGCACAGAGCCTCATGTGGGGCTCAGACTCATGAACCATGAGGTCATGACCAGCGACGAAACCAAGAGTCGGGCAGTTAACTGCCCGAGCCACCCAGGTGCCCCTAAGGTGTACAACATGTGATGTGATAATTCTACATATTACTCAGTGCTCATCAAGATGAGCGTAGCCATCCTCTGTCACCAACAACGTTATTTAAAAAATGATTGACTGCATTCTCCGTGCTGTACTTTTCATCTCCATGACATATTTATTTCATAACTGAAGGTTTGTACCTCTTAATCCTGCTTACCCTTTCTCCCACCCACCTCCCCTCTTGCATCCACCAGTTCTCTGTATTTCTCTTTGTTTGTTCATTTGTTTTTTTTTTTAATTCCACATATAAGTGAAATAATACGGTATTTGTCTTATCCATGTCTGATTTATTTCACTTAGCATAATACCCTCTAGGTCCATCCACGTTGTCATAAATGGCAAGATATTCTTTTTTATGGCTGAGAAATATTCCATATAGATAAATACCACTTCTTCTTTATCCATTCATCTATTGAGAACACTTTGTTGCTTCCATATCGTGGCTGTCGTAAAATAATGCTGCAGTAAGCATAGAGTTACATATATCTCTTCAAATTAGTGTCTTTGTTTTCTTTGGGTAAATATCCAGCAGTGGAAATCCTGGATCACAGGGTAGTTCTATTTTTAATCTTTTGAGGAACTTCCATACTGTTTTCCAGAGGGGCTGCACCAGTTTACATTCCCACCAACAGTGCATGAGGGTTTCCTTTGGTCCACATCCTCACCACCATTTGTTTTTTCTTGTCTTTCTGATACTCGCTATTCTGACCTATGCAAAGTGATATCTCATTGTGGTTTTGATTTGCATTTCCCTAATGATGAGTGATGTTGAGCATCTTTTCACATGTCTGTTGGCCATCTGTCTTCCTTGGAAAAACGGTTATTCAGATCTGCCCATTTTTAAATCAGGTTGTTTGGTGTTGAACTGTTTAAGTTCTTTATATATATTGGATTACCCCTTATCAGATATTGAAATGGATGAAGATACATTGCCTTTTTGTTTTGTTCATGGTTCCTTTTGTAGTGCAAAATGTTTTTATTTTGGTGTAGTCCTGAGTCTTTATTTTTGCTTTTGTTTCCCTTTCCTGAGGAGACATTATCTAGAAAAATGTTGCTAAGGCTGATATTACTGGCTCTGTTTTCATTTAGTGGTTTAATGGTCTCAGGTCTAACATTTATGTCTTTAATCCATTTGAGTTCATTTTTGTGCACGGTGTAAGCAGGTGGTCCAGTTTTATTCTTTTTCCATGTAGCTGTCCAGTTTTCCCGACACCATTTGTTGAAGAGACGTATATTCTCTTATGTATTCTTGCCTCCTTTGTTGTAAGTTAATTGGCCATATAATCTTGGATTTATTTCTGGTCTTTGTGTTCTGTTCTATTGATTTTTGTGCCTGTTTCTGTGCTAATACCATACTGTTTTGATTATTATAGTTTTATAGTTTACCTGATGGATTATGATACCTTCAGCTTTGTTTTTCTTTCTCAAGATTGTGTGGCTATTCGGGGTCTTTGTGGTTGATTAGTTCCAAATAAACTGGAATTATTTGTTCAATTCTGTGGGAAATGCTGTTGGCATTTTGATAGGGATTGCATTGAATCTGTAGATTGCTTTGGGTAATATGGATTAATGGTAATTAATGATATTAATTCTCCTAATCCATGAGCATGGTATATCTTTCTATGTGTTGTCCTCAATTTCTTTCATCAATGCAGATTTTCATCAATGATCTTTCATTAGTGAAGTTTTCAGAGTATAAAAGGTGCAGAGTATAAAAGTTCAGTTTTCACCTCCTTGGTTAAATTTATTTGTAGGTATTTTATTCTTGTTGGTGCTATTGTAAGTGGAATTGTTTTCATAATTTCTCTTTCTGCCACTATTAGTGTGTAGAAATGTGGAAGATTTTTGCATATTAATTTTGTATTCTGCAACTTTACTGAATTCATTTATCAGGTTGAATAGTTTTTTGGTGGAGTCTTTAGGTAGGTTTTCTATATATACTATCATGTCATCTGCAAATAGTGACAATTTTACTTCTTTCTTACCAGTTGGAGCCTTTTAATTCTTTGTCTTGTCCATTTGCTGCAGCTAGGATTTCCAGTACTATGTTGAATCAAAGTGGTGAGAGTGGACATCCTTGTCTCATTCCTGATCTTAGAGGAAAGATTTTCAGTTATTCACCATTGAATATGTTGTAAGCTATGGGTTTTTCATAGATTTCCTTTGCTTTGTTGGGTTAGGTTCCCTTTAGACCAATTTGTTGAGGGTTTTTATCATGAACAGATGTTGTACTCTGTCTAATGCTTTTTCTACATCTATTAAACTCATCATATGGTTTTTATTCTCTTGTTAATATGATGTATCACCTTGAGCGATTTACAAATACTGAACCACTCTGGGGGGCACCTGGGTGGCTCAGTCAGTTAAGCGTCCGACTTCGGCTCAGGACATGATCTCACGGCCTGTGAGTATGAGGCCTATGCTGGACTCTGTGCTGACAGCTAGCTCAGAGCCTGGAGCCTGTTTCGGATTCTGTGTCTCCCTCTCTCTCTGACCCTCCCTGCTCAAGCTGTCTCTCTCTCTCTCTCTCAGAAATAAATTTTAAAAAATATATTGAACCACTCTGCATCCTTAGATTAATCCCACTTGGTCATGGTGAATGACCTTATTACTGTATTGTTGAATTCTGTTTACTCATATTTTGCTGAGGATTTTTGCATCTTTGTTCATCAGAGATGCAGGCCTGTAGTTTTCTCTTTTTTTATAGTGTCTTTGTCTGCATCCTGGATCAGGGTAATGCTGGCCTCATGGAATCAGTTTAGAAGTTTTCCTTCTTCTGTTTTTGGAATAGTTAGAGAAGAATAGGTATTAAGTCTACTTTAGGTGAGTCACAGAATTCACCTGTGTAGCCCTCTGGCCCTGGACTTTTGTTTGTTGAGAGTTTTTTGGTTATTGATTAAATTTTATTGCTAGTAATTGATCAGTCCAGATTTTCCATTTCTTCCTGAATCAGTTGTGGAAGAGTGTGCACTTCCCGGGGTCTATCCATTCCTTCTAGGTTATCTAATTTGTTGGCATATAAATTTTCCTAATATTCTCCTATAACTCTTTATATTTCTGTGGTGTTGGTTGTTATTTCTCCTCCTTCATCTCTGATTTGATTCATAAAGAGTCTTCTCTATTTTCTTTTTTTTAAATTTTTTAATGTTTTATTTATTTTTGAGAGAGAGAGAGAGAGAGACAGCATCAGCAGGGGAGGGTCAGAGAGAGAGGGAGACATATAAACCAAAGACAGGCTCCAGGCTCTGAGCTAGCTGTCAGCACAGAGCCCGACGCGGGGCTCAAACCCACGAACCGTGAGATCATGACCTGAGCCGAAGTTGGACGCCCAACCAACTGAGCCACCCAGGTGCCCCCTCTCTTTATTTTCTTAATGAGCCTGGCTATCAAGGTTGATCAATTTTATCTTTTCAAAGAACCAGCACTGATTTCATTGATTTTTTTTTTTCTTACTGTTTTTTCAGTCTCCTTCATCTACTTCTGCTGTAATATTTATTATTTCTTTCTTTCCACTGGCTTTGGGCTTTGTTCTTCTTTTTCTGACTCCATTATGAATAAGCTTAGATTGTTTATTTGAGATTTGTTTTGTTTCCTGAGGTAGACCTGTTGCCATAAACTTCCCTCTTAGAACTGTTTTGCTGTGTCCCAGTGATTTTGGACAATTGTATTTTCATTTTTATTTGTCTCCATGTATTTTCATTTTTTCTTTGATTTCTTTATTGAGTTGTTTAGCAGCATGCTGTTTAGCCTCATGTGTCTGTGTTTTTTCCAGTTTTTTTTCTTGTAATTGATTTTCAGTTTCATATGGTTGTGGTTGGAAAAGATGCCTGATATGCTTTCAATCTTGTTAAATTTATTGAGACTTGTTTTGTGGCCTAAACATGTGATCTATCCTGGAAGAGGTTCCATATGCACTTGAAAGAATATGTAGTCTGTTATTTGGGGATGGAAAGTTGTGTACATATCTGGTCATCTATCTGGTCTAATGTGTTATTCAAAACCATTATTGTTGATTTTCTGTCTGCATGACCTATCCATTGATGTATGTGCTGTGTTAAAGTCCCCTACTATAATTGTATTATGTTGGTTTCTTCCTTTATGTCTGTAAATCATTGCTTTATGTATTTAGGAATTCTGTGTTGGGTCCATAGATATTTACAATTGAGTTATATCCTCTTGTTGAATTAATACCTTTATCATTATGTAGTGCCCGTTTTTGTGTTACAGTCTTCATGTTTTTTAAATTTATTTTTTTTAATTTTTTTTTTTTTTGAGAGAGGGAGAGAGAGAGAGAGAGAGAGAGAGAACTGGGAGGGGCAGAGACAGAGGGACAGGGAGAGAATCTCAAGCAGGCTCCACACTGTCAGCACAGAGCCAGATGCAGGGCTTGATCTCACAAACCTGAGATCATGATGTGAGCCAAAATCAAGAGTTGGATGCTTAACAGATTGAGCCACCCATGCACCCTGTTACAGTCTTCATTTTAAAACCTATTATGTCTGATAGAAGGATTGCTACCCTGGGGTTTTTTTTCTCCTCTGATTTGCATAGTATATGTTTTTCCAGCCCTTCGTTTCAGTCTGTATGTGTCTTTAGGTCTCAAGTGAGTCTCTTGTGGGCAGCAGATAGATGGGTATTTTTTTTTTTTAATGTTTTATTTATTTTTGAGAGAGAGATAGAGACAGCGTGAGCAGGGGAGGTTCAGAGAGAGAGGGAGACACAGAACCTGAAGACAGGCTCCAGGCTCTGAGCTAACTGTCAGCACAAAGCCTGATGCAGGGCTGGAACCCACGAACTGTGAGATCATGACCTGAGCCAAAGTCGGATGCTTAACCAACTGAGCCACCCAGGTGCCCTGAGTATTTTGTCTTTTAATCCATTCAGTCACCCATGTCTTTTGATTGAAGCATTTAGTTCCTTCACATGTAAAGCAATTGTTGATAGGTATGTACTTACTGCCATTTTGTTAATTGTTTTCTGGTTGTTTTATAGTTCTTCTCTATTCCTTTCTTTTCTTGTTCTGGCCTTGTGGTTTGATGGTTTTCTTTAGTGTTGTGCTTGTATTTCTTTCTCTTTGTTTTTTGTGCACCTATTATGGTTTTTGATTTGTGGTTACCATTGGGTTCATATATAACATTTTATGCGTTTAGCGGTCTATATTAAGTAGATGACCACTTAAGTTTGAACACATTCTAAAAGTACTAACGTTTTATGTATATGATATCATACTTTACATGTTTTTGTTTTGCCTATCACTTAACTAATTTTTGTAGATATAATTGATTTTACTACTTCTGTGTTTTAATCTCCATATTTCACGTGTTTGTAACTGGTCAATCTACTACTTTGCTATATGTTTGCTTTTACTTGTGAAATTCTTTCCCTTTCATAATTTTCTTACTTCAGTTATGGCCTTTTCTTTCCACTCAAAGAATTCCCCTTTACCATTTAAAGGGAACATTTAAAGGGCAGGTATGGTGGTGATGAATTCTTTTAACTTTTGTTTTCTTTTTTTTTTTTTAATTTTTTTTAATGTTTTATTTATTTCTAGGAGAGAGAGAGAGACAGCGTGAGCAGGGGAGGGTCAGAGAGAGAGGGAGTCACAGGCTGAAACTGGCTCCAGGCTCTGAGCTGGCAGTCAGCACAGAGCCCGACGCGGGGCTCGAACCCACGAACCGTGAGATCATGACCTGAGCGAAAGTCGGACGCTTAACCGACTAAGCCACCCAGGCGCCCCTTAACTTTTGTTTTCTGGGAAACTCTCGTTCTATTCTGAAGGATTACCTTGCCTAGCAGGGCATTTTTGGTTGTAGTTTTTCCCTTTTAGCACTTTGAATATGAATATATCATGCGCCTTACTTCTGGCCTATAAAGTTTCTGCTGAGAAATCAGCTGATAACCTTATGATTTTTTTTTTATATGTAACCATTTGCTTTTCTCTTGCCGCTTTTTTTTTTTAAAGCTTATTTATTTATTTTGAGAGAGACAGAGACAGCATGAGTGGGGTGAGGGAGGGGCAGAGAGAAAGGGAGACAAAGAATCTCAACCAGGCTCTGCAGTGTCAGCATGGAGCCTGATGTGGGGCTCAAACCCGCGAAACCTGGAGATCATGACCTGATCTGAGTCAAGAGCTGAACTCAGCTGTCTGCGCCAACCAGGCGCCCTGATTTCCTGATGCTTTTAAAATTAGAGGTTCAATTATCTTTTGTCATTTTAATTGTTATGTGTCTTGTTGTGACCCTCCTAGGGTTAAACTTGTTAGGGGCTCTCTGTGGCTTTCTGAATCAGTAAGTCTGTTTCCTTCCCCAGATAAAGGGTTTTCAGCTGTTATTTCCTCAAATGAGTCTTCTGCCCTCTTCTCTCTCTCTTCTCTTTCTGGCATACTTAGAATGTAAATGTTATTATACTTGGTGATTTCACAGAGTTCCCTTAACCTATTCTCAATTATTATTACTTTTTCCTTTTTGCTGCTCTGCTTGGTTGCTTTTCATTACTCTGTCTGCTATTAGACTTTTGAAAAATATATTTTAACATATCTAAAGTCGGGATGCATCAATATCAAATTGATAGCTTTGCTATATAACTCTGTTGGCCTGGATGGAAGTTGAGCCCTTCCTAAGAGGATGTGTTGCTTCTGTCAGTCACCAGGAGTTTTCTTATCTAGGAAGTAGGAAAGACTTCATGGAGAAGGTGAGGGTGAGTCTTGAAATATGAGCAGTGTATACCACAGGACGAGATGGAGTAGAGAATTCTAGGGATACAGCAGGCACTCAAAAAATAGATGCCCCCTTCTGGGGCCTCACAGGGTCTGGACATGCAAACAACAGAAGGAAAAGTGTGCTGCTGCCTTACCCTGCATCTACCAGGATCTTAGCAGAAACCCCACTGAGGCCATACTGACACTGCACCCCTTGGTCGAGTGCATTTCGGAGCCCGGTCTGCCTGCACCTGTGTTTTCCCTGAAAATTGGGTTTGGGGCAGGAAAGTATTTACTTATCAAGCAGAAATGGGGGCAGGAGAGAGGCCAGATTGGCAAGTTCAAAGTTAGAAAATGGTTTTCTCCTGTAATTGGCTTGCTGGGCTGGGCAGGCACCAGTCAGCCCTGTGGGCTAAGGGGACCAGAAAGGGAGCACAGGACGTTTCTTGTTCGTGTGTGGTTCAGGAGGCACACTGCCTTTTTCTCTTGCTGAGATGCACCCTGAAGGACAGCTATGGCCTGTGCCGTGCTGACCCCAGAGGAGCCTGGCTCCTCGGGGACTTCCCGGGGAACCGTTAGCAGGCAGAAGAGGCAGAGCCTGGGGAGCTGGTCGCAGCGCCAGTGCCAGTGCTGGCTGTAAACCCTATGCACATGCAAGTGCCCATCCTCTCTGAGTGCGCAGGGCAATGAGGGTAGGCCGGCTTGGCGATCTCAGCACAGGCTGTGCGTTAAAACCCCCCGGGGGGCTTGTAAGACCTGCAGATGCTCACACCTACTCTAGAGAGCTAACTGGCATCTGCAAGGGCAGGAACCAGTACTGCTCTGTTTTGACTGTCAGGTCCTTGGGTGATCCTAATGTGTGGCCAGGCAGTGCTCCTGGACTAGGCCATTTCCAGGTCCCCTCCATTAGCCTCTTCCCATGGAAACAATCAGGAAGTGTATGTGTCCCTCCTACCTTCTGGTCTCAGAACACCCACCATTGTGAGGTCGAGCCTCGCTTATGTCTTATTTGTGGTTTTTATCCTGACAAACCTAGAGATGCCCTCCAGGTCAGGAGATGAGGCTGCCTTGCTTGGAAGCTGGGTGTGCTCAGTAAATGGTTCCTGAGTACCCACTGTGTGAGAGGCACCATGCCAGGAGCTCAGGGTACTTAGCAGTAGGGGAAGGCATGGCTCAGGGCAGGGCTGGGCCAGGGAGTCAGATCCTAACCTGATGATTGGCTGTTAGATGCCCTGAGGTCACAGAGAAAGGGATTTACTTGGCTTGTTTGGATTTGGGAAGAGGCTTCTTGAAGAGGAAACCGGGCAGGCCAAGCAGGAGGTAACCCTGTAAGCAAGGAGGGAGACAGTTCTGAGTAACAGGAGACAAGAAGCACAGACACAGTATTGCCCTCTTTTCTCCTTTGTGCCAGTAGAAGGTGACCATTCTTTAGTCAAAGCAGGTCTTCCAACACTTGGCCAATTACTTCATATGCAATCTTATAAGTTCCGTAGAGGGTAAAGGACTAGAGCTTGGGAAGGCTTTGGAGCATAGGTGGAGGGTGCTGGAATAGTTCCTCTAATAGACCCTTACTAGTGTCAGAGAATCAGGAAGGAGATGTGGGTCCCTTGGCACCAGGCAGTGGCCAGGGGAGCTCACATGAGATGCCTCCATTTGCCCTTCTCTACTAGTGTGACATCGCTGCTCCTGGCTCACCAAGGGAATGGATCACACTCCTTTTGGAAGCCAAGGCCCAGAATCAGAAGAGCGGGCTTACTCTTTCCTGTTGCCATCAACCAAGCCTTCTACGTGCTTTGGGATGGGATTTCAGGGGTTCTTGAATCAGTTTATTTCTTTATGTTGAGGAGGTCTTGGATTCAATTTGGCAGCCCCAGCCTGAACAAGCCATCCGTCATGTCACACACTGCTAGGCACTGGCCATTCAGACCTAAGTACATGTTGGGCACTCACCTCTTTCCAGCAGGGAGATGAGCGGTCAGTCCTCTGACATGAACGCAAGGCAGTCTGGGAACTATGCTAAAGGAGCCTAGCTGGCTCCCTGGCAGAGGAGGCACCTTGTGTGAGAACACACCTGAGAAAAGGGAGGAGGAAGGGTCTGAACTGAGAACAAGGTGAGAAAGGCCCAGAGGGGAGTGGTCTGTAATCTGGTGAGCTAGAATTGAGTCTTGAGTGACGGGGATGGAAAAGAAAGTTGAGAGCAAATTATTGAGGACTTTCAGAGCCGGGGAGACACAACCAAATGTGTAGTCTAGAAAGATCACTCCAGCCGACTGAAGGGAAGAAAAGCCAGTCTCTCCTGAATTTTTATATTTGCTAATAACAGTTACAAGACAACAATATGTGTGGCTGTTTATTGAGCACCTGCTTGGTGCCAGGTACTGCAATAGCAGCTTTCCACTCGCCTTCACATAACCCTGCAAATGGATATTGTTCGCTATTGGCCTCCATGATACAGATAAAGAAACTGAGGCTCGGACAGGTTGAGGAACTTGCCTCAAGATATTCATTCCATTAAGTGCTTATGGAAAGCCCACAGTACCAGGCATTGTGCTGCACCCTGGGGACTCAACATGAATAAGATGGATCTGCCCCCCTCCCAAACCTACCCCCCCCCTCCCCCGCACCGTGTTCATAGTTGACAGCTGATCGAGGAGGATGAGCCTTAATCACAAGGAATTACCATGGGCTGGGACAAGTGTGTTGATAGAGAGGAGCAAGGAGCTACGGGAACACAGAGCTGGGCCCCGTAACCCAGAGTAGAGAGATCAGGGAAGGCTTCCTGGAAGAAGTGATGTTTAAAATCTACAGGAGAAGAGGAATCGGCCCCTTAGTTGAGTGTGCCTGAATCCTTTGATTGCTCTATAGCCCTCTTCCAAGGTCCTTCGGGCATCGCATAAAGTCCTCTCAAAGGACTGTTGGGAAGTCACCCCACCTCTCTTCTTCCTCAGTCCTGTTCCACACATATTAACTGCAGAATTACCTGAGAAACCCACTTGCTAGTTCTCCAGGCTGGGCGCTGGCCCACGTCCGACCACAAGTCCTGCAGCCCTGCTGTGCGGACAGAGAACCCTTGTGGCACCCGCCCCCTCCAAGGCTGTGCAGCGCCAGGTAGCTGCCTCCACCATGCCCGGCTGGCATCCTTGGCATCTGAGGAGAAATGCAGCCCATGGCTATTCAGAAAAGTTCAGCTTTCCAGCCAGGGTGGCTCTTGCTCATGGCAAAGAGGCTCCAAGAGGAATTCCACAAGCAGTCTGGTCTCTTTCCACACTTCCACGAGGAAATCACAGATTTACAAATGCTCATCCCAGTCTATACCTGCTATGTGATTTGGGCTGGATGAACTAGGTTCCTCCACCCAGCACTCCAGCTCCCGTCCCTGGTACAACTCCAGCTTCTGTTTGCACACACCCGGGGATGGGGAGCTCACTACTTCAGTAAGCAGCTCAGTGGATCTTCAAAGAATTTTCATTAATAATAGCGAATATTTATTGAGTGATCACCAAGTGTTAGAAACTGTGATAAGCTCCTTATAGTTATTGTCTCACCGAAACGTCTTTCTGCTGCAGAAGGCGGTCACAGCACTATTGTGTGCTTATTGCATAAGTACGTAACTGACACTGGAAGCCTAAGGAATTTATCCCAGATGACACAGCTATTCCCAGCAGACCTAAATTCTGACTCCGGAGTCCACAAATGCATCTATTACAACCACACGGCCTCAATTCTGTTTACCAGAACCTTCCTCGTTTCAATCTTTACTCACCGATCCTCATTCTGGCAATGACTGGGTGTCCCAAAGCTTCCGTTCTCCAAGATGAGAGGTTCTGCGGCAGAGGCGGTTCCCCTGGGTGGCTTAAGTGATGTTAGCAGTGTTGAGGGGGGCGTTGGCCTGCCGGGATCCTGGGAGCATCCTCAGTGCCCCCTGTGCACTCAGCGCTTACAGAGTCATAGCTACCAAAGCTCTGAGCATGTGGTCCCGGGAGCAGCAGCAGCATTACCTAGAAACCTGTCAGAAATGCAAACTCTGAGGTCTCATCCCTAAACCTGCTGAATGAGAAATAGGATGGGTCCTAGCAACTGTATTTTACTTTTTAAATGTGTATTTATTTATTTTTGAGAGAGAGTGTGAGCAAGGGAGGGTCCGAGAGAGAGAGAGAGAGAGAGGGAAACAGAGAATCCAAAGCAGGCGCTGCACGGTCCGCCCCATGCGGGACTCGAACTCACGAACGAACCGTGAGCTCATGACCTGAGCCGAAGTCGGACGCTTAACTGACTGGGCCATCCAGGAGCCCATTGCAGTTGTATTTTAACAAGCCCTCCGGTGATTCTGGTCCAGCTAAATGTTGAGAACCACTGCATTATAGCCTTGGAGAAAGGGGAGGGGCAAATGGAATTACTTAACTTTCCTCCCAAGCCCCCAAAGGATCACTAACAATAATAAAATTTGCGGGATGCCAGAAAAAATTCCTTTCTCAGGGAAAGGGCTGGCGCAGGTGCCTCAACACGTCCCTCTTCCACGTGGCAGCCCTTGATTGCTTTGGCCTGAGGCTTTGTTAAGTGCCCCTTGGAAGGGTTATGAGCTTCAGCTGCCAACACCTTAGTGTGGATTCACTCAGTAGTTACCAATCTTGGCGGCACACGGGAATAACATGTGAACTTTTGTTTTTTATTTTTCTAAAGCGTATTTATTTATTTTGAAAGACAGCATGGAGAAGGGGCAGAGAGAGAGGGAGAGAGAGAGAATCCCAAGCAGGCTCTGCACTGCCATTGCATAGCCCAATATGGGGCTCAGACTCACGAACGGAACCATGAGATCAGGACCCTAGCCGAAATCAAGAGTCAGATGCCTAATCCACTGAGCCACCTACACGCACCCACATGGAGTCTTTTAAAGATCACAGAGGCTTTGGTCCCTCCTTCCTCTCCCCCTCAAAGATTCAGAATACTCCTACGCAAAGGGATAGGATTCTTTGAAGCTTCCCCAGATGATCTAATGTTCAATCAAGGATGTCAGGATCCAATCGGGCTTCTCAGCTATGGTGAATGAGTAGATTAGGTCAAGTGGCTCACTTTAGTCCGGTTAGCTGTGGCCTGGGAGGCCGGCTGAAAGGCCCTCTCCATGGAGGCTCTCAGAACAATAGCAGTGGAGCTGGACAGGCACCACATTAACTAATAATGGCCTTCCACGCAGAGTGAATGACCCGGAATTGGTGTTCTGCAAATGTTAGTCCCCGTGGCTCCCAGTCCTTGGAAGGAGACAGGATTGAATTCTCATGGCCTGGAATCAGGGCTTTGGGTGAGAAATCAGGGAAGGGAGCTCCCTCTGGGCCCTTTGGAAATGTTCCTGGCTCTCGGGTTCTCACAGCCTTAAGGGTTTTTTTGTTTGTTTGTTTTAATTGGATCACGGACAGCCAAGCCTTGATGGTCCCTAATCACAGATGAGGAAATGGAGGGGGCAGAGAGATAAAAAGGGCTTTGCGGAGTCACCCAGCCAGGGCGTGGTGCCACCCTAACAGCTCCTGTGCCTTCTGGCTACACAGCGTGTGAGTGGGGCGGCCTTCCCCGTGCTTCCCGGGCCCGCATCCTGCCCTCCTGTGCCGCCCCCGGCTCCGCCAGGCAGGTGTGCCTTCTCAGCCTCTGAGGAAGCCTGCGGAGTTTCCACTCTGTGGTCAGAGAAGGAGCCAGAAGGGACCCCAGGATTCCCCGGCGAGTGTGGCAGTCCAGAAGGCACAGGTGTGTTTCAGGTAGGAGAGGGGGTCAGTCAGCCGTGCCCAGGAGGAGAAGGCCATTTGCTGAGAATGAGGAGGTATTTGGACGTCTAAAGAGATCGGATTGGTCATAGTAATTGTGGAAAAGGAGTAAATTCACAAAAAAAAGCGCTGTGAGGCTGGCAGTACGGAGGGCCCCCTCAAATTTGAGGATCACGAATGTGTGCTGGAAACCGCGTGCACTGTTCTGGAGGGGTCTGTTGCGGGACATTCTCCCGCAGGGTTGGCTGCTCAGGTTTGAGCAGAGAGGAAGTAGAGATCTGTGGACTCAGACTCGGCAGATATGATGAAACCACAAGAGGCCAGTGGTGTTGAAAGAACTGGCGAGAGTGCTTGGAACATGACAGGCCACGGAACCCAGGATGGCTAGGGAGGGAAGTGAGGATTATGGGTGGCGAAAAGTGGAAAGGGTGGGAAGAGAAGGACCCAAGAGGCCGGTGGGAGCAGCTGAAGAGTAAACAGTAATCAGAGAAGGCTGTGGTCAGAGTGGGCTGCTTTACTGGAGGCTGAGGGAGAATGTTCTGGTAGACAAGGGTGCTAGACGGCTTGTCCAGGGGGCTGATGGAGGTACTTACAATGATGCCATGCCCCACGGGAGAGCTGCCAATGTGTTTGAAGAATGAAGAAGAAGGGTGCCTGGGTGGCTCAGTTGGTTAAACGTCCAACTTTCAGCTCAGATCATGATCTCACAGTTGTGGGATCAAGCTCCGCGTCGGGTTCTGTGTTGAGTGTTGGAGCCTGCTTAGGATTCTCTCTCTCTCTCTTTCTCTCTCTCTCTCTCTCTCTCTCTCTCTGTGTGTGTGTGTGTGTGTCTGTGTCTGTGTCTGTGTCTCAAAAAAAAAAAAAAAGAAAGACTGGGGGATTTCTCATGCTGTTTAGAGGAGGGGGTAGAATAACTTCAAGGGAAGTGATTGTCTAAACCAGTGCTGTCTAAAAAGAAATATAATGCAAGCCATATATGTAATTTTAAATTTTCTAGTGGCCACATCAAAAAGGTAAAAAGAAACAGGTGTAATTTAACAATATATTTTTAACCCAATATATTCAAGGTATTATCTCAACATGTAGTCAATGTAAAAAAGTTACTCATGAGATATTTTGCATTCTGTTTCACATACTAAATGCTGCCTTTAAAATCCGGGATGTATGTACACTTAGGCCACATTTCAGTTTGGACGGGCCAATTCCAAGTGCCCAGTCGCTACATGGGTGGCTAGCAGCCCCCTGTACCGGCAAGCCCAGCTCAGGACTGTTGCCTCTGGTGACATGGGCCTCACGGGCCTCTACCAGCACTGAGCCATGTGCAATTTGGGGAAATATAAAAGAAGTGTAAAAATCCACCTCTGTACTCAGTGTTTTACTTTTATTAGAGGCGGCTGTGGGACATGGAAAGTGCCTTGGGTAACGGGGGCGCCTGAGTGGCTCAGTCAGCTGAGGGTCTGACTTCAGCTCAGGTTATGATCTCAGGGTTCATGAGTTCGAGCCCCACATCAGGCTCACTTTTGTCAGTCTGTCAGCGCAGAGCCCGCTTCAGAGCCTCTATCTCACTCTCCCGGTCCCTCCCCCACTTACAAGAAAAGAAAGTGCCTTGGGTTCTGGCCTCAGCTCTGATTTTCTAGTTGCTGAGAGTTTGTGCCTCTGGGCCCCTGTGTCCTCATCCGTAAAGTAATGATCAAGCAAGCAAGTGAAGCATAGTTCTTTTTTTCTTTTTAATAGTTTATGTATTTATTTTGAGGAGGGCATGTGGTGGGGAGTCTTGATCTCAGGAACCTTGAGATCATGACTTGAGCTGAAATCAAGAGTGGACGCTCAACCCGTGAAGCCTATTAACCCAAGTCTCCTGCCTGCCTCCCAGGTGGAGATAGTGCATGTGAACTACTAATATTTTCAAATGTGAAAAATCTGTGGCTCAGGTTGGCACACAATATAATTATTTTTAGGATCATTCCATTTTTATTTTTTAAGTAATTCACAACCTTGATAAAATAGTCCAACTGTCCAAAAGGGTATAAAGTGAAGTGTAAGGCTTTCTTCCACCCCAGACACCCAGTCTGTCGCCAAGATCCTTTCAGAGATTTTCTATGTCGTTATGTGGATAACCCTACGTGTGTGTGTGTGTATGCGTATTGTTACTTACATGGAAATATCCTCTATATACTGTTCTGCCTTATGCTTTTTCATTATTTCTGAGATAACTGAATATCAGTGTATATAGATGTATCTCATTCTTTAAATGTCTCTGTAGTACTAGAATATGAATATTGATAATTTTGTTTGACCAGTTGTGACACAGTAAGAAATACATTATCTGGTCGCCCCTCCATGGTTCCTGACACAGAGTCCCTAATATCATAATCATTTACTGGGTGACAGGAGCACTTCCTGTTATAATATTTGGTCTTGCCCCGTGGTTCCTGACACAAAAGCTAACTGAGAGCCTTGGAATCCCCCAGAGTGATAAGTCTATCTTTTTGTTTGCCGATGAGGTGACATTTGGAAGATAAAGGCTGATTGGTAGAGTAGCTAACCATGGGATTAGAGTTAGAACTTTCAGCCCTCTCCCCTCCTTCCACTACAGCCTCTGGAAATAGGTTATGGATTAAGTCAGTAACCAAAGAACAGTGATTTCATCAGTTCTTCCCAAGTAAGGGAACTTCCCCCAAAATGCTCACTGAAGAATCTTGGAGAGCTTCTGGATTGGCGAGCTCAACAACATGCTGGGAGGGTGGCACACCCGGAGAGGGCATGGAGGTTCCACGCCCCTTCCCACACACCTGCCTATTCATCTCTTCCGTGTCCTTCTTCCTGAGTTATATCCTTTATTTCAAAAAACAGATAATAGCAAAGTGCTTTCCTGAATTCTGTGAGCCATTTTAGAAAATTATTGTACCTGAGGAGGGGGTGATGGAAACCTCTGATTTATAGCCAGCTGGTCAGAAGTACAGGAGTGCCTGGGGCGCCTGGGGGGGCTCAGTTGATTAAACATCCAACTCTTGATTTCAGCTTAGGTCCTGATCTCAAGGTTCGTGAGGTCAAGGCCCACTTTGGGCTCTGTGCTTACAGTGCGGACCTTGCTTGGGATTATGTATCTCCATTTCTCTCTGCTCCCTCCTCTCCCCCTTCTCCGACATTTTTAAAAAAGGAAATATGGGAGGCCTGGACTTGTGTTTGGTGTCTGACATGGGGGTGGTCTCATAAGACTGAGTCCTTTACCTGTGGGGTGTGCGCTAACTCCAAGTAGTTGGTGTCAGAAGTGTTATGAGTAGTGTAAGAGCCTGGTGTCCCTTACCGGTCCCTTACCAGTGAGCACACAGGATGCCTCCAATCTTTTGCTACTATGGTCAACTACACTGTGCTTCAGTAAAAAAGCATACATTTTTGTGCCCTTATTGGAGTATGATCAGTTCATAAAAGTGGAATTTCTGGGTCAAGAGGTATGTGCTAATACTATTTTTACAGATTTTACCATATTGCCCTCCAAGAAGGTTACACCCATTTACAATCCCCACAGTAACGTTGAAGTATAACCTCATCCTGCTTCTGACCGCATAACGTTATCAGGCTGCTTCACCTTTCCCAGCTGATAGTGGCCAAGTCATTCAACTTTCCCAGCCAGGGTTGTCCTGGGCTTTGATAATTGCATACCACAGTTGGTATGGCAGCTATTGCTATTTTGGAGTGATTTTCTTCTTTTCTTGGTTGGGGTACAGCTACAGGAATCTGATGAAGGGGAGCACTCTGCAAGTCTCTGCAAGTCTCTGCCTAAACCTACATCCGTCCATACTGTTTGGATTTGGCTGACAACTGGGTGACTCCTCATACAGCAGGATGATCAGGGGTGAGCTGAGCTTTGGTCCCTGAGTAATCAGGCCCTGAGAGGGGGAGTTCCTACCTGAGCTAACAGGAGGGATAGATACCCTGTAACCTGGGCACATGTTCGTCCTCAACACCATTCATGGCATCTAAACCCAAAAGCCAATGTTTAGGGTTGCTGTGTTGGCCTCCTACCATAGAATGGTCTCCAAAATTCCAGGCTCACTTGTTTCAAGAATGGCACAAGTTAGGGCTGCATTGGTGGCTCAGTTGGTCAAGTATCCAACTTCAGCTCAGGTCATGATCTTGTGGTTCATGGGTTCGAATCCCACATTGGCTCTGTGCTGACAGCTCAGAGGCCTGGAACCTGCTTTGTATTCTGTGTCTCCCTCTCTCTCTGCACCCTCCCCCCCCACACACACTCTGTCTCTCTCTGTCAAAAATAAACAAACATTAAAAAAGAGAAGGACACAAGTTAGGCAGCAATGTGAATATTTTAGTTGCAGCTGAAAACTGCTGTTTCTCCTCTGAGCTACTTGACCCTCAGCAGACTTGGGGCTGGGAAAGGTGGCCTCACCAGCGTCTCTCTCAGCTCAGCAGAGATCTTCCTGTTCCTGCTGACTCCAAAGGGGCAGCAGTTTGACAGGCAGGGCACACATGCCTTTATTCGTTCATTCCAGTATATTGTGAGTGCCCACAAAGTGCCAGGCACTGGGCTGGGCTCTGGGGCTTCTTGAGATGACTGGAAACGAGTTCCAGGCAAACCTGTGCACATGTGCACTTCCTGCTGGCCTTGCTCCCCCCAGTGCAGACCAGAGCCAGTGCCTGGGGCTGTTCCTGACTGTTTGGGCTCAGTCGTGGGTTGCCCTGAAGGTGTGTAGGCCAGGTGCATGGGGCAGACAGCAGGCAGTGTGAGCAATGTGTGTTAATGTGCTGCCAGATTGCCCTCTGGGAAGCCCAGTCCAGGTCATGCTGTGCCTCTGTTGAAATACCATCTGAGCGGTGCCTGGATGGCTCAGTCAGTTGAGCATCCAACTTTGGCTCAGGTTTGTGGGTTCAAGCCCCATAGAAGGCTCTGTGCTGACAGCTCAGAGCCTGGAGGCTGCTTCAGATTTTGTATCTCCCTCTCTCTCTACTCCTCCCCCACTCATGCTCGCTCTCGCTCTCAAAAATAAACATATTAATTAGTTAATTAATTAAAAAGAAATGCCGGGGTGCCTGGGTGGCTTAGTCGGTTAAGCGTCCGACTTTCGCTTAGGTCATGATCTCATGGTTCGTGGGTTCGAGCCCCGCGTCGGGCTCTGTGCTGACTGCCAGCTCAGAGCCTGGAGCCTGTTTCAGTCTGTGACTCCCTCTCTCTCTGACCCTCCCCTGCTCACGCTGTCTCTCTCCTAGAAATAAATAAAACATTAAAAAAAAAATTTTTTTTAAATTAAAAATAAAAAAAATAAATAGAAATAAATGCCATCTGAGGTCCTCTCTGCCTGAGGGCTAACTCCCTCAGATAATCTCCAGCTTGCTACAGATTCCTTGGGCACCTGCACTTCTTACTCAGCAGGGCCTGAGCTGAGGATCCTTCCTGCCTCCCTGGGTGGGTTCGCTGTTCTCCCAGCCAGATGGCACTTCCTCCCTCTCGCAGAATTCAAAATTTTTATTCTTCAAGGCTCTGTTTCTTTTTCTTTTTCTTTTTAGGTTTATTTATTTATTTTGAGGGAGAGAGGGCATGAGCGTGAGAGAGGCAGAGAGAGAGAGAGAAAGAGAGAGAGGGAATCTCAAGTAGGCTCTAGGCTCTGTGCTATCGGTGTGGAGCCCAAGGTGGGGCTAGAACCTATGAACCTGAGCTGAAATCAAGAGTTGGACGCTTGACCAACTGAGCTGCCCAGGTGCCTCACAGCTTCGTTTTCCGGAGTGTCTGGCTTCTCCCTTCCCCGGCTCCTGCACACTTCCTGGTTCGTTACCGGGACAGTTGAAAAGCACAATGGATTTCACTCTTAGCTCAGCCTTTTACTGTGACATTGCACAAATTCTGTAACCTCAGCAAACTGACATTTGCTGCTCTGTCAAATGGGGATAATAATAATAATACTGTTCACCAGGCCAGCACCCGCTCGCCAGCGCCCTGCTGCAGAGAACGCAATAGCGGTTGGGGGTGGCATTCAGTGACTGGGGGGGTGCAGTGGGAGATGCGTTAGGACGCCAGAGAATTAAGGGAAGAGTGGCTTTGGTCCTTCCTTGCCTCTGCACTCCACCCCTTGGTGCCTCAGGAATCAGCTCTTGTGTACCTTGGAATTTTCTCTTTGCTCTTGAACATTTCTGTGAGTCTCAGGCAGTCCTGGTTTGCTTCTAACACTGAAACTCCCCAATCCTGGGAAAACTCCTGGGCACACTGAGAGGGTTGGTCACCCCAAGGCTAGCGACACAGACCTGAGCCGAGGAGAGCAAGCGCGGGTGTCTGAGTGCTGTGCCCTGCTGGGCCTCACACCTGACCTGTCACCCCGGCCTCACAGCCTTCGTCTGGAGGCTTTCCCGTCCTCGTTCCACATCACAGGACACTGAGGCTCTCGAAGGTGAAAAGGTGAGAAGATTTCTCCACAGGGCGTTTCTCCATGGGTCGGACGCCCCACCCCCAGGTTGACCCCCGTGGGTCTGCTCACACCATGTGCCGCCACCACACCTCTTGTCGCGAGCTTCATCGCCTGGCGCCCGGCTCCAGCGGTGTCCCTGATGTAGGCTTTCTGACTTCCAGTTTACTGCTCACCGGCCTGCTGAGTGTGGGTGACGGCAACCCTTGCTGCCTCTCGGCCGCGTCGCGTGGTCTCGTTGGCTACACCAGTGGCTTTCTAGATCACGTGAGTTGTCCCAATGAAGCCTCTCCTCCATGACTCCTGAAACCCAGAGTCCCCACCAGCCATCCGTCTATCAGTTGATACCCTTGTTCATCGAAACTGTGGTCTGAATAGGATTGACCTTTACTGCGATTTCAGGAAATAGATCTATCCGAAATCCTCAGTATTTTAAAGCAGCAAAATACAACCTCCGTAATTGATTTGTCAGAAAAGGAGTAAGGAAGGAACCATTCTGAGTAGTATATTCCAGCCCATACCTGGTAGCTGATTTCTGCTGGTACTTTCCTTCTGATTAGTCTCTTTTTTAAAATGTTTATTTATTTTGAGAAAGCGTGCACCGTGGAGGGGCAGAGAGAGGGAGGGAGAGAGAATCCCAAGCAGGTTCTGTGCTGTCAGCCCAGACACAGGGCTCAGTTTCACCAATTGTGAGATCATGACCTGGGCTGAAATCAAGAGTCAGAGGCACGCCTCCCTCTGATTAGTTCTAAGTGGGTCTTCCCAGTACCAGGAAGTCAGGTTTTCAGGGAGCCCCTTGGTTCAGGTTCTAGTGACTTCTACTTGTTAAAATCTTTAATTCTGTGACTCCTTCCTTAAAGGAGGCATCTGCATCTGGGAAGTGGGTGGAATTTAGTTCTTCTCTGCTTTTCAACATAGAAAACAAGTGAAGATATAAAGCAAGGTCAGCTTTTAAACTTTCTTTAAACTTTGTCCACCAGATTGCTTGGTCTAATCAGGAGAACCTTAAAAAATTTTTTTGGAATACCTTTTATTTTGTTATTCAATAAATAACTGAAATTCAAAAATTATATAAATGTATCATTTGGAAAATAAAATTCCATGGCCATCCAACCTCTAAGGGGAAATCCCTGTTGACAGTTAACGTAACTTAGTACATTTTTCTGTTTGTAATAAGTACATATTTATAGAAACATAAATAAGATCATACTAGGCTCCTTTATAAATCTGTTTTTTTAACTTAGTAACATGTTGTACATACTTTTTCTCATCTGTGCAAAACTTATCCTTGTTAATGGCTGCCTGGCATCCATTTTACAAGTGAAATCTGATGTATTGCACCAATCTCCTAGAACAGAGCATTTGAGCCAGGTCTGAGTGTTGGTCTAGCTACTGCCTCTAGACTTGTTCTGAATGATCTTAGCATGAGGCGCAGAGGCGATTACTCATTAATTTGACTTTTTAAACAGGTGACAAGCAGTTTGTCTTTAAATTCTTAGAACTGTTAATTTTCCATCCTATTATAGCTAGATAGGAAGAGGAACTCTTTGTTCCAAAAACCTGGTTAAATGCCTGGTTGGTTTGATTACGAGGAGGTTTTAATTTTAAAATCTTTATTGTTTATTTTAAGTTTATTTATTTATTTTAGTGATCTCTCACTCAATGCGGGGCTTGAACTCACAGTCCTGAGATCAAGAGTTGCATGCTTCCCCGACTGAGCCAGCCAGATACCCCAGGAGGAGGTTTCTATGGTCAAAGGAAAATGCAGAAGCCAACAAAGATTAGTTGGTCAATTTTCAGCTGTATCAGCATCTCAAACACTTGGGCTCGTTATTTTTGTGTGTTTGCTTTTCAGTTTTGCTATTTCTTGGACCAGAGTACCTAAAGGGCTCAAAATGAAGGCCCCTAAGGGTACTAGAAGGACTGGCACTATCCCAGGAAACTAATCTAGCAGTAACCTTGACCACTATGTTTAACATGAGTGTACGTGAAATACACATATGTTGCAATGCAGATTTGTCGCTAGTTCTAAATATAGTTCTCCAAATCTTACGGTAATCATATTCCAGCTGCTCATATTTGGGGTCAGAGAATCTGAAAACGTAGATAAATAGACAATCGTCACTAAGTGAAGTAGGAAAAACAGAGTTTTTTGTATGTTTGCTCTTTTAATGGAAGTATAGTTGACGTAAGATGTTACCCTAGTTTCACATACACAACACAGTGAGATTGCACAGGTCTCTATGTCATGCTGTTCTCACCACAAGTGTAGTCACCATCTGTCACCATACAATGCTATTGCATTGACTACATTCCCTGTGCTGTACCTTTCATCCCTGTGACTTAGCCCGTACCTACAAGCCTGTACCTTCCTCTGCCCTTCACCCATTTTACCCATCTCCTTACCCTCCCCTCTGGAAACTATCAATTTCTTCTCAGTATTTATGGGCTTGTTTCTACTTTTTGTTTGGTCATTTGTTTTGTGTTTCAAATTTTACCTATAGGTGAAATCATTTGGTATTTGAATTTCTCTGTCTGACTTATTTCATTTAGCATCATACCCTGTAGGTCCATCTGTATTGTCGCAAATGGCAAGATCTCATTCTTTTTTATGACTACTATTCCACTGTGTGTGTGTGTGTGTGTTTTCCAAACATTTTTCGATTGTTGTGTTTTTGTTCTTGTCTCTATAGATAGTTTTTATTTCCTTCTTGATTTCTTCATTGAGGTCTTTCACCTCCCTGATTAGGTTTACCCCTAGGTATTTTAGTCTTTGTAAATGGAATGTTTTCTTAATTTCTATTTGTGCTACTTTATCATAGTGTGTAGAAATGCAACAGATTTCTATATATTCTATATTCAGCAGTTATGGAATTCATTTAATATTTTTAATGTTTTGGTGGTGGCTTTAGGGGAAAACAAAGAGCTTTGAATAAGACAAACTGCACTTAATTCCCATCCTTTCCATTTCCTAGCTCCATGGGCATGTTGGTGACTCATGTAAAAAGTTAGGGGAGGCTTGGTAAGCGCATAGAATGCATTATAGTAAGAATGCATTATTAGGCACGTGAAGTCTTGCCTAACTTATAGTTCTCTTTCCTACTTGTGTGTCACCTTTTAAATGTGCTAATTTTTCAAACCACTTTAGCAGCAACGTTTCTATCAGGAAAGCTCACCCTTCTTGTTGCCAGAAGTATTTTGCCGTTCACTCATTCACTCATTCACTCAACAGAGATTTACTTACCAATCCCTATGTGTCAGGAATTGTGTTGGGAGACACAAAGATGAAGAAAATACAGAAGTCCTGCCCTCTAAGGGCTGACCTGGAATTTGACCTCTGTTTTCTTCCCGAGAGATAGGGAGCAAATGTGGCAAAATGTTAATAATTAGTGAATTAAGGAGAGGGTACACATTCATTGTACTTGCCTTTCAACGTTTCTGTGAATTTAACATGTTTTAAAACCCAGAGTTGGGAGAAAATGTATTTCTGTTACACGGTGGTTGTAACCCCTGGAAACCATTATTACCTCCCAGTGTTTCAGCATTATTTCGTGTCACCTAGCCAAAGCCTTTAGGAGAGGCACACTACTGGAAAGTGCTGGGGATGGGAGATGGCAGTGAGAAAGGCCTGGAAAAGTTAACAGGTGTGGTTACCTGGAGCCACACAGCAGGGGCCTTGGGGCACCTGGACACCCAGAGATTGAGGGGGCCAAACAGGAAGTGGAGGGTGGAAGCCAGGGGATGGGCTCCAAGGATAAATCCTGCCCTGTTCGTTATCCAGTGGCTGGCCAGCTCTGACCGGTCTTCTCGGGGAGGGTGTGGGGGCATTTGTCACATTCTGTGCTCTCCACTGCCAACCACTGATGACTGATTTGAGCCTAGAGATTGTGTGTACTTCGGAGCCAGCGCGGCCCTTGTGAGACTCTCAGCCTTGCGGAATGAACTTGGACAAGCTAGTTTGTCCTGTCTACAGGTTTTGCTCCATTCTCGACAGAATTGCAGTAGGTTGTGTGTGAGACATTAACGAGACGATTTGTGCAGAGTGGTTGCATAGGGCCTGTGCATGGCACCCCTTACGACATGTATGATGGCATATATATATGACCTTAGTCAACGGCACTATGACACACTTGCCCAGAAGCCTCTGCTTGACGCCTCTTTGCCTCACCCCTCCCGCATCTAGTTCATCGGCATGCTTCTCCTCCCTGCTTCCAAATACATATCCTGAATCTGACCACCAGTGACACCCAGTGAGGCTACATCTCCATCTCTTTAAAAACTTTTTTTTTATTTTTTTTAATGTTTTATTTATTTTTGAGAGAGAGACAGAGTGTGAGTAGGGGAGGGGCAGAGAGAGAGGGAGATGCAGAATCTGAAGCAAGAGCGAGGCTCTGAGCTGTCAGCACAGAGTCCAATGCGGGGCTCAAAGCCACAAACCATGAGATCATGACCTGAGCTGAAGGTGGACACTTAACCAACTGAGCCACCCAGGTGCCCCTAATGTTTGTTTGTTTATTTTATTTTACATTTTTTAATGTTTTATTTATTTCTGAGAGAGAGAGAGAGACAGCATGAGCAGGGGAAGGTCAGAGAGAGAGGGAGACACAGAAGCTGAAACAGGCTCCAGGCTCTGAGCTGTCAGCACAGAGCCTGATGCAGGGCTCGAATCCACAACTGGTGAGATCATGACCTGGGCTGAAATCAGACACTTAACTGACTGAGCCACCCAGGCGCCCCCCTAATGTTTATTTTTCAGAGAGAAAGAGAGAGAGAGAGAGAGCAGGGAAGGGGCAGAGAGAGAGGGAGACACAATTCGAAGTAGGCTCCAGGCTCTCAGCTGTCAGCATAGAGCTCGACGGGGCTCAAACCCACAGACCATGAGATCATGACCTGAGCTGAAGTCCGGCACTTAACTGAGTGAGCCACCCAGGCATCCCTACACCTCCATGTCTTATCTGTCGCCTGCAGCAGCCCCGGCTTGCTCTTCCTGCATCTGGGCTTATCCCCTTTCCCCCAGAATGTTCTCCACAGCAGACATTCTCAAGCTTGCTGGAGAATGTCCCCTCCCGCCCGAGCCCTCCTGTGGTTCCCATTAGCCGTGAATGAACCCCACTCCAGACCCTCACATCGTGGCCTGTGTCCTGCCAGCTCTCCAGCCTCACCTCTGTCTTTCCCCACTGCATCTGGGCATGCTGGCCTTCCTTTTGTCCCTCAGACACATCAGCACTCACCAACCCCTCACAGTTTCTTCACGCGCTCCCTCCTCCTGACACGCACTTCCTTCAAGTCTCCACATGTTGCCTGCCTGTCCTTCAGGTTTCCGTTCAAAGGTCATCTCCTCAAATCCTTTTGCACTGCTGGTAGGAATGCAAGCTGGTGCAGCCACTCTGGAAAACAGTGTGGAAGTTCCTCAGAAAGTTAACAGAACTACCCTGTGACCCAGCAATTGCCCTACTAGGTATTTATCCAAAGGATACAGGTGTGCTGTTTTGAAGGGGCACTTGTACCCCAATGTTTATAGCAGCGGTATCAACAGTAGTATGGAAAGAACCCATACACACACACACACACACACACACACACACACACAGTGGAGTATTACTCAGCAATCAAAAAGAATGAAATCTTGCCATTTGCAACTAGTGGATGGAACTAGAGGGTATTATGCTAAGCGAAATTAGTCAGAAAAACAAGTATCTTAGGGCTTCACTCATATATGGAATTTAAGATATAAAACAGATGAGGATAAGGGAAGGGAAGCAAAAAGAATATAAAAGCATAAGAGACTTAAATACAGAGAACAAACAGGCGTGCTGAAGGGGCTGTGCGTGGGGGGATGGGCTAGATGGTGATGGGCATTAAGGAGGGCACTGGTTGGGAAGAGCACTGGGTGTTACATGTAGGGGATGAATCACTGGATCCTATTCCTGACATCATTATTGTACTATATCCTAGTAACATGGATGTAAATTTAAGAAAAAATTTAAGTAGAAAAGAAGAGTCATCTCCTCCGCAAGGTCTTTCCTGACCATTCTCTCTAGTGCCACCTTTACCCCTCTGGTCACTACTGCCCTGTTGTATTGTTTTTAAAGTGCGTGTCATTACCTAGAATGACTTCATTTGTTTATTTCATCCTTGTGTGCCTCCCTTTTAGAATGGAGCCGCCAGGGAGGTTCACAGTTCATCCAGTAAACAGTCCCCTTGGGTCTTGTTCACAGTCTTAGACCATAACAAAATACCACAGACCGAGGGACGTAAGCAACAGAAATTTATTTTCTCATAGTTCCAGACGATAGAAAGTCCTAGATCCAGGTTCTAAGCACAGTTCAGTTTCTGGTGAGAGCTCTCTTCCTGCTTCTCGCTGCACCTCACATAGCATTTTCTCTCATTTCCGCCTCGCATTCCTGTGGAGAGGTAATGAGAGAGAGAGAGAGCTCTCTGGTGTCTTCTTCTTATGAAGACAATAATCCTATTGGATCAGGACCCCGCCCTTATGACCTCATATAACCTTGATTACCTCCTTAGCAGCTGCCATCTTCAAATACAGTCACATGGAGGTTGGGGCTCCAATATAGGACTTTCGTGATGGTGGGGTACAGTTATTCAGTCCATAACGTTCACCACTGTGATGCCCGCACCAGAACCTAGAAGACAGCCTGGCATGTGATAGGCACTCAATAAATATTTGCTACATAAATTAACGAATCGTGAAAGTCTGCTTCCCTGTAAGTTCATACAGACGTTGCCCCACACCTGGCACTCCATCCTGCAGGTCAGGGCGTGTCACTGTACATCCCCCAGTCCGCCATCAATGCCACGGTGGAAGAAGACATCTTGCTCTCAGTTGAGTACTCCTGCCACGGTGTTCCCACCATCGAATGGAAGTATACCTCCCACTGGGGGGCACAGAAGATCGTGGAGTGGAAGCCAGGCACCCAGGCCAACATCTCCCAGAGCCACAAGGACCGGCTCTGCACTTTCGACAATGGCTCCATCCAGCTCTTCAGTGTGGGCGTGAGGGATTCCGGCTACTATGTCATCACGGTGACGGAGCGTTTGGGAAGCAGCCAGTTTGGCACCATCGTCCTGCATGTGTCAGGTAAGGCTGCCCCGGGGGGAGGGGAGCTGGCACTTCTCTGAACTGCCAGCATGTGGGGGAGCCACTTCATGATATTAGAAGAGACCTTCTCTCCCCCTTGCCTTACCCGCCCTGTAGAGATCCTCTATGAAGACCTCCACTTTGTCGCTGTCTTCCTTGCTTTCCTCGCTGCTGTGGCCGCACTGTTAATCAGCCTCATGTGGGTCTGTAATAAGTGTGCATACAAATTCCAGAGGAAGAGGAGACACAAACTCAAAGGTAATTCGCTGGGCCCTGTGATAATCAAGTCGTGCTTTTAGGGCTGGAGGTGGTATGCATTATCCTGGTCTTCCAAGGAAACCACCTGTGGCTGACTGGCAACTGACCGGCTTGTCTTCTGCTTTGCAGAGAGCACGACTGAGGAGATTGAGCTGCAAGATGTGGAGTGTTAGCCAAGGCTGCGCCCAGTTACATTCCTACCTCAAGAGGAAGACAGGATTTTCCACAAAAGGCGCGAACAGGGCCAGTCCACCCGCAGAGCCTCCTGCCCCCCTGCCGTAGCCACACATTCCCGACGGTTGTTAACACAGTTGACTGCATGGACTTGAGGACTCTGGATTGGACAAAGCCCGTTCTAGTGCTTGCAGGAAGTTCAAGGAGAAGCCTGCGTGAGGGTCCGGGCCACGGCCTTGCAGACCCGCGCCAGTGGCCTCGTGCTGGCCCGGCTGCCAGCTGGCTAGGCTCTGCTGTGGCTCTGGGGGTTGCCACTGGAGGAGTCTCCACGGCCTAGGCCGGAGTGTCTCCAGGCCGAGTGTGCAGCCAGCACTGGACAGGCCCTCTCTGCTCCTTCCTGCTCGGCCGGTCGCTCCAGCCTCTGCTGCCGGAACTCCTGTGAGAAAACCCGAGGCTTTTAGATGATCTCCATGCCAAGCAGGGGAGAGAGACTGAGAGGCTGCCCCTGGGCTCTAGTGAGGTGCTCAGAGCAGGCTCCGGGTAGGCCTGGTTAGGGAGAGGGGCTCCACTTGTTCCCAAGGGACTAGTGTCTGAAGCAAGGAGCAGGGAGAAATTACCTATCTCTTCCTCTCTTAGCCCGACATGAATTGGATTTTCCCTCCTCTGGCCCCCACGTAGGCCAGTGTGAGGCACACAGACGTTCATCTCTACTGTGGGCAGCCGCTGGCCCCCCAACGGCTTCCTGACAAGCCGGGTTCTGGTCCCTGTGAAAGCGAAAGCGAGCCTGCCTGGTGAGCAATGCCCCTCTGTCACCAACACTTTGTATCAAGTCAGGCCCTTGCTCTCTCCCAAGTGGGCATAGGAACACTTGGTGCTCACCTACCTCACAGTCCGGGGGGGCGGGGGGGGGTATCAGGTGAAGCCTACGGTACCACAGGGCTCACCGAGCAATTTCAGAAAAGCAGGAGGATTCTTCAAGGATCTGGGAAGCAAAGCACTCTCCTGAGTGCTGCAAATTGATAACATGCTCTGGTGTACGGGGCTCCAGGGGGACCTGGGGACTGGAGCACAACTGGCCTGGGCTCTTAGGCTCTCAGCTTATTAGTCACTGTGTTTACTTGAAAGTTTCTCCACCCCGACTTCCATTTGGCAAGCTCTAAAGTAGGCAGAATTTATTTTCATTATCCTTTCTCTCTCAGACATTCTTAGCTACAGACTAAACGCACCATCCCAGTTACGGTGGAGACTGAGGTTGGGTGCTGTGTCCTGAGCCTCCACCTGCAAATTCACCCATGCAAACGTGAAGGAGAGGGAGAGCATTCCCTTCTCTTCTCCTTATTTTTTTAATTATTTATTTATTTTAAATATTTTTATTTATTTCTAGGAGAGAGAGAGAGAGACAGTGTGAGCAGGGGAGGGTCAGAGAGAGAGGGAGACACAGACTCTGAAATAGGCTCCAGGCTCTGAGCTGGCAGTCAGCACAGAGCCCGATGCGGGGCTCGAACCCACGAACCGCGAGATCATGACCTAAGCGAAAGTCGGACGCTTAACCGACTAAGCCACCCAGGCGCCCCGCCCTTCTCTTCTCTTTAAAAAAAAAAAAAAGTTTGTTTTTGAGAGAGAGAGAGAGGTGGGGGGAGGGGCAGAGAAAGAGGGAGACAGAAGATTCAAAATGGGCTCTGTGCTGACAGCACACAGCCCGAGTTGGGGTATGAACTCATGAACCATGAGATCATGACCTGAGCCGAAGTGCCATGCTTAACCGACTGTTCCACTAGGTGCCCCTCTCTTCTCTTTAAGTCCCCAGAGTCCACATCTTTTCTACTTCCCATGTGGCAAATAGGCGGCCTGGAGAAGTTAGGCCTTTCTGTGAATAATCCGGGATTACAAGAAGGGATCTTTCGGAGTTGTCAGACAGGAGCTCTGTGATCTTCGAGAAAGACTAATAAACCCCAGGCTACCTCCTGGGCACAACCTGTAAACACGCATACCTGTGCCTTTTCCCCAGGCAGCAGAGGGACCAGTCCCCTGCAGGGACGGGTTCCTCAGACACGTCCCCGCTAGCATGAAGAAGAGTACTGAAGTAAAAAGGGGGTCAAGGATAATCTGATTAGTTCTTTCTTGTCTTTCTCACAGAAAGCCCATCAGCAGGAAACCCGTTTGGATCTGGACGGCTGCTGGAGCATTGTGTGTGCTCTTTTATACTACCTGCTTTCCAGAACTGTACTTCTCAGCTTGTCAGAAGCCAGGGGTGGTAATCTCCAGAATAAAAGGAGAAATGGAAGTGAGAGGCCTCCATGGGTAAACCCAAATTTAAACTAAACTGCCTCCGCCCCAAAGCTCCCAAGAAGTTCTTCCCCCTGGCTTTCCATTTCTTTATTTTGCACTTTGAAAGCTCCCTCCATCCTGAACATTCTTGTGGAAAGTATTTGATTCCAGGGTCCGAAGTGTTTTTTGTCTATTTAAAAAAAAAAAAAAAAAATGAAATTCTAGAGGTTGGCCACTGGAAATGTAAAGCTATAAGTTATGTTTTAAACTGTGAAAAAAAATTGTTTTAAAGAACAAATAAAGCCTGAAAATAAAGCCCTGGCCCTTTGTGTGTGGAGTCCAGCCCTGCCAAGCACTCAGAGGCCTTGGGTGAGGTTTCCATCATCTGTGGGCATTAGCAAAACCCTCAGCCACAGCGTGGGTCAGGCACAGTTTTTAAACAAGCGAACTGTAAACATTTTTTAGCGATTCTGAAAAACACCTGCCCATCATCCTGCCCTGTGTCTTCCCAGAAGACTAATTTGAAGTTTTTGCTTCCAGAATATTAATCATAATTCAACAGAGTCCTTTCTGCTTCCGGAAAGAGCTGAAATAAAGCTGTGACCATTGTACCGCCTCGTGCAACAGTGCGTAAGATGCCGCAGGGAACATAGTATGCTCTGTCAACAGAACGTCCTTTCAGATTGTGATCTAAGAAAATTAAAAAGGTATACACACTGTACTTTTTCATTTCATGGTGTCCCGGGTACGGAAGGAGGCGGAGGCCCACGTATAGCACGCCACACCCCCCTTGGGGTAGAAATCACATGAAGGTGAGGAGCCGGGCAGTGCGAGATAGCCAGGCTGAGACCTGCCCTATCAGGAGCCTGCTGTCAAACCGTGGGGCAAGGGAACCCTCCCTCTGCCATCGGTTTCACATCCCAGCCTGGGTTTCTTCAGCTGCTGCCGGGAAGCATCGGGCACCTCTCTGGTTTAGGGATGCAGAGTCAGCCCTGTGGCCACTGGGGGTGCTTCCGTCCACAACGCAACTTCTGGTGGGGTGGCGCCTATCCAGTCCAGTGTGGTGATGCTCAGGACACTACTTCCACTGCCTTTTAGAAATTGGGTGGGCGTTTGGGCTTGGTTTCATTGCGAAAGGGAGAAATCCTTCTTTAGAATTGAAGTGATACTCAAGTCTGTTTATAAAGTAAACAGTGAAATTCTCCCTCAGGTCCTACTCCCCAGAGGGAAGAGTAGTTACACTGAGGCTGTATCCTTCTAGCCTTGGGCATCTATGAACCTGTCTGTCTGTCTGTCTCTCTCTCTCTCTATATCTTACAACTGGCTTGTTTTCCCTTAAAGTTTCTTAGGCATTATTTCATGTCTCTGCCTATTCCTAAACTTCATTCTTATTGCCTGCACAGTGCAAACTCCAGCATGGATATATTACAATTGTTCACTCAAAAGGTACTTTCTATTTCAAATGATATATACAAAAATAAATATCTTGGGCTATCTTTCGTTTCAGGCAGACTTGTTCCTTCAACCATCGTGGCTTCCTCTTGTTAACTAACGCATTCAGCTCTGTTCCCTAGGAATTCTTTCCTCTTTCAGGACTTCAGAGTCAATGTTTCATGATATTGGTGGGTTTTATTGTAAAGCTTATTAGAGACTGTTTGAAGAAGGAAGAAAGAGGATTGTTCATGTAAAAGAAACACAAAGTTTTAGCTTTAGATGTGACCTTATAAAGTGGAAACACAGGTAAGTTCCATTCCTTTGATGCAACAGACCAGTGTTTGTTTACTCAGGCAGTTCTGGCCCTAAAAATGCTAAAAGTATTTTTCCTTCAGGTACCTCATGGTTTGAAAGAATTTTCCTTACCAAACACAATGAATTTATTAAATATTTAATTTTCTGTTTTGTTCATTAAAAATACAAAAGTGTCCATTAGAATTCCTGGTCAAAATGAAACTATGGGGATCACTTTGATTTGATGGCATTCTGGCAAAGAAATCTGATGGTGAAGTTCTGTGGGGTAAACATATGATCGCCTTGAGGCTTTCTCAACACAGAAACACAGATCACAGTTCTCTATTACTGCCTTTTGGGTGCTAAGGGGCTTGGACTGGGAGTATTTGTAAAGTGAGTCAAAAGAAAAGCCATGGATTGATTTAGGTAAAAGATATTATACTACTGGCCTCATCTCCACTATTGGGAAGTTCTGCAGATTATGTTGCTTTTTGGGGGGCGGGGGTTAATCTTTTCTTAAATTACATAAATAAATACAGCCAAGACTCTAAGAGAAATGTGTATTTCTCACCTCAGAAAGCACCGGTTTCTGTTTTAATTGAAGTATGATCAACATACAATATTATGGTAGTTTCAGGCATTTAATACTGGTTCAACAATTCCATACATTACTCAGTGCCCACCATATAATGTTATAGTATTAACTGTATTCCCCGTGCTGTACTTTTAATCTCGGTAATTTATTTCATATTCTGAAGTTTGTACCTTTTAATCCCCTTTATCTATTACTCCCATTGCCCCACGCATCCTCTGGCAACCACCAGTTTGTTCTCTGTATTTGAGTCTGTTTCTGTTTCTTCTTTTGTGTTTAGATTCCACGTTATGTGTGAACTCCTATGGGATTTATTTTTCTCTGACTTATTTCACTTAGCATAATACCCTCTGGGTCCAACTATGTTGTAACAAATGGCAAGATCTCATCCTTGTTTCTGGCTGTGTGAGTGTATGTGTGTTAATATATATTATGTATATTTCACACACACACACACACACACACACACACACACACACACACACACACACACCACTCTCCTTTATCCATTCATCTATTGGTGAACACTTGGGGTGCCTCTGTACCTCGGCTATAGTAAGTAATGCTAAAAGAAACAGGGGTACATATCTTTTCATTTTCTTTGGGTAAATATCCAGCAGTGCAATTACTGGATCACATGATATTTCTATTTTCAATTTTTTGAGAAACCTCCATACCATCTTCCACTGTGGTTGCACGAGTTTGCATACCCACCAACAGTGCATGAGGGGTCTGTTTCTTCCACATCCTCACCAACATTGTTATATCTGGTCCTTTTAATGCTAGGCATACTGACAGGTCTAAGGTGATGTCCCATTGTGGTTGTGATTTGCATTCTCCTGATGAGCGATGTTGAGTATCTTTTCATGTGTCTGCTGTCCATCTGTATGTCTTCTTTGGAAAAATGACTATTAAGTACCTCTGTTGCTTTTTTCTGGTTGTTTTTTTGTGGAGCTTTATCAGTTCTTTATATATTTTGGATATTAACCCCTTATTGGATATTGGATAGATCACTTGCAAATATCTTCAATAGGTTGCATTTTTGTTTTGTTGATAGTTTTCCTTTGCTGTGCAGAAGCTTTTTATTTTGATGAAGGCTCAGTAGTTGTTGTTTTTTTCCCTGCTTTTGTTTCCCTTGCCTAAGGAGACATATCCTTAAATATTTGCTAAGGCCAACATCCAAGCGATCAGTACCTATGTTTTATTTTAGTTTTATGGTTCTCATATTTAGGTCTTTAACTCATTTGAGTTAATTTTGTGTGGGGTGAAAGAAAGTGGTTCCATTTGATTCTTCTGCCTATAGCTGCCCAGTTTTCCCAACACCACCACCAGTTGTTGAAGGGACGGTCTTTTTCCTATTGCATATTCCTGCCACCTTTGTTATAGATTAACTGACCATGTAACTCTGGGTTTCTCTCTATCCTGTTCTTTATCTCAAACTTCTCCCTCATCTATCATTTCAAGCCACATATAGTCTGTTCTACAACAGATGTTTCACAGTCTGTAAATAGGGAAAAAAAGTATCATATGGAAGCTTTTCTGGTTCCTGTTCAAGGGGAGCCAGAATATTGGGAGCAGAAAAACACCTTCGCCATTTGATGAACTCAACTTCTAAAGAAGTAAAAATGAGCACCAGTATTTTGGGCTCCTTTGTCGTAACTTAGTCCGTTTCCTCTTTTGGATATTTAGACTGGTCTCAATTTTTCAATTTTATAGACTCCCTTGATAATCCTTGGGGGCACAGCGGCTAAGCTGCCATTTCCCCCCTGCCTTTCCTTCCTTTTCCACTGTTCTCCAAGTAGTGGGTAATGGCTATTCTACCCAGTGAGGAAGACCGTGGCAGCTCTCAGTCGCTTCTCAGATGAAGCTTAAGAGAGCAGGTGGTTAGACCTGTGCGTGGGCTCTCTGCTCTGCTCCGTGTGCTCCGGTCATACTGGCTCATGACCAGATAATCCTAGACAACAAAGCATTCTATTTTTCTATGTGCTAGGCATTTTATGTCTATTATAATGAGGGGGGCTTTTATTCTGGATCTCTAAAATTTAATTTTTCTAATACTTCATTTTCATTTACCAAAGTAGCAATATGCAGTGGATGGAAATTAAAAAAAAAAACAAAAACACCCCCCAAAACTAGTCCTCTGGCAAAAGTCCTTTGAGATTCACTGTGAGAGTGAGCCTTCAAAATTACAGAAGACTCCACATGTGAGTAGAGCTGTACGGATTAGCTTAGGATGATTAACTAAGGTGACTTTTGTGGGCCATCATGAAGAGATTTATTTATAAAGTTTTATTTATAATTGTAGATTCCTAAGTTTCATAGAATTTCCATGGATGGAAAGATGCAGTGTCTCAATCAGGAGGGGAAAACAAGCAAACACAGAGATGTTAGGGTATTTTGTGGCTTACATGCTCCATTTTTTCCTTTTAAAAGAAAAAAGATGGAGAAATATAAAAACCTTATAAAGTGACTTTACGGTCATATTATAACTTATTAAAAGGATAGCTTTAAAAAATTGAAAGCCTTTCTCGTAAGGATAACCCTCCTTATGTATTATTTATAGTGGTTCCAAAAGACCCATATTAAACTTAAGTCTCTTATTAAGGGCAGTAACTCAGGCACGTTTTAAGATTGGGGCACCATTTCCAGAAAGTCGAAACATGTTATTTGTTAAATGTAATCAATCCACGGATCCATTAGTATTTTTCTCCTCGCAAAAGAGAGCTAATGGAGTGACACAGAACAGTACTTTTACTATCTTAAGGGACAGAGGTCATTCTAATGGGGGAAGAGACCAAAACAGGAACTGAAAACCCTAAAGATACACTCCACCCTCCATGCCTTCAGCTGGCACTTTCTAGGATGCTCTCGAAGGACCCAGGCATACATAAAGGCAGCTGGAGGAAGAGGTACTCGAGTTGCTAAGACAAGCGCACGCTTTAATAGCTCTGCTAGGGAAGGGGGAGGGGATCTTCTACTGGTTGTGTAGTTCTTAGTTCCTTCCACTTCGGGAAAGTGGTCTGCTTCTTTTGCATTGAGCACGCTCCTGCATGAAAGCTGGGCCGTAAGTTTTGGACATTCTTAAGCAATCTTTCTAACTAATACGAGAATGAGACGAGTTGATTAAAAAGACACAATTCATGTGGGGGTGTCTACGTGGCTCAGTCAGTTAAGCAACTGACTCTTGGTTTCGCTTCAGGTTACTAGCTCATGGTTTGTTGAGTTCAAGCCTGGCGTCGGGTTCCACGATGACAATGCAGAGCCTGCTTGGGATTCTCTCTCTGCCCTTCCCCAGAATCAGGACTGGGAGGGATGAAGGCAAAAAAAAAAAGAAAAAAAAAAAAAAAAGAATTTAGGCTGTTAAGAGTTCAACGAGTATCTGGAATTTTTAACTATACACTTTATTTGATGTCAACATTAAAGGAATATCTTAAAAAGTGAATTCAAACCCATAAATTAGTAGTAACATTTCAAGTTAACTGCATAAAAAACGTTTTGCACCTCCCCACCACATACTATATGCCTATAACTGTACATAAGCGTCTGCATTTCAAAGCACTTGTCACTTATAAAGTGAAAGGTTTCAAAATGCTAGGTAAACATCTGCCAATGATTTTAAAACAATACTCCTTTGGAAAATTTCCTTGTGCTTAATAGTTCATCTTCTCAAGTCCATTTCTGGAAACTTCTCTGCCAAAAATAATCCAGAAACCATGCTGGGAACAAGGATCATAGCAGGCAAGGGCTGAGCGCAGACATAAGCAGCTCCATTTTATACACAAAGTTTCGGCCTTCCATCTTATTCCACTGAACTTCTCTGAACGGACCACGAAGATGATTCCATTTGCTATCCTGTAAAACATCACTTTTTGGAAGGTCTTTACACTGGTTCCGGGGAAACTGAACCATGATCTTGCTGCCACTTTCAGGGCCATTGCGAACTGCGGAGCAAACCAAAATATCAGTATGGTCAATTTCCTCCCACACCACCATTCTACCATGAATACAAAAACCTTATCTGCCTGCCAATTTGAAAGCTCTCATTCAAAAGTTCTGGTCCATCTTCATATGCAAAAAACAAACAACTTGCTGATTTATATACACTAGGCTGCTATAAATATTCATGAATTACTGTTTCTAATATAAAAATGTGGCAAGATGAATTCTGGCTTGGGAAAGTCAAATGTCCTATATATTTTTAGAAAGCCAGTTTATTTTTTTTCTATTAACATTGGGTACACACCTGATACAGAATGAAACTCAAACATTCAGAATCAGGACTGGGAGGGACGAAGGCAAGATTATTCTGAACTATGAACTTCAGGTCATAATGAGGCTTCATTACTCAGTAAAGAAGAAATGGGTATTTTGAAACCCTTACCAGTAAAGACCCAGCACTAGCCAAGCCTGCAGATTCATAGACTGTGGTTCTATGGGGAAAATTTCTAATTGCTCACTCTTTCAAGTACTTAGAGCAGGTATTAGAAGAGACGACGCTAAAGCCTTCAGTACTCCAAAAACCTTCTTCTCTCTGCTCCATCCCGTTACGTCCTTAGGATCAGATATTGCTCTTGCCTACTGGCAGCAGTACATTTTCAAAAAGCATTTATCCATCAAAGGTTTTGAACTTGAGGAGTAACGACGATGATAGCAGTTTTCAGATCACTTAGGAAAATGTGTCATCAAGTCAAACATTTTTAAGACCACTAGAAAGAGAATAATTTGTTGCCCTCAATAATAGCTGTGATCTGATAAAAGCTCAGCATAACTGCTATATGAACTCACTGAAGAGACAAATTGCTCCCAAGTGTGTCCATTACAGGTAAGCGTTAAGCCCAAACTCCCAAAGGCCTCTTACATTCCGACCGGAGCCAGTACCTGAGATAGCATAGTCCCCACTCGGCGAGGCCACCGTTATGGCAGAGGCGTTGCCAATGCTCTCTATGGGTCCAAGGCCCACGTGATTACTGAAGCTTAGCACCTGCCAGCCCATGACCTTGGCAAGCTGCTGAACCGCATGCACCTGATGCTGTGACATCTGTGAAGGAGAAAGGACATTTTATGCACGATCACCATGGACGTTTACTCTGGAGTAGCTGGACATCGTCACTGGAAACTTTTTGTTGGGGGTTCACGGCCGAGCACAGGAATCCTACCTCTGTGAGAGGAACCCTCCTCTGTGATTCCTGCGGGGAGGATCCCGCCTCCCACCCCAGAGGCTAAAACAGCCTGACGCTCACCTTCCCTGTCCCCTGGCAGCTTGAGCACAGGCACAGGACCTAAACTTGGCCAGCCGAAGACTCCCACCGGGATCATTGAATGTGGAGCAGTATTAACGGTAGCAGGGTGTGCGGAGTATCTTCCAGTTACCCCTTCAAATCCACTCTCCACCCTACTCTGCCCAGGGAGGAAGACCCATATGGTTGCATCCTTTGGCTTCAGGTTGGGTTCAGATAACGGGAGTGACCAAGGTACTGGGCGCCACAGGATGGCAAAGGAGAGAGGAAAGTAGAGTGGGTACCCTTCCCTGTGAGCTTGTATCCTGTTGACGAAAGGCGACTGGGTTGTTTTCAAAGTGGCCTGTTCCACATGACTCTCCCCCTTTAGGTACCTACAAGCCCGCCCCTAATCCCCCCAGGCCTGGGCACCTGGTTATTACTAGCACCAAGTTACCACACTTTCCCTGGTGGTTCTCCTACACCCACGCTTTTGCAAATCTTTAGTAAAATTGCTGAGTGCCACCTATTTTCTGCTAAACTCCTGACTGCTACACGGGGGCAAGCGAGAGTGCATTCTGCCACCGGCGATGAAGGCAGTGGCGCGAGCAGAGCAACCAGTGGCATTGTCCTGGCAGTGCTTCTCTCCAGGGAGCTTGCTTTGACCTCCGCCGCCTGCAAGCCTTGTTCTCTAGACTTCCCATCGATTCTGGGAGCTATCAACAGCCTTCCAGCGTGCGTGTGCGCCAAAGTCAGTTTAAGTGTCATACCAGAACTGCTGTATCTCACAAATGCATTTTATTTACTTGGCACCAAAGAAAAAAGTCTACATAGAAGATTACTGCTTCTAGGATGCAGAACATATTTGTTTTTAAACTTTACGTAAAATGTGTATTTTGTGAAAAGCATATTAGCTTCTCTAAACCGACCCTTTCTCCCACAAGTCAATTTTTCATTGGATCAGAACTCCATGAAGAACACAGGAGAAATACTATTAACTTTACAGAAGAGGAAAGAAAGGTCCAGAAATCTGTCCAACGTCACAAAGCAAATTTGTGGTGTACCTGGGTCTAGAACCCAGCACTTTCCCTGCCGCTCCCTAACACTAAAGAACTCTAAGTGAGGGCTTAAGTAAAATATCCCGCTTGTTATTAAGGAGGCTCACTATAGTTCTGTATCTGATTTCTCTCCTCTGGTGTTCTGGGGTTCGTACTTCTCCACTTCTGTGTGGACCCAAAGGGGCCATATACCCTGGCAAACGAGAAATCAAAGTTTGCAGTCTCCGAGCTGCTCCTTCATCTTAACCACAAACTAACTGGAAATATACCTAGGATAGTTTATCAACATTTCACAACCAGCCATTACGTTGTAAAACGTGCACTAGAAATTAAACAAGATGGCAGAAACAAATGGCTTTCTTTTTATCATCGACCTGAACTCTCCCTTACTCATTTTGTTCTTGAAGCAGTTACAGGGGAAGAGGCCCCGGCCCTGCAGTCTGTCAGTCTCACCTGCGACAGGAGGAAGTCCTGCAGCTCCTGCTCCTGGTGAGACAGTGTAATCACTCTTCCGTCTCTGTGCACGACGCGGATCTGCTCAACCCCGATATTCAACTGCAGCTGAATGGACCTTTGTAGACACACATACCAAAAATCAGAAATGTTCAAAATTACCTCATTCGATGCCACAGACATTAAACCTGAACACCAAAGAAACCAAAGGTAACAATTTTGATAACCTACACCAACACCCGTGGGAGAGAGGGGTTGTGTCAGCATATGCTTATGTGTCAACATAAGCAGCAGACTCCTGCCAGACGCCCCCCCGCCGGCCACGCTGAGCCCTGTGTGCTCAGAGGATGCCGGGAGAGGAAGCCCTGCTTGCCAGCCGGCCACCAGCAGGTGTCGCTCTGCTCCGACAGTCCTCACACCTTTGCTGCACTGAGATGAGATCTACACTGGGCACGTGGGGGACCTGCCCTGGTCAGAAACCTCACTCCCTAGAAGAGCCACACATCCTCATGACGACTCCAGACACATCTGCCCAGGGTGAGAAGTTACTCCATCTGGGGAATCCAAAGGCACCCCTTTCAGGTGTCTGTAATTCCTTCCAGTGCAGATCCACGTTACCAGTTTGGGATCATGCAGGTGGCATCTTTGCTTATCGGGTTACCAGGGGACTACAGCTAGAGAATTAACCAAAGACCAAATTCTCATACAGAAAGGGAAAACCTTTTGTTAACTCTACACCCTTTCCTGAAATAATCAGCAAACAGTCCAAATATGTATTCTATTAACTTGGCTTAGGTCAAAGAAACTCAAAGTAATATGCAGATAATGACATTCTTCCAGACCAATTTATAAGTTTTTAGCATTAGCATACAACATGTACAAGAAATATGAAAGTCTCCAAATCAAACCATCTAGATGAACTGAAGGAAAAATAGCATTATATCTCCCCACATTTGAAAATACCTTTTTTTTTTTTTATTTCTAGGAGAGAGAGAGAGGGAGTCACAGACTGAAACAGGCTCCAGGCTCTAAGCTGGCAGTCAGCACAGAGCCCGACGCAGGGCTCGAACCCACGAACCGCGAGATCATGACCTAAGCGAAAGTCAGACGCTTAACCAACTAAGCCACCCAGGCGCCCCTGAAAATACCTCTTTTTTAAGACTTTATTTTACAGAACATTTTGGCAATTATCTATGTAAAACTATAATTTTGACCTATTAAAAATTTACATATTTCTTTCAAAGAAAAACACAAAATTCAGAAGACTTAAAAGGAAAAACTTATGATTTTAACCAAATTTTAAAAATCCTGGGGTGCCTGCCTGGGTGGCTCAATTGGTTAAGTTTCTGCTTACTGATTTTGGCTCAACTCAGTCTGTGAGTTCAAGCCCTGTGCCGGGATCCACGCTATCAGCACAGAGCATGCTTGGGATTCTCTTCCTCCTCTCTCTGACCCTTCTCCACCTGCAAGTGCTCTCTCTCTCTCTCTCTCTCTCAACATAAATAAATAAAAAAAAATTCTGATTACTATTGGTGGGAGCATAGTTGTGACAACCACTTTGAAAACCAATTTGGTTACGTTATTAAAAATGTTAAATGCCCTCATCTTCTGACCCAGCAATTATACTTGTAGGGCTTTATCCTATGGATATACTTGCATGTGTATAGGTTATTTTGCTGGCATTCACCTAAAATGTTCATCAAGGGGCACCTGGGTGGCTCAGTCAGTTGAGCATCAGACTTTGGCTAAAGTCATGATCTTGTGGTTCTGAGTTTGGGTTCCACCCCAGGCTCACTGCTTTCAGTGCAGAGCCACCTTTGAATCCTGTATCCCCCTCTCTCTGCCCCTTCCTCACCTGCTCTCAAAAATAAACATTTAAAAGTAAAATAAAATGTTCATCAATAGAAGGCTGATTAAAAGTCATGGTACATACAATGAACACAATAAAGCTATAACAAAGAATGAAGTAAATCTGTATGCAGTGATAAGGAGTGCTTATTCCCCAATATAATACCAAGTTAAAAAAAACCATGCGAGTTGCGAATGACTGCTGATAGGTATAGAATTTCTTTTTAGTGTAATGGAAAATGCTCTGGAAGTAGTGACGATAGTTACACAAAATAGATAATACACTAAAATCCACAGAATTGCATAGTTTAAATTGTAAATTTTAAGTTATGTGAATTCTATTTTAAAAGCATCTGATATTGTAGAAAAAAAGCATTACATATGCTTGTAAATGCACAGACTTTCCTAGAAGGATGTGTAGGAACTTTTTAAATGCTTGCCACTGGGAAGTTCTAAGAAACTTATTTTCAACTTTAAATAACCCAAGTTGACCCCAGCTATAAAAGATGAGGAAAAGGGCATTCTACTACTTCTTCTCCCTCCTGATGCTGTCAAGGATACATTATCAATAATCCTTCTCAGAAGTTCAGAACGTTCACAGTGGGCTCTCTAACCAAAATTTCACATTTGTTTGGTCTTTTAAATGTAAATACCTCAATGCTGAGAATTTTGTCTTTTCCACTCCTTTGTACTCTTTCTCCTAATGTTTTATTGTGGAAAATTGTAAACAAAAGTATGTAGTAGATTTTGCACATATAGTAATATATACGAAAGTAATGCAATGAAATACAAGAAGAGCCAATGGCCCCATCACCCCGTCACCCAGCCGTAATAGTTAAAGTACATGCCAACTTGTTTTATCTTATTCAACAGCTACTCTCCCACCACACCCCAAGTCACCTCAATGATTTCCTTCATTCTTTACGTATAGGAGAAGAAAACCATGATCCACCTTCACCCCACCATCTTTTCCTGGAAGTAGCAAGACTGATTTCCGTTGTGTATTCCTTTATTTTCTGTATTCAATCTTTTACATCATGCTCACTGGGGAGTTTTCATTTTTTAAAAATAATGAATTAAAGCCTCTATATTAAACAATAACAATTTAAGTATATTATAATCCCCTCCTCCTGAGGGTGTTGATTTTGTTTTCAGTGTGTTTTGCTCACTGGAGAGACCACTGCGGCTAGTTAGGTCTGCCTGAAATAAACCAACTAAAACTTGAAAAAGAAAAGGTACTCACTGACGCTGATGAATGTTTGCTAATGGCTCTCTCAGACTGACCTGGGGAAGGGGACTTAACCAAATCCTGTCAGTTGTTAAATTTTTTTTAATGTTTTATTTATTTTGAGAGGAGAGAGTGCAAGCAGGAGAGGGGCAGAGAGAGGGAGACAGAGAGAATGACAGGCAGGCTCTGCACCCAGTGCAGAGCTCGACATAGGGCTCGATCCCACAGTTGCTTAATTGACTGAGCCACCCAGGAACCCCAGTTGTTAAATTTCAATAGAGGCTCAAATGGAGGCCAAAACTGCCTTTCATGGCTACTAGCTTAATTTTATTAACTTGGTTTATTCCCACCAGCTTTACTGAAATACAATTGACATACATCACTGATTAGTTTAAGGTATATGTACAACATGATGATTTAGTAAGTACATATATTATGAAATGATCACTGTAGTATGTTCAGTTAACACCCATCACCTCACAAGCTGCCCATTTTTGTTCCTTTGATAAGACCTTTTAAGATCTACTCTCTTAGCTACTTTCAAATATACAATACAGCATTATTAACTACAGTCACCATGCTGTACATTATATCCCAGAACTTATACAATTGGAAATTTGTACCTTTTGCGCCCACCCTTCCCCCCAGCCTCTGGCAACCACCAATTTGTCCTGTGACTTGTGAATGTAAATCAAGAAGAGTGCTTCTCTGTGAATGGTGGGGACAAAAGTCATTCCACCCCCTTTACAGACACAGGTTTAATCCTTGAATCTCCCATACCAGGACAGCTACAAAACTTAGGCTGTTTTAGGCCCAATATTGAGATGGCCCTACTCACTTCAAATACCCCAGACTCACCACAGCCTCGAGCAAGAACTCAAGCAGACCAGATCAGGTGTGGCCGCTCAATGCTGAGGTTCATTTTTTACCACAACTCAAACATGTGACATTTACCTAACAGACGGTTTTAGATACTCTTACTTCTCATTCACACAAAAACTCTATGTTTACTGGAATGTTATGGCACCGGAGCAAATAAAACCCTGAAGCTCAATATAATCACTCAACAAACACCACTATATAAAAAGCAACTTAACATTTTAAATGAACAACTTATTTTTGACACTTACTTGCATATCTGTTCATAACCTTGTGAGGTGATTAAAACCTTCACACTGGATTCATAAACATCATTGATATTTGACCAGTGAGCCTGTATCTGAGGGTCCTCGATGCGACTTGCTAAGCTGTCAATGGTTGCGGCAGCTCTTTTAAAGAAAAGAAGGTGAAAAATTTTAAAAGTCACCATATAAAGTAGAAAGATTATAAACCACTTATTAATGTATGGCTATTTGAAAACAGGAGGACTACTTTTCAAAAATTCTACATTTGAAAAGCAAAGACCTTTCTTAAAAAAAAAGGGCTTATTTCCTTTGAACTCCAATTTGTTTTCTCTCAGGAAAGCTCATCAGAACACAAGGAAGGAGGGTACTGGTAGGGTATATGCCTCAGCTCTATGAAGAATATAAATCATTCAGATATTAATATTTGGTCCCTGGTAACAAATGGCACACCCACAGGGGAGGCCCGTTACTATCACGGAACCACAGTCATTTTCCTGAGAAGCCAGGGAGCCTTTCTGCACGATGAAAACCTTATACTCTCAAAAAGATAAATAAGTACATGAGAAATATGATTCAAATCCTCATTATGTACCAAAGGTCATAATAAGTGCTTTCATGAACTATATCATTTCATCTCACTAACAATCCTGTCAAGTAGACACTATTGCAATCCCTATCAAAGTAACACCAGCATTCTTCACAGAGCTAGAACAAACAATCCCAAAGTTTGTATGGAACCAGAAAGGACCCCAAATAGCCAAAGCGAAAAAGAAAACCAAATCTGGAGGCATCACAATCCCAAACTTCAAACTGTATTACCAAGCTGTAATCATCAAGACAGTGTGGCACTGGCACAAAAACAGACACTCCGATCAATGGAGCAGAAGAGAGAACCCAGAAATGGACCCACAAACGTACGGCCAACTAATCTTTGACAAAGCAGGACAGAACATCCAGTGGATAAAATCAAGTCTCTTCAGGTGCTGGGAAAACTGGACAGTGACATGCAGAAAAATGAACCTGGACCACTTTCTTATACCACACACAAAAATAAACTCAAAATGGATGACAGACCTAAATGTAAGACAGGAAGCCATCAAAATCCTAGAGGAGAAAGCAGGCAACAACCTCTTTGACCTTGGCTGCAGCAATTTCTTACTCAACAAGTCTCCGGAGGCAAGGGAAACAAAAGCAAAAATGAACTACTGGGACCTCATCAAAATAAAAAGCTGCTGCACAGTGAAGGAAACAATCAGCAGAACTAAAAGGCAACCAACGGAACGGGAGAAGATATTTGCCAACTACAGTTCAGATAAAGTGTTAGTATCCAAAATCTATAAAGAACTTATCAAATTCAACACCTAAAAAACAAGTAACCCAGTGAAGAATAGACAAAAAATATGGACATTTCTCCAAAGAAGACATCCAGATGGCCAACAGATACATGAAAAAATGCTCAACATCACTCATCATCAAGGGAAATACAAATCGAAATCACAATGAGATACCACCTCACACGTGTCAGAAAGGCTAACGTTAACAACTCAGGCAACGACAGATGTTGGTGAGGATGCAGAGAAAGAGGATCTTGTTTGCACTGCTGGTGGGAATGCAAACTGGTACAGCCACTCTAGGAAACAGTATGGAGGTTCCTCAAAAAATTAAAAATAGATCTAGCCTATGACCCAGAAATTGTACTACTAGGTATCTATTGAAGGGATACAGGTGTGCTGTTTTGAAGGAGCACATGCACCCCAAAGTTTATAGCAGCACTACCAGCAATAGCCGAAGTATGGAAAGAGCCCAAATGTTCATTGATGGATGAATAAATAGATAAAGATGTGGTGTGTATATATAAAATGCAGTATTACTCGGCATTCAAAAAGAATGAAATCTTGCCATTTGCAATTACGTGGATGGAACTAGAGGGTATTATGCTAAGTGAAATTAGAGAAAGACAAATATCATATGACCTTACTCATATAAGGAATTTAAGATACAAAACAGATGCACTTAAGGAAAGCAAAAATAATATAAAAGTAGGGAGGGGGGACAAAACAAGAGACTCTTAAATATAGAGAATAAACAGAGGGTTGCTGGGGGGTTGAGTGAGGGAGGGGATGGGCTAAATGTGTGAGGGGCATTAAGGAAGCTACCCTGAAATCATTGTTGCACTAAATGCTTACTAACTCGGATGTAAATTAAAAAGTAAATAAATTATAGAGGGGAAAAAAAAGAATATATAATTAAATAAAATAACATTTTCTCAAAAAAAAAAAAAAGTAGACACTATTACTAACTCTCTTTTTCAGTCTAGCCACACATAGTAATTTGCCTAAGGTTCCAGAGCCATAAGCTAGGGTCCAAAACCAGCAGTCTAATTCCAGGGCCCCAAACCTGGGAGTATAAGCCTGGAGCCAGTAATCCTTCCTTTATAGCTTATACACACTAATCAACAGCCACTGCCCAGAACCAAAGCATGAGTCATGACACCTAACAAGACTACTGGAGGGCCTTGGTATCTAGTTATCTGATTCTAGCACTTGACTGGGAAGAAGTGCAAACCACCATTGGGGAAAAGAGGCCATTTACATAAATGGGCTTGAGGTTTGCTCTTTTACTGCTTCTGCTCCACTGTTGGTTTCTTTTTTTTTTTTTTAATGCTTTATTTTTATTATTTCTATGAGAGAGCGAGAGAGACAGCGTGAGCAGGGGAGGGTCAGAGAGAGAGGGAGACACAGACTCTGAAATAGGCTCCAGGCTCTGAGCTGGCAGTCAGCACAGAGCCCGATGTGGGGCTCGAACCCATGAACCGCGAGATCATGACCTAAGTGAAAGTCGGATGCTTAACCGACTAAGCCACCCAGGCGCCCCGACTGCTGGTTTCTTTTAATCTCTTAAACTTTCTCTTCCTTTTCTGGGATTTGTTTCCTTGACAGAATTTCTTCCAAAAATTCCTACAGCAGACAGATATGTATATGAGCCTTCATCTTAGCATTATGCTTCAACAAACTGGAAATTAAAAGTATCTAGCAACTGAGAATTGGTCAAAGAAATCATGGAGTGTTTACATAATGGGTTACTGCAAAGCTACTAAAGTATTTCTGAAAAGCATTTATTGAAAGATTAAAAAATTTATAATATGTGAAGGCAGGATATAAAGTTTTAGGATTCCAGATTTTTTTTTTTTTTAGTATTAGAGAGAGAGAGAGAGACTATGCATGTGTGCAAGCAGGGGAGGGGCAGAGGGGAAGAAAGAGAGAGAATCTTAAGAGAGAGAATCTTAAGCAGTGCGGAGCCGGATTCCTCAATCCCCTAGTCATGACCTGAGCCCAAATCAAGACTCAGACACTCAACCCCCTGAACCACCCAGGCACTCCAATTCCAGATTAAAAAAAAACAAAAACAAAAACACACCCTCGCACACATATATCAAAGTACATAAGCATGGGACACCTGGGTGGCTTAGTCGGTTAAGCGTCCGACTTTCGCTTAGGTCATGATCTCGCGGTTCGTGGGTTCAAGCCCCGCGTCGGGCTCTATGCTGACTGCCAGCTCAGAGCTTGGAGCCTGTTTCAGAGTCTGTCACTCCCTCTCTCTCTGACCCTCCCCTGCTCATGCTGTCTCTCTCTCTCCTAGAAATAAATAAAACATTTAAAAAAAAAATACATAAGCATGTTAATAGGTCTTACTTTGTATGGTATTTATACAGATGGAGTTGATAGATTGGAAAATTATTTTTATAACTTGGGAAACTGGGAATATTTTTAAAGCTTTGCTGCCTCCAAGACTATAACAATACTCTGAAAATGTATGAGGATTCCAAAAACAGTTTCTTCCATTCCCTTGACTTTAGGTTAAAGGTTTTTATAATTGAAATGTACAAATGAAAGTAACAACAGTAACCTACTCTATTTTATTGTTTATAAGGAACTTCTGCGTAAATTATTTAATTTGATTCTAAGACCAGACTCCTATATCCCTAACTGGCTGATAAATAAGTAGAGGACCACAGATATGAAAACCAAAGTTAGTGGGGCGCCTAGATGGCTCAGTCAGTTAAGTGTCTTGACTCTTCATTTTGGCTCAGGTCATGATCTCAAAGTTTGTGGTTTCGAGCTCCATTCTGGGCTAACAGAGCAGAGCCTGCTTGGAACTCTCTCTTTCCCTCTCTCTGTCCCCCTACCTTCCTCCTCGGCTCATGCACACACTCTCAAAATAAACAAACTTAAACAAAACAAAAAACCCCTCAAAGTTAGTAAGTAACTGAGCCCTGGTTTAAGCACTTTTTTTTTTTTTACCCCAAATTCCTTATTCCTTTTATTGCACCATGCTGTCTTCTCTTAACATGTCTTCCTAATTCATTTTAGAACAAGTTTCAGGCATAAGTTTCCATTTAAAGACTACAAACTTATGTGCCATTAAAACCGTAACTTGTGGGCACAACTAGGGGGCTCAGCTAAACGTCCGACTTTGGCTCAGCCCAGAATCTCACAGTTCATGGGTTTGAGCCCCACATCAGGTTCTGTGCTGACCTCAGAGCATGGAGCCTGCTTCAGATTCTGTGTCTCCCTCTCTCTCTGCCCCTCCCCGACCTGTGTTGTCTCTCTCAAAAATAAATAAAACATTTAAAAAAAATGACTTGTATTAGCAGGTAAAAACTGAAAATCAAAAATAAATGATCCCCCATGGCAGAGTGTGCCCACACCTGAGTCTGGAGTACTATCAAGGCACATTTCTGAATCAAGTAAAAATAGCCCTCTTCACCATGGAACAATACTAAAATACAAGAGCACCTTTAACATTTGTTTCACATTTAAAAAATTTATTTGTTTTGAGAGAGAGAAAGAGAAAGGGAGAGAGAGAAATTTCAAGCAGGCTATGTGCTGTCAGCACAGAGCCCAATGCAGGACTCAATCTCATGAACCCCCTGTGAGATCATGCCCTAAGCTGAAATCAAGAGTCAGATGCCTGGGGCACCTGTGTGCCTCAGTTGGTTAACTGTCATGATCTCGCTGTTTGTAAGTTTGAGCCCCGCATCCGGCTCTGCACTGGCATCACCCCAGCCTGCTGGGGATTCTCTGCTTCCCTCTCTGCCCCTCCCCCACTTGAACCATCTCTGTCTCTCTCAAAATAAATAAACTGAGCCACTCAGGTGCCAAAACCTTTAGCATCTGAAGAAGATACACTTAGGTACAATTTCTTTTGTAAATGGTAAACCTTTGGATTGCAAGTAACGTGTTCTGCTAGTGTTTCGCAAGAGAAGCAAACATTTCTAATAAATATTAACTTGAAAAACGAGCGATGCCTTAGAACTCGAGTAGTACATACCACCCAATGTGACATGATCACAACTGAGCCAATGGTTCCTGAAATTCACTTTGATATAAGTGTGCTTTGGATGACAAGCATGTTTCCAGAACGAATTAGGCTCACAGACCAAGGTTTTCCTGTCTGTCGTGCATACAGAAGAAAATGGCCTCCAGAGTTCCACAGACCTAGGTATAAATCCCGATTCTGCTACTCTTTACATGTCTCACTTTGAGCAAGGTGTACTTCTTTAACTTTGAACCTTCTCATCAATGAAAATGATCAATACCACCTATGCCAGAGAACAAAAGCTAAATAAGTCAACATATGGGAAAGTGCCTTCCAAAGTCCTAAAATAAAATGTGAGACAGGCAAAAAATAGGGAAAGCTTCAAAAAAAAAGATTAAAATCCTTTCGGGAACGAAAATCTCCTGGATGGGTCACTGAAGAAGGTGTGGAGTTCCAGGGTATATTCCTAGTCAGATGCCTTTTAAAACTGCAGTCCGTGTCAAAAACCATCTTGTAAGTTACATGGGCCCAGAAGCTAAGTCGTCCCCACACCTGACAGGACCATCCATGTCAATCTTACCCCGCAGCCCCTTCCTCTTCCTGGCACAAAGGTTACAGGCCGCCGGAGATAATGTGCAGGGGGTAACTAATAAAGGAAAAAGGACTGAAGCTGTGAAGAAAACCCATTACTTTGTTCATCTTTACCTGCTCCTCAGAAAGATATGCTTTGCTTGTTTAATTATTTTTTCCAGAAGCCCTTCACTGGATTGTAATGAATTAATCTCATTTTTATCAAAAGCTTGAGGACCCGAAAGTCTCATTCTCTTGTGACCAAAAGGTGCGCTTGCTGGATGAGGCATCATGACGGAACTCAAGGTCTGTTTATGAAACTGTAACAAGAACAGCCACTTTCTATTAATTTTCATACGAAAGTGTAATGGACATGTAACATACAAGTTTCAGGAAGACACATCATGATTTGATGTTAGCATGTGTTGTAAAATGATTCATAATCCTAGTTAACATCTGTTACCATAAACAATTACAAATTAAAAAAATTTTCTTTTAAAACGACTAATACTTACTTACTAACAGCAGGGGAGGCTGGACTACAAACTTCTATTATGTTTCTCAGGGGATGTTTTTGAAATTAGCCTGTACTGTGAACCAGCACTCTGGAACTACAGTTCTAGTTAACCTGTAAGCAGAATGTGTCCTGAAATAACTATCCTGTCTGCAGGCTCTGGCGGGACACCTTCCCCATCACTCAATCAGTCACCTTTCCCCCTGCGCTCTGCACTGTGCACGCCTTTCTGGCACGTCTATATGTAGCAAACTTATAGTTTATTTCTACCACTAGAAGCTAAGCTTGGGAACAGAGACTGAGAATTCTGATTATCGGTGTAGTCCCCCAGCACAGAGCAAGGATCCGCCCCATCACAGACGGTGAAAGCCATCACTAGGGAAACAATGAGGACTTAGCAGAGAGCAGCCCGTGCACACTTGCTGCACTGGGTACGCTTACCACAACGCGAGACGAGACTTTATTTCATTACCTCTCTAATTAGTAGATGCAAATTGTGCTCTAAGACATAAAGATGGTCCTCTGGACTCTGCTTCTCAGGAGCACATTTTTGGGATTTCTTATCATTTGAGGAATGGCACAAAGAAATCAGTAACTGCAGGCCTATTTATAAAAAGAAGGACAGATGCACATAACCTACGACATGGAGAAGCACAACTGTCTTCATAAAGTATAATCACAGCCTTTTCTCAAAGGATCATTCCAAACTTGAAGATCAGGCTTCACGATTACCATTTTCACACCAAAATGACCATTCGTGAATACAGCCATTATATATTTTAACAACTCAAATTCTATTGATCTACAATGTGGCTGTTGACTTTGAGTTGTGGATAAAGAGAGGCCAACAGAAGCTGTATTAATTAGCTTCTTCTTACCTTTAAATTAAAACAAATTAAATTAAAAACAAAACACACCACCAGTTTTGAAAAAAAATAAAAAAAAATACTGAGCTGGAGCGCCCAGGGAACTCAGTCGGTTAGGCGTCCAACTTCCGCTCAGGTCATGATCTCCCAGTTCTTGAGTTTGAGCCCAACATCAGACTATCTGCAGTCAGCACAGAGCCTGCTTCCGGTCCTGTCTCCTTCCCTCTGCCTCTGCCCCATGCTCGCTCGCTCTCAAACATAAACATTAAAAAAAACAAAAAAAAAACCCCTACTGAGTTGGTATCTGGTCTTACTGGTTATAAAGAAGACAGATACTCTTTCTTGCTGTCATGAAAACGTGGATGAATTTTTCACTTCTAAAACCTATTCCTGACAAGACTCAAGAAAACACTCAGATTAAAACAAAACTAAACTTAACTACTGGCACAGCTAACTACAAACTGATCTCCAGGATAATTCCAACTGCTCTTGAATAATAAAAGTAAAATCTGAATTTCCACACATTTAGGAATATTATGGTATTTGATAACCACTGTCTGATTGACATCTTATTTAGACAGTACGACAGGATCCCTGGAAAATATTCCACAAATGGTGTCAGCAGACACCTCAAAGCAACTGTTGCCAAATAACAGCCTTGCTAGTACTAATTTTTAACATACACGGTTTAAAATCCAGGAGTTACACTATTTAGGACACAGACTGGAAATCAGCGATGTGGTGCGTCTGGCATGCTTTATGAGCTACCATTATGGAGACTATGCTAATGCTTTGCTCTTACTGTTCCCCCAACACAGCCAAATATGTAACTAACCCCTCTACCCTGTTCCCCAAACCACAAAGTCCTATTTATAAACCCAAAAGGGGTGGATGCTCTTACTTGGAAAGGGCTGAGAGATAATCTGGTTTTTCACCACAATGTGAGGGATCTGTGACTTAATTTGAACAGCTTCCCGAGAGAGCTGTGCAAAAATTTCTTTACACAAGAGAACGTTCTGTGCTGCTTCTAATTTCGTCTGCCAGTGTGGGGAACCTGAAAGACAGGGGACATATGTATATATCAATTATCTGTCTATACTCTGCATTAATTCACTTAAGTGGTGATCTGAATGCATAAGACAAAAGTTCAGAGAACTCTATATTATAGCATATCCTTTCCAAAATTCAAAAATGTTTCCTTTCATTTACAGAGAAAACTGGTAAAGAAGTTCAATCTTAAAAGAAAAAGCACAGCTATTGACTAATGGTTAAGTAACAGATTATAAATAATAAATCTCCAATTGCTCTTACTCCAGAGGACCTGTTTTTCCTCTCTACATTTATCATCAGTTTATTTGGGAATGTAAGCTCAGAGAGGACCACAAGTTAGACGACGGAACATAACTACACCTGGTTTGGATTTGGGCAAAGGTCGTTTGAAGAGGTTGACTGTGCCGAGATCACCTATGTCTGGAGCCTGTTTCTGAATCGAAACCTATGGGACAATGAAAACATGAACAAACATTAGTAAATTAACTTCTGGGTTTAGTAATAAGAAATTATTATTAAAAAATACTTAAACAGGGGGCGCCTGGGTGGCTCAGTCAGTTGAGCGTCCAACTTCGGCTCAGGGCATGATCTCACAGTTTGTTGGTCTGAGCCCTGCATCGGGCTCTGTGCTGACAGCATGGACAGAGCCTCTTGGGATTCTCTGTCTCCCCCTCTCTCTACCCCTGCTCTGCTTGTGCACTCTCCCTCTCTCAAAACTAAACATTCAAAAAATTTAAAAAAACTAACTTTGACAATACCTTGATATACGCAGACCCCTCTAAATCACTAGGAATTTGTACATCAAGGGGACAGTAATCTTCAGGTATCTTCTTATCCAGATCAATATCTGTATTCTTTATTACTTCAAATGTACCGTGATGGGGAAAGAGAGATCCTAAGGAGGTATTAAAAACAGGAAAATGGAAACAAGTTAACACATTAACATACCTTAAGTGTATATTTCACAGGTATACTGTTTCAAAGGGGCACATGCACCCAATGTTTATAGCAGTGCCATCCATAATAGCCAAAGTATGGAAAGAGCCCAAATGTCCATCAACAGATGAATGGGTAAGGAAGATGTGGTATCTGTCTATGTGTATATATACATATACATACACACATATACATATGTACACACACACACACACACACACACAGGAGTATTACTTGGCAATCATAAAGAATGAAATCTTGCCATTTGCAACTACGTGGATAGAACTAGAGAGTATTATGCTAAGTGATATCAGTTAGAGAAAAACATATGACTTTACTCACATAAGATAACAACAGATGAATATAAGGGAAGGGAAGCAAAAAGAATATAAAAACATAAGAGACTCTTAAATACAGAGAACAAACTGAGGGTTGCTGGAGGAGTTGGGAGGGATGGGCATTTTAAATGGGTAAGGGGCACTGAAATCATTATTGCACTATATGCTAACTAACTTGGGTGTAAATTAAATAATTAATTTTTTAAAATATGTAAAAACAAAAAAAGAAGAAAAAAAGTCTTGGTCATCTTGAAATGGGATTTTACCTTCAGAATTCCCCAGTTTACGTCAAGGCTGAGACACTTAGGTTCTCTAGGACTGGCTTAAACCACCGCACCTTGCCTGCTTTTACCTATAGGACAGTGATGGCTTGCTCTGACAAATGAGCCTTTTCTAAACTATCACTCTCCTGGTATCACAATGATCACAGCCAGGGCTCCTTGCTTTGTCCCTTGGCATTCAAAGCTTTTACTCCACTGAGCTGTGAGCCTTGTAAACCTTTACTGTGTAGCTCCTCTGAATACATCTTAGCAGCTTACAAGCCATCTGCATAATTACCTCTGGAAACCTATGATAGCTCAACAACAAAGAATTTACACAAAAAGATGTGAATTCTAGATCATCAAATTTTGGTATGTGCCAACAAAACATATTCCTGCAACCTTGGTAGAATAAGGGAAAAGGCAAAGTGTTTTCACCACCCTCTCCCTTTACCCAGGAGGTGACCAGAGCTTAGATGACTTAATTGAGAAAAAAAGAGTTAAGGTAGAATGGAAACATTTCTTTTTTCCTTTTATGCTTAGTTTATTTTTTTTTTTAAACTTTTTAAGCTTATTTCTTTTTTGAGAGAGAGAGGGAGCGTCCACCTGTGCACACAGGGGAGGCGCAGGGAAAGAGAATCTCAAGCAAGCTTCGTACAGTCAGTGCAGAGCCTGATGTGGGGCTTGAATTCCCAAACCATGAAGTCATAACCTGAGCTGAAGTTGAGTCAGATACTTAATTAATCAACTGAGCCACCCAGGCACCCCTTTTGCTTAATTTTTAAGGACTACAAGTGTGCCCCTGATCAAGTCCAGTCCCACCTCCTTTATCTCCGACTAAAATGTCAATTATGGCTCAGGGTGTGTTAGCACATAAGTTTTCTGCTAAATGTATCTAAAGATTTTCAAATTAAATCTCTCCCCCTCTCTCTATATATATTTGTAAAGCTATAAAAGTACTTTTAGCTTCTCAGGCTTATGTGTATAGAAATTAAAATTTCAGGGGCGCCTGGGTGGCTTAGTCGGTTGAGCGTCCGACTTTCGCTTAGGTCATGATCTCGCGGTTCGTGGGTTCGAGCCCCGCGTCGGGCTCTGTGCTGACTGCCAGCTCAGAGCCTGGAGCCTGTTTCAGAGTCTGTGTCTCCCTCTCTCTCTGACCCTCCCCTGCTCACGCTGTCTCTCTCTCTCTCTCCTAGAAATAAATAAAAAAAAAATAAAAAAAAAAAATAAAAAAAAAAAAAAAGATGGCCTCTATTAAAAAAAAAAAAAAAGAAATTAAAATTTCAAAAGGTAACCTATAACTGAGAAGCCGTATAGATTATATAAACATTACAGTCAACCCTGTATAGGTTTTTGACAAGCTACAGTTTTAAGAGGATCGTTTCTAACAATGATCTATACCTGCGCTTCTGTAGCTCAGATCTCCAAGAATTTTATCTCCAACTTTTCTGAGTTTCCAGTGTTGCCGTAATCTCAAAAGCTCGGAGTTGAAGTCTCTTTGCAGCTTATTTTCTTGGTTTTCAGTAACTGATTTGGTCAGTCTTTCCGCCCCCTTCAATAGGATCTGGGCTGCTCCAGCCAGCGACTTCTTTTTAGATATCAACTGCAGTGTCTGAGGATTCTAGCAAAAACAATCCAACATATAGTTCTGTATGTGTAAATTATTTCAACATTTTCTCAATAATAAATTACCTACTCGGAAGAAAATTAAGAAATTAAAGAAAAGCATGAAACACTGGTTTTTGAGAAATAGCAACCTTAACCTACCTCTTTGGTCAACTCAAAGAAAACTTAGGTTAAACCACAACCACCACACTGAACTACAAATCAGAACTCACGTCAACTCTGCCCAGTGTAGAGTTGGGGATCCCCTCTCGTGTCTTACAAATTATCACACCCCGAGCCCCATATATACACTTCTCTGTAATCCCTGCTTCAAAGTCACCCACAATGGTGAGACCCACTATAGCCATATACCCTAGAACAACGCTCAGCACACAGTACCTGATTCCTGGAATAAACCTCATTGGGGTTAATGGGTACAGCTATAAAATTACATTATGGTGAGCTACCAATGTGCCTTTGGGATAAAGACCGAAGGCACACAGTGCTAAAATTAATGCGCTTCACCGAAGGCTGATTTTCGGAAACCTGATGAGAAACCATAATCTATGGGTTATATGAACACACCTAAATACCCATAATCACCACCAATTTGTGTACTCTAGTGATCAGATACACCTCCCAAAACCCAAGTTTAAGAGAAGAAAGTCTTCTGACTGACTGTATGAGTCAAAATCACCAAGTTTCATAAAAGGTCACAATAATCAGTTTTCAATTTTTAAGATTTAATATAATTTTTTTAGAGTGTGTTCCTTAACTCCACATAGCAACAGCAGAATGGCCGGTCAGCTGTGCAACAGAAAGAGCCAGGAATTCTTTTGCACTACAGCGTAACCAAGAATGGGGAAAATTCCCATCCAGAGGTTTAAATAATAGTGCTGGTCACAATCATCTTTGGAACCTATTAGGGAGCTTAATTCTAAATTCTTGAAGAGATCAAGACACTCCTGGAGACTCCTCTACGGGGAGAGTACAGGTAAAGGCTGGGGGACTAGGAAGAAGGTGCTAGAGTTCGTGTCTTGGCGTTCTAACCATTGGCTGTGCTGCATCTGAACGCATCACACACCTCTCTGGGCCTCAGTGTTCTCTCTGTACAAAGACGGAATCAGACCGAATGATCTCTAAGAAGTCTTCCAGCACAACGTTTTTAGACTCTGCAACTATTACCACATGGGTAATTCTATTCGATTCACTTTACGTACAAATGGGCCAGAACGACAGTTACTTCCGCTTCTTGCCATTAACCTGACCATGGACCTAATGCTTGTTTTCCTTAAGAACCTAAGTGGCCTCCTTAATTTCAGACTTTTCATTCACCAATTCATCCTTCTGTTGCCTCCCTGTCACCCTCTAATGCTCAAAAATTGAACATGCTCTTCCTCAAACTGCAACAATCTCACCTAGCTTTCATAATTTGGCCTAACGTTTTAAACCAGGCCCTAGAAACAGGCTGAGGGGAAAAGCGAGACTTTGAAAAAAAATCACTTGTGGAAGGACCCAGGGCTAATGACGGCAGAGGCAGGATTTAAACCCAGGTCTGTCTGACTTCAAAGCCATTTCACTATCACATTTTTGTGTAATACACTACAGATCAGTGATCCAGGCTATAAGAATTTGTCAAGATCTGGGAAACTTTCAAGTATTATATTACTAATGAAACTTAGCTCCTCTAAGGCTCACAGGGCCATTAATAAAATAATAAATAAAGGAGATGAGGTTTTACACCTTTGTTTTGAACCAGTTGGTCTTTACATCTTCATCTGGACTTAATTTTGCATGAAAGGAAAAGGAGACAGTAGGCACACAGCCTGAAAAGTGGTCCTGACACTCAATAAAATGGAACCATTATTCAATTAAAGCCCACAAATACCTGTTTTGGAGGAAGTGCATCCTGAGAGACGGGATCAAGAGTCATAAATTTTTTATCTCTAACTATACTAAGGACATCATAGAGAACGCACATCTCTGTCAAGGCACTTCTCAAATTGTTCCTCACGGAGTCCCAAGGCCAAAGGGAAGGTTGAAATTTTACCAACCCTAGAAAGAGAAAGAAAAAAAGAAACACACAGGTATGAGTTACATCGACGAGAAGGCAGAAATCTTACTTAGATGTTTATGAGCACTAAAAGAACAATAACTTTATTTCAAATTGCTTCCTATTTTATCTCATTCCACCCACCCTTTCTTGGATCCTTGTGTTAATATTTAAGTTAGCATTCCTACAATGGCAAAACAAACATCTAATTTCCGCAGCTTAAATCAAACATCCCAACATTATAGGTAGGCATTTCGGTTTGTTTTTTTTTTTAAACATATGCAACCCTTTTAAATAACCTTTTTCTTCCAGTTTTTAAAAGCTGAATAACTGGATGGATGCCTGAGTGGTTCAGTCAGGTAAGCGTCCAACCTCGCCTCAGGTCATGATCTCACAGTTCATGGGTTCGAGCCCTGAGTCTGGCTCTGTGACGACAGCTGGGAGTCTGGAGCCTGCTGCGGAGTCTGTCTCCCTCACTGCCCCTCCCCTACTCACACACTGTGTCTCTCTCAAAAATAAACACTTAAAAAAAAAAAAGCCTTGAATAACTGGAGAGAATTTCCAAAATACATCAAAGTACAAAAATAAAAGTGACAGGGGCACCTGGGGTCAAGAGCGACCGACTCTTGATTTTGGCTCAGACCAAGATTTGGCTCAGGTAGGCTCAGGTAGAGATTCCTGAGTTCGAGTCCTGCCTTAGTCTCTGTGCTGACTGGGAGAAGCCTGCTTGGGATTCTCTCTCTCTGCCTTTCTGCCGCAGTGGTGTGCATATGTGGGCTCTCTCTCTCTCAAAATAAACCTTAAAAAAAAGAAATTAAAATGATCTATAATGGCAGCATTCCGATATTAAAAACTGTTAACATGGGGCGCCTGGATGGCTCAGTTCGTTAAGCGTCTGACTTTGGCTCAGGTCATGATCTCACAGTTTGTCGGTTCGAGCCCCGCATTGGGCTCTGTGCTGACAGCTAGCTCAGAGCCTGGAGCCTGCTTCCAATTCTGTATCTCCCTCTCTCTCTGACCCTCCCCTGTTCACGCTGTCTCTCTCTCTCTCTCTCAGAAATAAATAAAACATTTTTAAAAAAATTAAAAAAAACCTGTTAACATGCCTTCCAACCTCTTGAATTATTTCATTAAATTTCACCAATACATACTCATTACCTAGAGTTCAAATAGAGTTATAAAGTAAAAAAGTAAAAAAGTTTTCCTTTGTTCTCCACCCCCTAGTTCTTTCTTGTTCTGAGAAGTAATCAATATTAACAGTTGGGGTGTTTTTTGATGCATTCACATACATTTACTTCCATATTTCTATTACTTGCTTTTTTCCCTCACTTAATATATCCTAGAGATACTTCCATGTCAGCACATAGATCTATTTCATTCTTTTAACGTTATTTGACATTCTGGAGTATGGCTGTACAGTAAGTTTAACCACTCCTGTTCAAAGGACATGTACATTGCTTTCAATAATGCTAGTAATGGTAGGGGCGCCTGGGTGGCTTAGTCGGTTAAGCGTCCGACTTTCGCTTAGGTCGTGATTTCATGGTTCGTGGGTTCGAGCGCCGCGTCGGGCTCTGTGCTGACTGCCAGCTCGGAGCCCGGAGCCTGTTTCAGTTTGTGACTCCCTCTCTCTCTGACCCTCCCCTGCTCACGCTGTCTCTCTCTCCTAGAAATAAATAAAAATATTTAAAATAAATAAATAAATAAATAATGCTAGTAATGGTAAACATGTTGAACACACATCTATATACATGACAACTTTTTCTGTAGGTGAAATTTCTAGCCACGATTTAGTAAGTCAAAGGAGATGCACATTTAACAATGCTGACACAGACTGCACTGCTAAACTGTCTTCCAAAAAGGCTTTACCGGGGCATCTGGGTGGCTCAGTTGGCTGGGTGGCCAAATTCGGTTCAGGTCATGATCTCAGAGTTTGTGGTTTCGAGCCTTGGGTTGGGCTCTGTGCTGACAGCTCAGAGCCTGGAGCCTGCTACCAATTCTGTGTCTCCCTCTCTCTCTGGCCCTCCTCTTCTCACACTGCCTCTCTCTCTCAGAAAAAAATTTTAAAAAAGGCTTTACCAATTCACATTCCCAACACTGGATACTATGTTGCTGTTAATGCATGAGAATAGAGTTTTAATTTGCCTCTCCCTAACTGTGAAATCTGAGGTCTTTTTCTGTGAGTTGTTTATGCCTTTGGGCTATTTTTTCAGTGAGTTGTCTTTTTCACCCGCCACCCAGTTTAAAGGGAATCTTTGAATATCAGGGATATCAACTACCGTGTGTCCTATATGTTGCAAACTTTTCCCAGTGATTTTCTTACTTTGTTCATGGCATCTTTTTCCATTATTATTTTAAAATCTTACGTACTTAATCTGTCTCTTTGGCTTTATAAATTTGTGTTTCCTATCTTGTTTAAGGTCTCTTCTACCCCCAAAGTTTTATGGTTATAATTCCTTCCAATGTTTAGTTTATTCTTTTCATTTGTATTTCAGTCCTTGTGGAACGAATCTGAGTGTGAAGTAGGAGGCAGTATTTGCTTTTTATTCCCAAATGGACTCCCCATTGTCCTAACACCACTGGTTTGAAATGCCATCTTTAAATTCCCATTTACACAGGGTCTGTTACACATACCTAAATCACTGTGAATATCTTTTTTATCCCTGACAATAATGAAAATCCTAAACCCATTCATACTTTTTCTACGATTCTCTCCTAACCAGTCTCCCTCCATCCAGCTTTGTTTTCCATGTAATCCATTTGCTACAAAGGATCCAGAATAATCTTTTTTTTTTTTTAATTTTTAAAACAATGTTTGTTTTTGAGAGAGAGAGAGGCAGGGCATGAGCAGGGGAGGGGCTGAGAGAGAGAGAGAGGGAGCCAAAGAATCTGAAACAGGTTCCAGGCTCTGAACTGTCAGCACAGAGCCCAAGGCAGGGCTGGAGCTCAGGGAGCTGTGAGATCATGACTTGAGCCAAGTTGCACGGTTAACCCACTGAGAACCCACTTAACCCAGGCGCCCGAGAATAATCTTTTTTAAAACACAATCATCAGTCTACTTAATATTCTTCCAAAGCTTTCAGCTGTCCTTCTAATAAAAGCCACATGCATATCTTGGCCTACTGGCTCTAAGTGATTGGGTCCCTGCCTCGCTCTTAGATCTTAGCTTAGATTCCAGTCAATTCAGATCTCTCTCTTTCCAGTAGGTGTAATTAGCATCATCCACATTGCACAGGGAAGCAAAGAAACTCGACTAGAAGTGGCAGAGCCGCGATATGAACCGCAACCAAGTATGTCACATTACAGACTTCAACGCTTCATCAGTGACAGTGCCTGAAACGCTCCAATCCAGGAAAGCGTGCAGAAGGATAAGGAGTCGCCCCAAATCGTCAGGCTGTGAGCACGATCGCTGTTCCGCACTGGAGTTACTTTCAAAGTTCGCCCACACCGCATTCTCGTCTAGCAGGGAGACGCAGGGTGGCATCACCTGGGCGGGCACCGGGGTCCCCAGGCCGGCCCGCGGACCGGAGCAGCGCACACGGGCCTTACCTTCTTCGTCGTCCTGGTCCGCGCTGGACCCGGCCCCCGCCCAGTCCTGCGCGTCCCCCTCGGCCCCCGCCGCCTCCTCCTCCTCGGAGCCCGAACCCTGGCTGAAGTCGATCCGCTGGGCCAGGCGCGCCAGGTTCTGCGACATGGACAGCGGCTGCAGGTACGTTTCAGTGCCATCCAGGCCCACCTCCTGGACCTGCTTTTCGCAGGCCGACTCGATGCTGATCCGCACAGCGCGCACCCCAGACATGCCGGCGGCGTCGGGAGGCCCCTCGCGGGAGCCGAAACCGAGGTGGGAAGGAGACGCGCCTCCGCTGAAAGCCCCCAAGCCGGGAACCGCGGGGGTCCTGCGGACCGTCGGAAACCTAACGCCACTCTGGGGCGGGAAACAAAGCCGAGGGCCCGGCGAGTTTCCCAGAATGCACTGCGGTTCCCCGCCCCAGCTCGGAGTCTCCCGGAACGTTACTGACAGGCGCCGGCGCTCCGCACTTCCGGGGGAGCGCTTCTGGTGAATTCCAGTGCAGCGTCGGGAAAAACTTCCTGGTCTGTAGGAGGCGCGGTGGGCGGGATCTCAGCGCTGAGGGCTTAGACGGCCTGGTCTGGGGTGTCCGTCTGCATTTTAAGTCTTACTTGCTTGAGATGTTGGAGGATGGAAAGGTGGAGAAGGCCGGAAAGAAGTAGGGGGAAGGAAATGAATGGGCTCCTGGGTCTTAGTAATGAGCGCCCCTCTGAGAATGCTGAGGTTTGAGGGTTTATACCTAACGAAGCGCGTGTGAAGAGTTATGAGGACGTAATTTGAGTAAAATACATGTGTTCATCACTACTTAAAATTGTACTGCGTAATTAGTTTATTGTCTGTTTTCCCATTAGTGGTAAACTGGAGAGCGACTATCTCCAGCAAGCTGAATAGACACTGGCCTGTAATATGAGCTTAATTTTTATTTTATGCCTGAGACTAAGTAATACTTAAAAGGTTAAGAAGTAGTGGCAAATCTTAGTCTGAGTCCCCGAAAGTGTGTCATAAGTTAATTCCACAGAGGATCGATAATTGCAAAACTCCGATTTAAGGAATTATTGATACCATTTATCATTGAATAGGGATATGAGCAGAAAAATGTTCACCTTCAGCCCAGAAGGCTAACCTATATTGTGCATACTTTTGATAAAGATCAAATAGATGCCGGCTGCTACGTTCTTAAAGGGTCTCATGACTGCCTGTACATCTCACCAATAGTTAATATTCAGCAGAATGATAAGCACCAGAGAAATCTTGCTGAAGTTTTGCCAGTAGAAATTCCAAGAAGACATTTACGAACTAATACTCCCTCCATATCCCCCCCCAGCACTAAATGCATACATAACCCCCCAGTTCACAAAGCGGAAGTGCAGCTTTTTCTGCCCACGGGTCACCCTGGCCCCGTTTTATTTTTTTAAAAAATTTTTAATGTTTTTTTTTTTAATTTCTAGGAGAGAGAGAGAGACAGCGTGAGCAGGGGAGGGTCAGAGAGAGAGGGGGTGACAGACTGAAACAGGCTCCAGGCTCTGAGCTGGCAGTCAGCACAGAGCCCGACGCGGGGCTCGAACCCACGAACCGCGAGATCATGACCTAAGCGAAAGTCGGACGCTTAACCGACTAAGCCACCCAGGCACCCCCACCCTGGCCCCGTTTTATAAGAAAAGCACCTTTTTGCACCAAAAACATCTCAAGAATTCTTCCCTGACTGTTCACTACCCCACATCAGTCATGAGTCTTTTTTTAAGTTTTGTACTAAGATAGATTTAAGTTTTTGAATGACTTTCCTAAGGTATTTAGGAAAACAGGATGGCCCTGGTGTCAGTCTCTACCAAAGCAAAATGTGGGAGGTGGGTGGGGAATGTGAATTTTCAAGAGAGGGACCTATTTTTTGGCAAGTTCGATCGTGATCTCTTGCACAATCATGTTTGAGAACCACTGTACTCTATGCATAAGTTTGTAAAGGTTTTAATACTTTATTTAAAATTTTGTGCCCATCACTGTGAGTAGTTTTAGGCATACATTTCATCTTTTTAAGGTGCTCATACTTGTGCATTTTGGCCCTGGCATCTGCTATGTCATCTGGGTTAGCTCACACACCTGAGAATCAGAATCTAGGCTGGGCTCAGCTGGTGGGTTCTACTTTAAGATATAGGTGTACAGGCCTTTCAGAGGACTCTGTACCATGTGTCTCTCGTTCTTCTTGGACTAGCAGGCTGTTCAGGAGATGTTCTTACGGTGATCTAGAGGTAAGAGAGGGAGGCTTTGCCTGCATGACCTGTCTAACAATCACATGGCCCATGGCCAAGCCTAAATGTCAAGGGTGGGAGAGGGACACTCTCAGCCTCTGCAGTTTTAGAAACTGCAGCGTTACATGGAAGGAGATGTGGATAAAGGGAGGAACAGGCCAACAATCTTGTCACATATGGAAAAGAATCCAGTTACATTCCCCTCTCTCACACCATAAATAAAAATTCCAACTGGGTTAAGATTTAAGTATAAAAAACAAGTGAAGTCTTCTGCAGACTCAGGTATTTATGAGCTCAGTCAGTTAAGCATAGGACTTTTGATTTCAGCATCCGACTCTAGATTTCAGCTCACGTCATGGGATTGAGCCCCGTGTCAGGCTCCAGCTCAGAGCCTGCTTAGGATTCTCTCTCTTCCCTTCTCTCTGCCCCTCCCTCGCTCATGTGTCTCTAAGTAAATAAATAAACTTTAAAAAGTAAAATGCAACCCTACGCTAGCCCAGCCTAATCTCTGATTACATTGAGGAAATCAGTCTCTCACTTTATCTACCTAACAAAAGAAACCCGGAAACCCTCACTGGTGGAAGATATGTAAGACACACAGTATCCAGCATATAATAGCAGTAGTTGTTGTAGACATGTAAAAAGGCAGGCAAGAATGACTGATAATAAAAACCTAAAACAATAGGAACATATCCATGGATGACCAAAACATTGGAGATCGTAGGCAAGAACTTTAAAATAACTAATCAATAATGTTAGATGAAAATGGAGAAAATGGATGAAAGGTTTCACCAGAAACTGGAAATGATTTTCTATTCTATTGGTTTGATTGTCCATCACTGTGCCAAAACCACACTCTTACTTTAACAAGTTTATAAATTTTGGTATCAAATACCTTTGACCTTGTTGTCTTGAAAATCACCTTTGTTGGAAACCAACTTGACAATAAACTACTTAAAAAACCCCCCAAAACCCCCATAATAAATCGCCTTTGTTTATCTTGGCCCTTCAATGTCCCATACATTTTAGAATCAACTGGTTCTATGGAAAGCCCTACTGGCATTCGACTGGCATTGAATTGAATTTATAGATAAGAAAGGCTTCTGATGCTTCTATGATATTGCATTTTCCTTGATGTAAGTATTTATTTTGCATGTTTTAAAGTTTTCAACAGTTTTATAATGTTCTCCATGATGGTTATATATAATTTTTGGTAAATGACAATATTGCTATGTACTTTTGATAGCATTATAATTGATACCTTTTTCAAATTTACATTTTTAACTATTTTTTGTTGGTATGAAGAAATGCAATGCATCATTATACATTGATTTTATATTTTGGAATCTTCTTGAATACAGTCTAGTAATTTCACTATAAACTCCCTTGTGTTTTCTGAGACTCAATTACGCTTTCTGTCAAAAACGTTTGTCTTCTTTCTCAGTCATTATCCTTTCTTGTTTGCTTTTCTGGACTAGAACCTCCAATAGTTGATGATATAGATAGTTAAAATAAATATGGCATCAACATAAAACTTTGTGAATACATATATAGCATTTACAAAACTGCTTCTGAGAGCATGCACTACATGTTAGCTGCTGAGTCAGGTGATCCTATTTTGTTCACAACAACCCCATGCTGCTTCTTAAACATACCAAGTCCCCTCCTGCCGCTGGACCTTTGAATCTCCAAGAAGGATGTATCTCCAAGTAACTTCATGGCTCACTTTCTCATTTCTTTCAGGTCTCTCCTCAAATGTCTCTTTATCAGTCTTTTCCTGATTTTCCTATAGCATGTGTAATAAAGAATCTAATTCCATTTCTCAATGTATGACTGCTGACAGCTGTTAAGCCTCTCTCTCCTCCCTCTTCCCATTCTGTTCTGTATTCGAGCAAGCTGATAAGCCTGGCTGCTCCTTCGACACTTGTGGGAAACTTAAACTGCATATGGAAGCATCACCTCGGCCATAACTGTTCATTACCATAGAAAGCCCAAAGCAGGCTCCTTTCCGTGTTCTCTCAGGCCATTTTTGGACGTGCTTGGGAGCTATTCTGCTTTCCCCGGAAAGCCTCATTATGCAAGTAGTAAACACTTTCATACCCTCTTGGGGTGTGGGTGACTTTATCCGTTTTGACATCCAAACCTAAATTGGGGTATTGAGTCCATCCTGTCTCATGTGGGATGGACTCCACAAAACAGCATCCTCCTTAGGGGCGCCTGGGTGGCTCAGGTGGTTAAGTGTGCAAACTCTTGATTTCGGCTCAGGTCATGATCTCATGGTTTGTGAGATTGAGCCCCACAATTGGGCTCTGCAATGACAGCACGGAGCATGCATCCACATCGGGATGCTCTCTCCCTTGCCCACGTTATCTGTTTCTCCCTGTCTCTCAAGAATAAGTACATAAACTTTAAAAAAATAGCATACTCCTTTTTCAGTCTATCTTGTGCTTTATTTTTCTTCATAGGACTTAACACTACCTGTCATATTATACATTTATTTATTGTTATTTTTCCCCACACTATATAAATGACTGAATGATAGAGCCCCACGTCTGGTGAAGCATCTGGCATAGTCTTCCATACACTCATCCATTCAGCAAATATTTATTGAGTGCTTACCTTGGCCAGGCACTATTAAAGGCATTAGTGCTATACTGGTAAACAAAGCCCTTACTCTCATGGAGTTTACATTCCAGTGGGCAGGGTAGGTGTCCAATATGTTTTTGTTAAACCAATAAACACTAATATTTTTTTCTGTCTGGAGGCAAGATATTAAAAAGAAACATCATGGGACGCCTGGGTGGCTCAGTCGGTTAAGCGTCCGACTTCAGCTCAGGTCATGATCTTGCAGTTTGTGAGTTCGAGCCCCGCGTCAGGCTCTGTGCTGACAGCTCAGAGCCTGGAGCCTGCTGCAGATTCCTCCCTCTCTTTCTGCCCCTCCCCTAATCATGCTCTGTCTCTCAAAAAAATAAATGTTAAAAAAGAAACATATCGTGAATATAAAATTTTTATTTATTTTTTGCTTCAGATTAGTGCTTCTTATAAAAATAACATTTAGGAATTTCCACTCACAGGACAGGTTATAGGTCCTGTGACCTATATCCTGTGAATCCTGTGAATATCCAATGACGACAATCAAAAAATATGTTTTGAAGATTTAGTATGTGTTTGGTATTAAAGAGCTCCTAAATCTGCACATGGTTAGCATTAGCAAGATTAAGATTAGACAGCTGATTTCTGGCTAATGATTATTAAAGAAGAATACTGAGGAAAATGTCAACAATTTCAATCAGTAAAAGAGTATGATTTTTCATTTCACAAAGGACGGTGTCATGTGTAGCAACGGCCTCACTTATAAGTTCAAGTATACCCACTTCAAGTGTTGTATTTTGATGCTTTTTTTTTCCCTTCTGGCAAATAGCCAACAAGATACAAACTGCTTCCAATTGGCAATCCAAACAAAGGAGGCATCATGGCTAACCACCTACTTGCCAAAGTCTGTGAAAGGCAAATTGCAAACTCTTGAGTATGGTTCAACCCCACCAAAAGGGGAAAAGTTGCTTCTTCTGCCTACCTTATTCCATGAAAATAAAAGTATACTTTGATTTCTGAAATGAATTTTTTAAATTTAGTATTAAGATTCAACAACTATCAGCATTTGCAACGCTGACTTTTCTAATACCCAGGAACATCCACTTAGGAGTTGTGCAACTAATTTGAAAAATTCAACAATGTTATATAAATATGAGTTATTACCAGTAGATAGTAGGAATAATCACATGATTCCTGATCATGCTATATTCAAGGTATAAACATAAGGTTGATTTTGCTGTGATTAAAGAATAAAAAAATGAAGAACACTTTCACTATGTATCTTTGTTCCTAATAATCTCCAAATATATCAGATAATACAGAGTACAAATGTTAACATACCTTTCAGTTAAAGGCCAAAAAAATGAGATTTAAGTAGTAAGATCATTTCCATTGGATTTTATATTAGTATCAATTAATGAGTTAATTAATTAACCTTAATTCTTTTTCCTTTGATTTAATCTCGCCCAATTGAATGGGTCTCTTTTGGTTGATCAATGCGATACAGAAACTCTGCAGGCAAGAAGTATCCAAGATAGTCCACTGTGTCTGGGGTAGTGTCATAATGGTAGTGTCCACCTTCTCCGTGATGACTAAAACAATGGGTGTGCTCCAATCGCAAATCGAAGCCCTAGGACAACAGACAAGCTATGTGTCAGTATTTAAATGATTTTGGATAGGAATTGTTTAAGGGGGGGGGGGAGACCTTCTTGTTTGTTATGGTTTTTAATTAGTTTTAAAGTAATACAAAATTTAATTCAAAATTCAAAGCATGAAAAAGGATATATTTGGTAAAATGTGTCCTTACATCTTCTGCCTTTACCGCTTACCCCGTTTCCTTGCAGGGAGCCAGTGTTTATGGAGTTTCTTATATATTCTTCCAGAAATATTTACTTTTTTACTCACATTTTTACTCTGTACATACTGTTCTGAATATTGGTTTCTTCATTTAAAAATACAGCTTGAGACCTTAGTATATCAGATCATAAAAGGACTGCTTCTTTCTTTTACATCCACATAGCATTCTATTGCAGACAGACAGCAATTCCACTAATTCCCAACTGACATTTAGATTATTTCAAATTCTATTAGAGTAATGCTATCATAAATAACCTTTTAACTAATAATTTTACATACTTAACACATATATTTAAGGATAAATTCCTAGACATGTAATCGCTGGATCAGAAGTCAGTATTGTGGTAGATGCTGCTTTCTCTGAATTGGTCTCTATTTCTAGTGTCTAGTGTTTAGAATATAAGGAATAGTATGACAAGCAACAAATAAGACGATAGGAGACCTGAATCCTGGTCTTGATTCTACTATTTAATAATATGACTTTGGGTGTCATGTAAAATAGCTGTGCCTTCAGTTGCTCAAAAGTACAATCTACCCTGCCTAACTCATAGGGGTGTTAGCCAACTGCCTCCTCATCTTCCAAGATAATTCTGGAGACTATCCTGATTTTTAAATGGCAACACAGAAAGTACCTAATTTTAAAAGAATATCCTAAAGCCCAAGCATGATCACTGTATTATACTGCAATATTAAAGACAGACATAAACTTACTGGGTCTCTGGAGACAAAAACTGGCAGACAAACCAAAGGAGCTTTCATCTCATAAAAGTGCAACCATTTATTCACCTCCTCATCAGAGTTCAATGGGCAGGAAGAAAATTCTGCGGGCTACAATAAAAGAACGTTCTAAATATATAGAATATTATTGAGAATTAAAATGTAAATTATTTCTAACTTCATTACATTAAATCTAAGCCTTCTTATAGATTTGACTGCTTTTAGAATCAAAACAAGTTATGCACCATAGTTTTCAAAAGGATCACCAGCCTACGTGGCTTAGTCGGTTGGGTGACCGACTTCAGCTCAGGTCTGTGGGTTTGAGCCCTTTGTCGGGCTCTGTGCTGACAGCTCAGAGCCTGGAGACTGCCTCAGATTCCGTGTGTGTCTCTCTCTCTTCTCCTGTCCCCCTTGTGTTCTATCAAAAGTAAGGAAACATTAAAAAAATTTTTTTAATTAAAAAAAAAACCCAAAAGGATCATCAATCAAGGGTATAAGCTAAAATACGTGAATGAAGAAATGAAGGAATGAGTCTTCTACTATCTTTTTCATAGCATCTCAGTTTTCCTGGAAATATATCCTCATCCTAATTTTAAATCTCATTATTGCTACCAGTATATTGAGGGGTGTGTGTGGGGGGGAAGCAAGGCATTAGAGGTTGGTAGAAGCATCAAAAAGAATAAAAGAAACTTAAGGAGGCAAAGAACAAAATAAAACAAAAAAACTTGTATTACAAAGCACTGCTAAAAGAAATTTAAAAAGACTCCAAGGGGCCACCTGGGTGGCTCACTGGTTAAGCATTTGACTTTGGCTCATGATCTTGTGGTTCATGATTTTGAGCCCCACATTGGGCTCTCTGCTGACAGCTCAGAGCCTGGATGCTGCTTCAGATTCTGTGTCTCCCTCTCTCTCTGCCCCTCCCCTGCTCGTGTTCTCTCTCTCTCAAAAATAAAACATTAAAATACTTTAAAAGACTCCGATAAATGGAAAAAATATCCTGTGTTCATGAATTGAACTTAGTATTGTTAAGATGTTAATACTACCAAAAGCAACTTAAAGATTCAATGCAATCCCTATTAAAATCCCAATAAAGTTTTTTGTTAAAATAGAAGAATCCATCATAAAATTCATGAGGAATCTCAAGGGACCCTGGAGAGCCAAACCAATCTTCGGGGAAACAAGAAAGCTGGAGACCGAGCAATTCCTGATATCAAAGTTACTACAAGTAATCAAAACAGTGTAACACTGGCATAAAGACAGACATACAAATCAGTGGAATAGCATAGAGATCCCAGAAATAAACCCTTGCATACATGGTCAAATAATTTTCAATAAGGGTGTCAAGACCATTCAATGGAAATGGACTGTCTTTTTCAAAAAATGGTGCTGCGAAATATGAATATTGATGTGCAAAAGAGAGAGGGAAGTTGAACTCTTAATTTATACATGTACAAAAATGAACTCAAAATGGATCAAAGACCTAGCTATAAGAGCTAAAATATAAAACTGAGGGGGGCGCCTGGGTGGCTCAGTCAGTTAAACGTCCGACTTCAGCTCAGGTCATGATCTCACGGTTCGTGGGTTTGAGCCCCGCATTGGGCTCTGTGCTGACAGCTAACTCAGAACCTGGAGCCTGCTTCAGTTCTGTGTCTCTTTCTCTCTCTGACCCTCCCCTGCTCACACTGTCTCTCTCTCTCTCAGAAATAAATAAAAAACATTTAAAAAATAATAATAAAATATAAAACTGAGAAGAAAACTTAAAGGAAAAGTTTCAGGTCATAGGATTTTCACCACAATTTCTTGCACATGACATCAAAAGTACAGGCGCAACAAAGGGAATAATAAATAAGTGGGACTACATCAAATTACAAATGTCTGCGCTATAAAGGAGACAAGCTTCACAGCATCTTCACCAGCAGATTCGACCTCAAGAAACCACTTTCCTTGTTCATCCATAAGAAGCAACTCCTCATCTGTTCAGGTTTAATCATGAGAGTGCAGTAACTTAGTCCCACCTTCAGGCTCCACTTCTAATTCTAGTTCTCTTGCTGTTTCTACCACATCTGCCGTTAATTCCTCCACTTAATTGAATCCCTCAAAGTCATCTATGGGAATTGTAATCAAATTCATCCAAACTCCTATTTATGTTGATATTTTGATCTCTTCTCATGAATCACAAATGTCCTTAATAGTATCTAGACTGGTGAATCCTTTCCAGGTTTTCAATCGACTTTGCCCTGAGCTGCCATATTTCTATGGCAGCTATAATCTTAAGAAATGTATTTTTTAAAAATTTTTAATGTTTATTTTTGAGAGAGAGAGACAGAGCACCAGCGGGGGAGGAGCAGAGAGAGGAAGACAGAATCCAAAGCAGGCTCCAGGCTTCGAGTTGTCAGCACAAAGCCCAATGTAGGGCTCGAACCCATGAACCATGAGATCATGACCTGAGCCAAAGTTGGATGGTTAACCAACTGAGCCACCCAGGTGCCCCTAAAATGTATTTCTTCAATAATAAAACCTGAAAGTTGAAATTACTCCTTGATCCATGGGCTGCAGAATGGATGCGATGTTAGTACTCATGAAAACATGCTCAGTCTGGATCACTTGCTGCAACTTCTACATCAGCATCTGCTGCTTCACCTTGCACTTCTATGTTATGGAGACAGCTTCTTTTCTTAAACCTCATGAACCAACCTCTGCTAGTTTCAAACTTTTCTTCTGCAACTTCCTCACCCCTTTCAGCCTTCATAGAATGGAAGAAGGGCCTTGCTCTGGATTAGGCTTTGGCTTAAGGGACTGTTATGGCTGGCATGATCTTCCATCCAGACCACTAAAACTTCCTCCATATCAGCAATAAGGCTATTTTCACTTTCTTACCATTTGTGGATTCAATGGAGTAACACTTCTAATTTTCTCCATCAAGGCTTTTTCCTCTGCATTCACACCTTGGCTATTTGGGTGAGAGGTCTAGCTTTTGGTCTTCCTTGGCTTTTGACCTGCCTGCTTCACTAAGTTTAATCGTGTCTAGTCTTTAATTTAAAGTGAGAGATGTGTGATTCTTCCTTTCACTGGAACACTGAGAGGCCACTGTAGGGTTAGTAACTGGCCTAATTTCAATATTGTTGTGTCCCAGGGAATAGGGAGGCCTGAGGAGACGGAGAGAGACAGGGGAATGGCCGGTTGGTGGAAAAGTCAAAACATACCAACATTTATTAAGCTGCTAATTTTACATGGGTGCAGTTTGTAGCACCCCAAAGCAATTACAATAGTTACATCAAAGATCACTGATGATGGATCGCCATAACAAATATAATAATGAAAAAGTTTGAAATATTGTGAGAATTACCAAAATGTGACCCAGAGATGGGAAGTGAGCAGAGGCTGTTGGGAAACTAGTGCCAAAAGACTTGCTCGATGCAGTGTTGCCACAAACCAATGTATGAAAAATGCAGTATCCGTGAATGCAGTAATGTGAAACACAATAGTACGAGGTATGCTCATAGTTAATAATAAAGTATTGTGTACTTGAGTTTTTAAAATTCCTGTAATTATTTGGCATTTACAAATAGGTTTATCTATGATTCTGTTTTTTAACAGTTTGGAAAACTAAGTAGTTTCATAAATGTTGTGTCTTTCTTTGCAAAATCAGCTGACTTGCCATTTAAAATTATCAGGATAAAAAACATTAAACCCAAACATTTTTGATGAGTTTAGTGATAAAATGAAAAGGAGATTAAGTTGTAGTTACTTTTACACTTCATTCATTCACTTACCTACAAAAAATTATTTTAGCACTAGAATGCCCTGGGTCTTGCTTCATACGGTATTCCATCCTTACTGTCTCATAAACTTATATAATTAGCCCATAAGTTTATAATTCTCATAATGAGTGCTTTCCCCAAAACCACAACCATCTGGATAGCAAAGTCTACATACGGAGTTTGGGATTCTGGCAGTAAAAATGATAATCCAAAAAAAAATGATAATCCATTTCTAAGGCTTATACTCACATCTATCTATATCTTAAAAACACAAAGAAACTTCCAATATATTAACATAAATATAGAACTCTAGTTAGATACTATCTTACAGTATGATTTACAGTATTGTCTGTCAATTAAGTTTTAAAGTAACACACGGGGCACCTGGGTGGCTCAGTCAGGTAAGTGTCCAACTGTTGATTTCCACTCAGGTCATAACCTCATGGTTTGTGAGACTGAGCCCTGTGTTGGGCTCTCCACTGAGTGTGGAGCCTGCTTGGGATTCTTAATTCTCCTTCTCTCTCTGCCCTTCTCCTAATCGCTCTCTTTCTCTCTCAAAATAAAAGAAATAAACTTAAAAAAAAAAAAGGATTGGGGCACCTGGGTGGCTCAGTCGACTGAGTGGGCAACTTCAGCTTGGGTCATGATCTCACAGTTCATGGGTTTGAGTCCCACGTCGGGCTCTGTGCTGACAGCTCAGAGCCTGGAGCTTGCTTCAGATTCTGTGTCTCTCTCTCTCTCTCTGACCCTCCCCCTCTCTGACTCTGTGTCTCTCTCTCAAAACTAAATAAACATTAAAAAAAATTTTTTTAAATAAAAAGGACTTGATTAAAAAAAATAATAAAAATTAAAAAAATTTTAAAAGGATTAAATAAATAAATAAAATTAATACAATCATAGTAAAAGCATTCAGGGTATTTTAAGGTTTCTCAATGTATATTAAAAAAATCTCAAGATCTTGGAGTGCCTGGGTGGCTCAGTTGTTTAAGCATCCAACTTCGGCTCAGGTCATGATCTCACGGTTTGTGGGTTTGAGCCCTCCATTGGACTCTGTGCTGACAGCTAGCTCAGAGCCTGGAGCCTGTCTTCAGATTCTGTATCTCCCTTTCTTTCTGTCCCTCCCCTGCTCGTGCCTGTCTCTCTCAAAAATAAATAAAAACATAAAAAAATTTTTTAAAAATCTCAAGACCTTAAATATGTGCACGTACATACCCATATACACAGGTACACAAAGACCCTTACCATTATATGAGTCTTCGCTTTTCCCTTCTGAATTACGAAAGTACCTCCCATGCCTACAGGCTTATCTCCATAATGTTTTTCAAGAGTTTGTCTCATACAAGTCACAAAGTTAAGTTTTCCAGTTCTTCCTTTGGCTTTCACCTCAATGACCTAGAGAGGATACAAATACGCATACCATTGTTCTAAGCTGCAAAATTTTATGTGAATAACTATCCAAGTGAAACATATGATCTAATGCCATTAAGCAAATATTCACTTGTTTGCTTGGAGCACACACATAGGAGTTGAGCCGAGGTATCTCAATCCTGTCTTGATCAATGATACATATTGTATCACTGTGTACACACACACACACAGGATGAGTTATCATTTACTCTAGTAAGTCTTATTCATGTTTTCTTGGACAGAGAGAGTTATAGCAAAGTCCTCCATTGAGCTCTAGAGATACTTATCATTTACATGTTAAAGTGACAAAAGGTTGAGAATTCCTGTCTTAAAGGGTTAACCTCTAGTAATTTAGAAGCGAGGAGAAATGATTACCTGTTCTCCCTTCCCTTAAAATTCTGGACTTGTGTTACCTCCACTTAATTAGGTCTTTTTACTTCACTACCTGGCTTCTCAAAGTAGCTGAAGCAGCTCCCTCTATTTGAAAACCTGAGAGTTCTCACAACTGCTAACATTGAAATGATCTTTTTGTGTTCTAACAGGAAGCAAATATGAAGTGAGGCATTAATTTTTCTTACCTCTTTCTTGCTGTAAGATTTTGCTACCGCCATTTCTGTCTAGCTTAACCAATGTCTGATCAATCAGTAATGAACAAATTACCTACATAGGAACTGCACGCAGGCATTATCTATTTCAGCTGTGACTCACTCTGCACATGAATATGACTACCTTTTATTCCTCAGAAAACAAGGTATTGGTTACTAAGTATTCTTCACCACAGTTTTAAATAAGACTTTCAGGGGTGCCTGGGTGGCTCAGTCGGTTAAGCGTCTAACTTTGGCTCAGGTCATGATCTCGCGGTTTGTGGGTTCGAGCCCTCATCAGGATCTGTGCTGACAATTAGCTCAGAGCCTGGGGCTTGTTTTGGATTTTGTGTCTCCCTCTCTGACTCTCCCCTGCTCACGTTGTCTCTCTCTCTTTCAAAAATAAATAAAAACATTAAAAAAAAAAAAAGACTTTCAACTTGTCTGTAGTATTCTCTGAATCTTTAATAACTGGCTTATTCAAAGAAATTTGACTTTGCTAGTTTTGACTTTTCTTAAGAAAACTGTATATCTGGCAGTACAAGTTCAAATTTTTAGCTGAGAACTTCTGGAGAATACTGTGTTTTTGTGAACAAAAAATCACCTTTCCAGGTTGGCCCTCACTGGCAAAAAGATTAGCCAGTAATGCACACCCAAAATCGTGATATTTCTCACTGTATTTCTCGAGCAGGCACCCTCCATCTGCAGGGTTAACACGGGCGAAGTAGCTTCCATTTACTGGGGATTTGTGTTCACTTTCTGTTTGAATAACCGGTATAAACTGAAAATAAGAGTAAATAAGAAGAGTAAATCAGTCATTCCTGACATCAATATGCAAAGAGAATATCTTGAGTATCCTTAAGATATTTTATTTCAGGACCTATTAAGAAAATATGAAGTATGGAATATTTAATTTTACGTTCAAAATGTTGAAGATTTATAAACACCAAAAAATTGAAAAAAACATTTTATAAAATGTTTACAGTATTTCTTACAGTGTTCCAATACCCTTGTAAATTGGGCTTTAAATTTTAGACATTTTTTCTATCTTGGACATTAGGTAAATTATATTACACTTTCTACAAAAGAACCTTGTATGACTATTGAGTAATGGTCACATCTCAAGAGGTGCAGGAATGGGCAGACTTAAGAGGTCTTTGACTTTTCTAGTCTAGAGATGTGAAGAGTGTTTTTATGTTGTAAACACACTAACACACACAGTAATAGATAGTATCTTTTGTAAAGAATCATTATACCACTGGAGTAGTTCCTTGCTATTTAGTCTAAAAGAGGGAATATTTGAGAATCATTAAATATTCCATTCATCTTCTGATCAAAAGCTGCTTTCATATCAAAAGGAAAGATTTACAGTGAAGGTAGGAATTCTATGGTGGATAAGCATTAAAATCCTGCACAATCCAGCGTCCTCAGCAGACCACATCAGGACATTAGGCTCCTCTCACACAGAGTGTATATTCTAGAAAATCTGAAATTAGAGGCTGGTGCTCCATTACAGCGGAACATGTGTTATAGTCCAAATCTGTATCAAACAAGATCAAATCTGTAAAGAAAGATGGTATCAACCACTTATAATTCATTCAGAAAGTAGACTTTCTGGTAGGGCAATAGAAGAAAAATAGGTAAACCAAATGTCAAATCGATGAAATAAAAAAATTAAATAATAAAAAAATTAAAAAAAAATAATTACACGTATGCTGACCTCAGAATTGAACCCAAGAGTCTGAAATGGGCCTGCTCCTGCTCCAAGAATAAAAGCTCCAGGAAGCTTAATCTCTTTTGCAATCTTATTTACGTCATAAACCTACACAAGAAGAAAAAATATTATTTAAATCATAACTTATACAAATCTTTACTTTTTTTGACTGAGTCCACACTGGTCAATGGATGTACTAATAATAAGAAGATGAATCAACTCAACTTCTTATAATCTTCATGGGAATGTGAAAAGTAAAAGTTCACTTACTTTTGTTTTATTTGCAAGAGGCAATAAGTAAGGCACCCCTCCTACTTCTGCAATTCTAGTTTTCCCACAGATGCCTAAAAAAAAAGTAATTTTAAAAGTAGGCAAACCTCTCACTTAGGTATAAAATGCCAGAAGGCACTAATTTAGTTTATTAAGAGTACATAACTTTTCCATTCTAATAGTTTCACAAATAGTAGGGATTGAAAGATGAAAATAGCTATGATACCTATCCTATTCTAACTACTCGTACTTCTAATACTGTTATCATCAAACATAAAGGAGACAGAAAGTTGACAATAGAGCAAGGGCTAGAATTGAAGCCAAAATTTAGATAGGATGAGATTTCTACAACTAGTCTGTAATGATCTATTCCCTTAAAAATCTGTGCTTTTGGGGCGCCTGGGTGGCTCAGTCAGTTAAGCATCTGACTTTGGCTCAGGTCATGATCTCACTGCTTGTGTGTTCGAGCCCCATGTCAGGCTCTGTGCTGGCAGCTTAGAGTCTGGAGCCTGCTTTGGATTCTTTCTCCCTCTCTCTCCTCCTCCCTGACTTGTGCTCTCTCTTTCAAATATAAATAAACATTAAAAAAAATTTTTTTTTAAAAACTCTGTTCCTTTGGTGGAGAGGGAGTTGGCTAAAATTGTACTTTAATATAAAATATTTTGCTTTGATAGAATATTAGTTCTTTAAGAAATCCATATTGGGACAGCCTCTTGTCAAAGTTGTTTATAGAAATGTAATTAATTAGAGATAACTTCAGATGTTGGGAACTTTTCTAAAAAATTTTTTTCATGTTTATTTATTTTCGAGACAGAGGGAGACAGGGCATGAGCAGGGGAGGCGCAGAGAGAGAGGGAGACACAGAATCTGAAACAGGCTCTGAGCTGTCAGCACAGGGCCTGATGTGGGGCTCAAACCCATGAATTGTGAGATCATGACCTGAGATGACGTCGGATGCCCAACCAACTGAGCCACCATGCAGATGCCACCAGATATTGGGAACTATCTACTTACACTTTTAATTAACATCACAGGTACAGGACTAGACACAATTTGGGAAAGGCACCTTCTTTTTTTTTTTTTTTAACATAAAGTGGAAAATAATTGTCTTTTCATTTGAAAAAAAATAGCCTTGTCAGTTTTATACTAACAATATCACAAAATAAAGTATACATACAGCTATTTCTTTAGCTACACAGAAGGCAGATGTACAAAAGTTTTATAGATTGCATTTATAATTAGGGATTTTAGAAGTATCTTCCATGGGATCATTGGAAGAAATTACTCGTGGATAAGAGTCTGTCTCATAAGTGATAGTAATGCTGAAATTTATTTATTTATTTATTTATTTTTGTTTTGTTTTTTTTAATGTTTTATTTATTTCTAGGAGAGAGAGAGAGAGACAGCGTGAGCAGGGGAGGGTCAGAGAGAGAGGGAGTCACAGACTGAAACAGCCTCCAGGCTCTGAGCTGGCAGTCAGCACAGAGCCCGACGCGGGGCTCGAACCCACGAACCGCGAGATCATGACCTGAGCGAAAGTCGGACGCTCAACCGACTAAGCCACCCAGGCGCCCCATAATGCTGAAATTTAAAGAAACCATTAACGGACCGTTTTAGTAGTCCCGGGAAAAGACAAGTAATGAGCTAAAAATGGGGACTGTAGAGATGGAGAAGAGTAGATTAAGAAAGAGGACAAGGGAGAGTATAGTGATGGAATATGCTAACTTTTAGACATGCTGACCTCAAGTTGTCCTTAGCATCAATAGGTGGAGGTGCCCTGTGGACAGCTGGAATTAAGTGATCTACAGCCAAGAAAGAGAGAAAGACCCAGCTAGGTAAGATGTGCAGATTTCAAGTTCCTGTATCTCAACAGTAATTTGAAATCACAGGAGTAGATGGAAAAGTGCAGAGGGACTGTACAGAGTAAGAAGAGGTTGAGGAAAGAATTCTAGAAAGTGTCAGAATTTAAGAGCCTGCCAGCAGAGGAAGAAAGACATCATGGATGTAGGAAAGGCACCAAGGAAGAAAAGGCGAAAGAGTCACGAAGAGAGGAGAGAGAACTAAGGGGAGAGAGAATGTCAGGCAGTGATGGCCGAATACTACAAAGTATGTGAGAAACCAAGTAATACTAGTAAACATACCAAAGTCATTGGTGACTTCAGTCACACCAGTTTATATAGAAAGTACCTAACGTTTGTGAAAGATCAGTAATATATATGTACATATCTAGCTTCCTTAGTGTTGCAATTTAAAGGCTTACAATTTATTGGCTAGAAACCTCTTTGGATGACAGAATTAAAATTAATCACTTTTTCTTTTCCTTGTACTCTTCTGTGTTTTCTAATTTTTTAATTTTACTTTAATTAACTACTTATTTAGTGGGGAGAATATATTATAATCCTCTGGTACAGAAGACTTCGAGAATGTACAAGTATACTTAAAATCAACGACTGTTTAAGCTGGAAAGACCCAGAAGGAACATGAAAGCCAAATCTCTTCATTTTAATATATCTGAAGCCCAAATACATTATTTGGCTTACTTTAGGGTAATGAAATCTGTACATGGCAGAGAGAGAAGCAGAGTCCAGGACTTCTGTGTAAAATGACTTTTTAACAAACATGTCAGTAACATAATCAAAGAGGCAGTGTGAGTGTTTATCTCCAAATTCCTCATTATAATAGGGTACAATGGGAGAAGGTCGGACTTTCAAAACAGATTTGGATTTGAATCCTGATTATGACTACTGTTGGTCTTGCCTAGCCTCTCTGAGCTTCAGTCTTCTCATCTCTAGACTGGGGTGAGCACATACTTTGCAGTGTTACTGTCAAAATTAAGACACTGAATATAGGTGTTTATTTATCATACAAGTTATATTACATTTGTAAATATTTATATTTACTTCTTACTTTAAACATTGGCTGGATGATCACTAGGCAAGTAAGTATTTACAAATGACTCAAATACAAGGCATTTAATATTTCTCCCGGTCTTGAATAAATAAATAAAAACTGAAAAATTTACATTTCCTTAACAGTCACTCCAACAGTTAAAAACAAAACTCTTATGTGATACCAAGGATTCTAGCCTAATGAATATTGATGATATAACCCATGAAAATAACAAATGCATAAAACAGTATTTTCTCACAAAGGAATAAAATGAAATCTGCTCAATTTAAGAAAACTGCACAGAAATTCAGCACAATTTAGTCTTAAACTTTGGAACAATATCTTTTATTTGTAGATAATTTAAGACAACCCTTCATAATAATTCTGGTTTCAGAATAAGATCGGGACGGAAAAAAGTGAACTGCAAAAACTGTTTACCTTTTACAGGAAAGGTAAATGGCTCCTTAGTCAAATCAGGGCAGTCGACCACAGACACCTGGACATCAGCAAAGTTATCCTTGAGCCCCTTCTGCAGAACTGACAGACAAGGAGAAGGGTTAACATCAGATAAAACTTTGCCACCATATATCAAATCTTTCCTCAACATTTTGGATATCATGCTCGCAGTCTAAATTTGTATAATTAAAAGGCAGCGCAGGGAGAGGGCAAGGGGAGGGGACTCATTCAGTTGGTAGAGCGAGGGACTCTTGATCTTGGGGTCACGAGTTCAAGCCCCATGTTGGGTACAGGGCTTACTATAATTAAAAAAAAAAAAACAGCAAGGGGTGCTTGGGTGGCTCAGTTGGCTAAGTGTCCAATTTGGGTTCAGGTCATGATCTCACAGTTCTCAGGTTTGAGGCCCACATAGGACTCTGTGCTGTCAGCTTGGAGCCTGGAGCCTGCTCCAGATTTCTGTGTCTCCCTCTCTCTCTGTTCCCCACTCACCTGTCTCTCAAAAATAAACAAACATTAAAAAAAAAAAAAAGAGAGAGAGGGAAATGGTCTTACTAATGAATATAATTAGACATTAGACACACAATTAATCACAAGGTCTTGTTAATGAATATAATTAGACATTAGACACACAATTAATCACAATATAATTAAACACAAATACCCTCTATCAAAATCACTATAATCTGTAGAGATTTAAACACTGCACTAAGGTGAGGACTACTTTCCTTTTGGGGACAGAATTCCAAAGACCTATTGAAATGTATATATTTTAAACTGTTAGAAAGTAAGCAATTACATGTAACAACTTCATTAACACTTGAAGAGGAAATGTTGAGCAAAAGAAGTACGACACAAAAGAGATTATATGACTTCGCTTACACAGACTTCAAAATCGGGCAACTCGTCTAAGGTGACAGAAGTCAGAATAGTGGTTACCTCTTTGGGTAGAGATAGTGACTGGCTAAATAACTGATGGCATCTTCTGGAATGCCAGAAATATTTTATATCTCAGTCTGGGTGATAGCGACATGGATGTAGCATGTTAAAATCCATCAAGATGTAACACTTAAGATTAGTGTGCTTTACTGCAGACATGTTATAACTCAATAAAAGAAGGAAAAAAGGAAACATATTTCAAAGTTATAAAGCTAGGAGCGATATACTTTTTTTTTTTTTTTTAAGGTTAAGAGCTAAGAAGAGGCTAGCCAGGTTTTTGTTTTTTTTTTTAATGTTTATTTATTTTTGAGAGACAGAGACAGAGCATGAACAGGGGAGGAGCAGAGATAGAGGGAGACACAGAATCCAAAGCAGGCTCCAGACTCTGAGCTGTCAATGCAGAACCTGAAGCGGGGCTTGAACCCATGAACCGTGAGATCATGACCTGAGCTGAAGTTGGACACTTAACTGACTGAGCCACCTAGGTGCTCCAGGAGCAATGTACTTCTAAGGATGGAAAGTTTCCATAAGTATTTCTCTCATAGTAGTGTCAGCCATTAGTTTAAGTTTTGTAGAATCAGCCATTTCCAAAACATGAAGTCATCCTAATCTAGCCATACAGACATTCTATACCACATCTTTTATCTATATGAAAACAGAAACCAAATTGCCTGGAAAATTCCCCTACCTAAACTAATGAATTTAGTTTAGTTCTAAATAAATTTAGAGCTAATTTATTAATTAGCAGGCTAATGAATGTATAAATTATAAGATTTCAGCATGTGGAAATATAGTTAAATCTATTTTTTACTGATTACAAAGAGACCAAATTCTTACTATAGGATTTTATGTAAAATTGAAAGTAAATTTTAAGTCAAAAAACTTAGATTCATTTCTATTTTGTACTGAAAATATCCTGTACCTATAGAAAGAACATATAGAAACACAGACACAGAGGCACCTGGATGGCTCAACTGGTGCCATCCAATTGAGGAAAAAATAGGAAGGTCAGAAGAAGAGAGTCACAACCAAACAAAACCTGAGTATGCTTCTTGACTTCTACCTTAATCAGGAAGACAGATGAACTATCAGGATGGGTGCACTTTGAAAAGTAAGGGTAGGTTATAGTTACCACCAGAATACAATCTAAAGGCCATAAATCAAATGTTAGCTTTCTGACAGACTATATAGTTTTGGGTTAGTACTGTTTCTGGCTTCATTTCATATTCCTAGTTTTACTTTCTTTTTCTTATCTGTCACCCCACCTAATCTTGCAAAGCTGCCTTAAATTCCTGTTTGAACAAGGGGAAGTGCATAAAAATATATACTGACAGAAAATCTAAGCAAGTTCATTGGCAGTCTATCATAACAGAAGAAGGGGAAAAAGTACTAATGTTAAGAACATGATTAATATATCACAGATTTCATACTTAAAGAATATTGTAACTAGTAAAAGTTAAAATGGTGTGACTTTTTGGGCATCACACACTTAAATATTGGATTACTATATTCATTTTCACTCTGTAAAGTTGGTATCTTACCAAGAATCTTCAAGTGGTGAGTTTAGTTTTTTTTTGGAGGGGCATAATTTTGGACTTTCTCAATAAAAATAGTACAGAAGAGACACTATAAAGGAAAATGAAATTTCTGCATCGAAAATACTATTGTACAATTTATGCCTTACAATATTTTTATTTTTAATTTTTCTTCCTTAGAATAATTTAAAAACCCTCAAAGTTAGTATTGTACTTACCTCCAGCAAGCTCCTCAAGACTTGGCACGTGAAAAGAGTACTCAGCACAAGCCATTTCTTTCTTCTTGAGGTGCAAGGACACAGGCGCCAAGCTATGGGAGGCTAATGGTCACAAGAGTTTCCCCTACATGAAGAATGAACAGCTGTTGCTCTGAAAAAGAACACTAAGAGTTCAGTTATACAAAAAGGGCAGAGGGCATTTGGGTTTCTTTCCTCACGGAAAGGCAACCACAGCTTCTAGTTTAATATTCCAAGGAAGAAATGACCTTTTTAAAATACTGATTCTTAAAACAGTCAACACTTCAAATAGACAAGGGGAAATGCCAAACCAAGAAGGCACGTGATTCTTTAGTCATAGATGTGGATTTAACACGGAGTTTTCTAATGGCTGGTCTAAGGAATATAGGTCTTGAAGCAAAAAGTAGTTTTTAAGGCCTACAAATAACTATTCAATTGGTTATAGATAACAGTATAAGCCGCTCAAGGAATTCTCTCATGGATAAATTGTGTTTTCTATATTTGACCACATAGGCTAAAAATTAAACACGTTTCTTAGACTATCACTTTTACAAAAGAAAATTTAAATTACTAAGAAAAGTGCAAATTCTGCAACTGAGTAGCTACTGAAATTCAAATTATTACTTTCACTTACAAATAAACATACTTTCTTGGTCAACAGCTTTTAAAAAAAATTTTTTTTTTTTTTATGTTTTATTTATCTCTGAGAGAGAGAGACAGCGTGAGCAGGGGAGGCTCAGAGAGAAAGGGAGACACGGGAATCTGAAACAAGTTTCAGGCTCTGAGCTAGCTGTCAGCACAGAGCCCGATGTGGGGCTCAAACCCACAAACTGAACCATGAGATCATGACCTGAGCTGAAGTCTGACGCTTAACAGGCTGATCCACCCAGGCGCCCCCTGGTCAACAGCTTTAACGTTCAATTATTCTAACCTGATTATAGTTTGATGTTTTAAATATATATGCTTAGTATCTTTTACAATAAGTAGACATATATACACAGAGATTAGTATCTTACCTTAAAAAAGAGTTCAGGAGATGAAGTGTGCAAGCAGAGGAAGCAAATTAAATGAAGAAAAAAACCCCTAAAACCCAAGCAAAAATAACGTAAGGTGGGCAGGGAGTCCCTCTCTAGACCAACTGCAACAAAGAATACAGGCACTATTCAGATTCTCATTAAAATTGTTAATGGGACACCTCATTAATTATTAATCTCAACAGCCTGATACAGGCTTTCTTAGTATGTGGAAGGTGGTCTTTCAACATCACTTGAAAAATCCACCCCCATTTTTTTTTTTTTTTAAATTTTCTAAAGACTCACAGGTTTCTTAGAAACTGGGTTTCTGGTTTTGATGATAATTTCAAACATCATATCCTCCACAAACATGCTATCGCATACAGGTAGGACTTCATATTTACATAAGTACTTCATCAAATACCAACTTTTATTACCCTTTATTTATATGATATGCATAATCTAGTCTCCCAAATAAAATATAAACTGTTGATAATGGGCCCCAAGTCCTATATCATCGTATTTCAGTGATCTCAAGCATGTTTTTCAGTTGATCAATCCATAATTGTTCAGGAATGAGACATTTTAACTTTTTCTTTGGAAATTAACTTCGGATGGACAGAAAATACACACCTAGACTTTCCAAATGTTAACATCTTATGTTTTCTTTATCAGAAAGCAGCAAGTGATAATTAAGAACATATCAAAATTTGCTCAATACTATATTTATAATAAGGAAAATAAAAGCATTCCAGGTATTCCTTGTAGGAATAATAAAGACAAGTTTAAATTCAAATACAATCCTAATTTTACACTTTGTACTATCTTTAAAGGGTCAGTTGTTTGTTTTTTTTCCTTTCCTCATCAAAACAGAAACAAAGTCCAAACCCGGGAGGCTACAGCTGAATAACTAGTTTGGAAATGTAGAACTTCAGGTTAGTCAGCAGTCCAGAAGGCAGTGTGGTAGTGTGTGTCTAAGTGTTTATGTGGGAGGTTGGCGTTGGGAGTGATGAGATAAAGGGGTTAGAAAAATTCTTTTTTTTAAAGTTAATTTTTTTTTCTTGAGAGAGAGAGAGAGAGAGAGAGAGAGAGAGAACAGGGGAGGGGCAGAGAGAGGGAGACACAGAATCTGAAGCAGGCTCCAGGCTCCAAGCTGCTAGCATAGAGCCAGAGCGGGGCTCGAACCCACGGACCGCGAGATCATGACCTGTGCTGAAATCGGATGCTGAACTGACCGAGCCACCCCCAAAAATTTTGATACAGGGGGCACCTGGGTGGCTCATGTCACTAACCGTTTGACTTCGACCCAGGTCATGGCTTTAGGAGAAAAAAACCCACCAAACTAGACTAGTTTAAAGTTTTAACACTCAGTTGCCTTTCAGAGAACTAAGTCAAAAACCCAGAAGAAAAAAACAATCCACCGCTGGTGTCTCTTGCGACACGTCGCCCAGCTGGAGGCTGACCCTCAGTTTGGAGGGAAAGAGTGAGCTAACAAAACAAATCCAAAGGTGGAGAGGGGAACGGGGTGTGCTATGGAGTAACACTGGCTTCCAGTACAAAGGTTACACATTTTGAGTTACGGTCAAAGCAGGAGCCTGTCGCAGTTTCACACAGAAGAGATTTCTTTTTTTTTTTTAATGTTTTATTTATTTCTAGGAGAGAGAGAGAGAGACAGCGTGAGCAGGGGAGGGTCAGAGAGAGAGGGAGTCACAGACTGAAACAGGCTCCAGGCTCCGAGCTGGCAGTCAGCACAGAGCCCGACGCGGGGCTCGAACCCACGAACCGTGAGATCATGACCTAAGCGAAAGTCGGACGCTTAACCGACTAAGCCACCCAGGCGCCCCAACTGAAGACAGAAGTAGACCTGACAAAACACAGCAGACACCACACTCAACTCCACGCACCCCCTCCTCCCCCTGCCCCAGGCTTTAGAAAACCAGACGGCGGCTCAGCAAATACGAGATACCAGAAACAGATCAGGCTGACTGGCTGCCTCTTCGCAGTTCACATCCACTCCGTTTGCTTCACCCTATTTGCCGAAAAGTTCTCGGCTATTCCACATATTTGTCGGGTTCCGTAAGCAAGCTGACTCCTGAACCTCGAGGATTCCATCTGTCAACCCTCCTCCGCTTTAAGGCGTTCAGGCCCCGCCCACCCCGATCGCCCCGCCCCTCGCGGCGATCAAAATGGCGCTCCCGCATCTTGCGGCCTCCCACTTTTCACGTTCCTCGCGGCGTTAAAGTGTTCTCGCGAGATTTCGGGAGCACTAGTAGCTGAGTGGTGAGCAACGCCTTCCTTTTCTTCCGCAAGGCTGTGGAGGTAGGTGGTGCTTGCCGTGTCGGGGTGCTGCTGTCGAGGTTGTTGAAGGCAGACCTCTGAGGCCCGGGTTGCTCGGCCCGTGCTGAGCCGGTGCTCTTGGAGCAAGCTATTTTCCAGCTAGAGAGGGTAGGAAGAGGACATGGTCGTCCGGGCCTGGTGAGCGAGGGAGGAGCTAGCTTTTCCCGGGATCCCTGCGTTGCTCGGGAGGTTCCAGCCACAGCGCTGAAGCCAGGCCCTGAGGGTGGTGGGCTCGCGGCTGTGGCCTTGTGGCTGGATTGTGGCCCGCACCCACGCGTTTATAGGCGTGCTCCGTCGTATCTGAGTGAAGGTGTTAAGACTGTAACGTACACGTTACGTTAACTTTCGCAAGTGCGAGGTAACCATTTCTGATGCCATTTTCCTTGCACGAGGTTAGGTGCTTCCTGGAGACATTCGCCCCAAGGTCAGGCAGAGTAAGTGGTTGAAGGGGTTGTTAGCACTACGGAAGAGCGCCGAATCTTGGGATGGGAAGTGACACTTAGTTAGGAGTGCTTTCTTAAAAAAAAAATTTTTTTTTAAATGGCTATTTCTGACAGTGGGAGTCGGGGAGGGGCAGCGTCGGAAGGAGACAGGATGGGGCTCGAACTCCTGAACGGGGAGATCCTGACCTGAGCTGAAGTTTAAAACCGACATAGCCACCCAGGAGCCCCAGGAGTGCTTTCTAAACAGTTTCTGAAAAGTGGTTTTTAGGTTAATTCCATTGTGATATTTATTTTATTTTTTAAATGTTTATTTGAGAGAAAGTGGGGGAGGGGCAGAGAGAGAGAGAGAGAGAGGGAGACACAATCCGAAACAGGCTCCAGGCTCTGAGCTGTCAGCACAGAACCCTACATCGGACTTGAACCCACAAACTGTGAGATCATGACCTGAGCGGAAGTCAGATGCCCAACCGACTGAGCCACCCAGGCGCCCTCCATTGTGATATTTAAAAGGCAGGTTCAACATCCGGTGTCCCATCAGTGCCAATGGACCCGATTTTTGTTAAATTTCTTGAGTAATTATTTCATGAATTTGTAGATTTTGCATTTTGAAAAGCTGCAACAAGACATACCATGAAATTACCATGAGTCAGTTGGGGATTTTGTAGATAATAGTTGGGTGACTTATGGTATAGGTTTCCTGATTGGTGATATTTTGCCGTTTTATGCTAGGATTCCTTTTTTCATTACTTAACTGTCCTCCCAAAGTAAAGATTAAGCACCAAAAGGGAAGAATGCTGACATCACCTATGAGGGAGATGAAATCGTAAACTAAGACATTTTTTGCTTTTTTATTATAAGAGCTTCCAAGTACATTAAAACAAGGGAGTTAAAGGGTACCATTGTGTATAGTCTGTTAGCCTTTCCTTGAAAAGTTTGAGAATTCAGGACTTACCAGAAATTTCACAGTGACTGATGAATCATAGTACGAATGAAAAGAGGCTACAAATGAAAAACTTGAGGCCAGCAGTTTGGATTCGCAGAGTAAATCGTGAGCGTTATTTTTCCCTGATATACTGCGGCAGTATTACCCCTGCCTTTGTATTTAGTTTTTCCTAGGAGTTCCAATCTGCTCTTAAAAATTTATTAACTGTATGTTAATACTTGTACACAATATGGCTAGTGAAATTACATTTTGTGTTATGGGAAGATATTTAATAGTTTTTTGGGAAATGTACTGTAATCTTATTTCACTGGATAAGATTTAGAAGACAACTGAAAAATGGAAACTCTGAATTCACTTTGTAGATTTTAGAATTTGATTTGAAGTGGATAATTGTATATAAAAATATTAAAGGCTTTGTATTTGATACCTTAATTTATATAAAATGGCATTATCTGACTACATGAAATTTTGTACTATTTAGGTACTAGCTGTTAACGTTTGTTCAGAGAAACCACATCATGTTTGACGAATTGTCAGAAATCTTAAGTAATACGTGACGAATAAAACAGTTTGGAGAGGGACGTGGGATACATAACAGGAATGGATTCTCTGAACCCTATAATGGCGTCTGATTCAGCTATGGAAATTGAAAATCACAGGTAAGTGCTTTTGAAAAGTTTTTTAGTCAACCATTACTAGATTTTTATTGCAAAACTTGACCAGATTTGATTTTAATGTTTACTGTATTTGAATTACCCAGTATGCAGTAAAGGTAGTTGTCAAGAATTAGGAAAGAAAAGGAAAACCTGTTTTACACAGGTCTTCAGTTTGTTTATATGGGACACATTCTTCACCAGGGAAGCAATACTCTCTGGGGCAATTTGGTGTCTTCCTGATAAAATTATCCTACTCCTACAAATGGAACAAAACCTGAGGGTGATTTTGCTTAAAAAATTACCTTGTGACTTGGCCCATGATCAAGGATGCCAATATTTTTATGTATATGATGGAAATATCTAGTAAATGGGGAAATCGGCATTTATACTGTATTCAAATTAAGTACATTTACTTGGCTACTCCAGTTTTATTTAGAGCAAGCTATAGCAGTAAACAAGGCTGCCTTTAGAAATTGATATTCTGTTATTTCTCTTGGAAGATCATTTTTTGGTAAATGCTACAAGATCATGGCACTATAGGCCATTATAGGTAGTTAGAACTAAATGGTTGGCTTAGTAGTGAGCTCATCTTTTTAAACTATTCTGAACATGTTTTCCTGCATTTGGTCTGTGGAAGACAAGTACATACAGCAATAGGCATTTCAGTAATTTAAGAGGGTGTAATTAATTTTCCCCCTTTTTTCCTAGTGATGATTCTTCATCTGGTAGCAGCTTATTTAAAACTCAGTGTGTCCCTTCCTCACCTAAACGGAGGCAAAGAAACACTATTAGGAAATTTGTTTATTCACCTGAACGTGTACAAGCAAGGGATTCATCTAGTGACTCATCTTTAGAACCAAGACCATTGACTTTAAAAGCTATTTTTGAAAGATTCAAAAAAAAGAAACGTAAAAAGAAGAAATACAAGCCAACAGGAAGACCAAGGGGAAGACCAAAAGGAAGAAAAAACACTAGACGCTCCCAAATAAATAAGAAACAAGTGAGAGATAAAGGATCTGGGTTCCCATTTTTGGAATCTGAGAATGGAAGAAAACCATTACCTTGGAGGAAGATTTTAACCTTTGAGGTCAGCATTTCATTTATGTGGATACACATACCCAGAATGTCTGAAATGATTTGTTGGCTACTTTTAAATGCCCCCCCCCCAAGTTTATTTTTGACTGAAAGAGCCCACAAGTGAGCTGGGGAGAGGCTTAGAGCGAGGGATGAAGGACAGAGAATCCTAAGCAGTCTCTGTGCTGTTGGTGAGCTGGAAAAGTGTGGGCGTTATCTACAGGCAGTCTTCTGTTTTCTAACAGTAGTCTACAGCGAGTCTCCCAGAGCTGCATTACAGAGTTAGATGCTCAACTGAGTCACCCACGCTCCCCTTGGCGGCCACTTTTAGAATTGAGATGTACCTGGAAAATAAAATCTCCAACTTTGGTTATATCTACTCTTCTGTACTAACTGCCACTCCGAGACCAATCTATCCTTCAGCACTAAGTTCACTTGGGTTCCTAGTGGGATTCTTCACTGGTCTCCTCAATGAATATACCCATATATGAGGTGTTTGTTTCAAGGCTGTTTATACAAAATCCCTCGATTTCATCAAGCCTTTAAACATCATTCCTAAAACTCAAATGGTCCCTAGTGACTTTGTGGTAACCTAAGCCAAACCTATCCATAACCTTAGATGTGTAGTGGCTTTAGTATAGGCCATTTTCTTATGATACCGAATATTTGATTTCTGACAGAACTGCCTGACAATTATTTAGAGACAGACTCAAATATTTTAAATTACTGTGCATAATTTATAGTCTCTTGCTCTAGAATTGGTGATAATATTTAAAAGAATATTCTCTAACCTTTTGTTCTAGGCTGATTGTATTAACTGTATAGATTTGTTTCTTTGGGAATTTCTAAAGACATTTTTAAATGCAAACAAGATTTGTGCTTCGGTTTTCTTGGTGTATACCAACTTAGGTAAATTTGATAATGTGCTAGGTAGACTGAAATCCTTTTAAAACCTGGTATATGTGTTCCACATATGGCAGAGTAAATCAAGATCATGTAAGAGTTTTTGGTAAAGGGATTCCTTCCATTTTGGAACATAAGGCATCGGCTGAGAAAGTTTATTTTGTGAGGTCATTACTTAGACTAGTGTTTTTATTTAGCAAGCAGTGGCAAGAGGATTTTTCAACTACCTTGAAAAACTGAAGTATGAATACTACCTCAAGGAATCCTTGAAACAAATGAATGTTGGTGAAGATTTAGAAAAAGAAGATTTTGACAGTCGTAGATACAAATACTTGGATGATGATGGATCTCTCTCTCCTATTGAATCAGAGTAAGTTTAATCATGTGAAATAACTTTGGTCATAGGTTTTGTTAAAAGTTTTTATTTTATTTTAATTTACTCGTTTTTTAAATGTTTTATTTATTAAAAACATTTTTTTAATGTTTTTATATCTGAGAGAGACAGCGTGAGCAGGGGAGGGTCAGAGAGAGAGGGAGACACAGAATCAGAAACAGGCTCCAAGCTCTGAGCTAGCTGTCAGCACAGAGCCCGATGCGGGACTTAAACCCACAAACCGCGAGATCATGAACCGAGCCGAAGTCGGACGCTTAACTGAGTGAGCCACCCAGACACCCCTTGTTAAGTGTTGTGTAAATTTTAGTGTTCCTTATCATGGTATCGATTTGTTTATATTTTACAGCAAGTCATTTGGGTTGTAGTTAACCTCTGAGCTTGGCACGTGAGCCATCCATTTTGGGGTGTCACACACGAAATTGTAAATTTTCTCCTTAATTACTATTGACGTGTCAGTTGTACATCATGATATTATCCTGCTAATGGAATCTAGATGACTTTTCTCACTTGAAGATATATTTAAATGTTACAGGGCAGAGGATGAGGTTGCAACAAATCTTGAACATGATGACGAATGTGATATCAAATTGGTGGTAAGTAACATTTTTTGTCTCCTTTCGTTTCAGAATAGCAGTTGGTACAGGAAGAATTTATTCTATTACTATCTTAGATTCTGAATTTAATTTTTGAAAGGCTCAGTAGATTTGGTGCAGGAAATAAAAATAGGGATTATTCTCGCAGTTTCTGGGCCCAAGCCCTGCATTGAGCTCTGTGGTGACAGCTAGCTCAGAGCCTGGAGTCTGCCTCAGATTCTGTGTCTCTCTCACAGAAATATATACAAAACATTAAAAAAAAAAAAAAAGACATTGGGATTATTTGGTGAGAACATGGGCTTTTCAGTAATTGCTGTTAGGATGTCTTAATGAGAAAAGAAGACAGATTTGGGATTTTTAACATCTAGTTGTAGTCTCCAGGTTTTTTCAGTAACCTAGAGTTCAGTTCCATGTTGTGATAACAGGAATAAAATTTAATTGTTGCTTAATACTGATTTTTTCATTGTAGGACTATAATTGTTTCATAGTAAGTTCTGAAGTACGAAAGAAGACGAATGTGTATTTAGAACAAGAGGAATATACTGAAGAAGCGGCTTTGTCTAAAAAGAGCATCAAGGTCCAAAAACATTTGACAGGATCGAATGGCCTGAAAAAGGAGATAGGAATATGAATGTTAAGGTAAATAAAACAGAAAAGGTTTTTCATAGAAAATAAAGATAAATGCAAATACATATGCTAACATAGTGATAAAAATGAATGCAAGAAAATTAAAAGAATCTGAACAAATTAGTAAAACTGGATTATCAGGAAAAGCATTAAAACTGTCAGATTGTTACACATGTAGGAAAAAATTGAGGATTGCATAGCAAAAATAATCACTTGATAAATAATAAACGGAAGACCTACTGTTTTTGCCTGTCCTTTATTTCAAGAGCTTCAAGGTGTCATTTGAGCATTAAATCAAAGAAGTTACAGAGATTATATATTGAAAACCTTTATTACAGTAATCACTAATGATCAACGACCATCTCAGGATACCTGAAACCCTGTTTTTATGCCAATTTTATTCAAACAAGGACCTTACTGTCAAATGTGTTTTTGTAATAAGAACTTCCTAGACTTTTACAACTACAGTTTTCTTCTCACCATCGTATATTGCTGATTATGGCACTAAATATACTGTATTTTATGATTGCACTTGTGCTTGTTATTGTTCAGTTCTGTGGACAAAGACTTAGACCTAAGTGCAGAAAATAAATCCTCTTTTGCAACCCAGAACTCATGGCTCAGTATGAGTTTTGATACATGTAAGAAGGAACAAGATACCTAACCAACTGAAGTGATGGTGAGAGGGTTGCTAAACTTGAAGGTTGGTTTCAGCACTGTAGAATGGCTAAAAGCCCAGAACATAAGGGAAATCTCAGCTGTGGAGAATTAGTATTCCAAATTTAATGTGGATGTGAAACAAAGATGCTTTCTTGTTCTAGGATTTTCACTTGAGAGCACAATCTGGACTTTTAGGTATGTCTTCTGCTTTCAGTGAAGGGATTTCTTTGCTTTTCGTGAATTTTTGGATCAGATTTGTTTAAATGGACTTTATCAGACTAATCTCTAAAGGTTTCATTGTTGAAGGACATTTTGCCAGTTCTAATTTCTGTTCATGACGTGTTTTCAGAAAAATAGATTTTAGGGTTCACATTTTATAGGGATAAGTGCAAGCTCTACTTCACTTGCAGGAAAGGGTCCCTAAACTGTAACTTAGGTTATGGCAGTAATCAGAATGTAGGATAATTCCGACTTTAAGCATCTACATTGTCTTAAACTAATGCATGGTCTAAAATGAGACTTAGGATTTAATAATGTAATGTTAGAAATGATTACACAAGACAAAAGATTTCCTAAATCTGAATGGTTAATTCAGAAGCGTCCAATTTGTTACCTTCCATATTAATATTTTATTAATTTATCTTTTCCTGAAAATTTTTAAGTGATGTCAAATAACTAATTCTTAAAATGAGGCAGAATCTTAAATCACTTTGTTGTAATATCCTGGGAATTTCATTGACAAAACACATTGTGATACTGGAGTTTGTAAAAATCAAGACTTCAGATACAAAAATCTTTTTCCTTTGGTACTGAGCCTTTTTGAAGGAATAGCTCAAGAATAGCTACTTGGTACTTTGCGTGTCTGTCTCAGTGTATATAGACTCTTGGAACCATTCAAAAAATCTTTACCGTGTGATTAACTTATGGAATGATTTAAGTTTGTTGTAACTGGGAGGATGTTTGGCTTTTTGCAGTTTTGAACTTGAAGTTTTAGAGTAGGTTGCAGTTGTAATTGTTTTCTTGTGGAATCTTCTGTTTTAAAAGTAAATAGTGGTTGAGGTCTATCCCGATGGGGCTTTTTCTGTAGACCTACATCGTTGGAAACGCCTCATAGAGTATAAGTGTGGTTTCCTTTATTCACAGAACTATTTGTTAGATCTGTGGGAAAGAACTACAAGACATCTATCTGCTAAAACACTGGAAGACCTAATGGTCAAATTTTTTAAATCTTAGGTATTGGAGTATCCCAAGAATCTGTACAGTTCTAGGGTGTGCTAGTTTAGGTAAGTTTTTACTGGGGACAGTGAAATCTTGGGCACCATTACAGTTCAGATGATGAATTTAACTGTTCAACTGCTGAATGATACAGACATGAACTAAAACCTAATTCTGACGGAGCTGATGATAGCTAAAAAAAAAATACATAGATGTCATTTTGGATACTAAGCATCTGTTTTGTATTTTAATTACACACTTGTCCTTAATCTTTTACTTGGTATTTTATCTGTAGGGGTGAACATGATTTGAAATCATTCACATTTAGAGGTAGGTGGAACATTTAATTTCTGTTGAAATGTATTAAAAATTCAAAAGTACTGAAAAAAATGTGAGTTGTGAGTACAGCATCCCATTAGTGTTGTGCCTCGTAGTTATTTGGGGTACACCACAGAAGTATTAAGATCTTGGGGCGCCTGGGTGGCTCAGTTGGTTGAGCAGTCCAAGCAGTCCAATTCTGTCTGGCTCAGGTCATGATCCCAGGGTCATTGGATTGAGCTGTGTTTCAGACTCTGCTGACTGTGGAGCCTGCTTGAGATTTTCTTCTCTCTCCCTCTTCCCCTCTCCTCCACTTGTATGTATCCAAGATCTTAGCAAAGGTATTTGCCATAATATTCATACACCAAATTGGACACAGACTGCCTGTCTAGGAAATAACATGAAAATGCCCCTCCCCCATTTATCCTTAGGAAACAATTGCTATTGTTCATCCTAATAACCTGTGTATTTGTGTTATAATATGGATTTGAATTTCTATTCTGCCTAACAGCATCTGAACAGCCATGGTCTTGATATCTAATGAATCCTTTTAGTATTTGACTTAATATTTATGCATGTATATTACAGCCAGGATAAAGATAATAGGGACTTGGTTTGTAATTTCAGATGCAGTTAATGTGGTTGCCTCATTGGAATGATAGGAATAAAAGTCAAATTAGATATTAAAAGAACTTAAATTTCTGGAGATAAGTTTCTCAGTAGTATTGCAACCTTGAAGTACAGGGGTTTACAATTCAGTCAGGATTGCACTGCATGGTATCTGCACTCAGCAGCTGTTCCTGCTGGGTGTTCAAAGGACAGTGCAATATCAATTCAGTATCTGGCATCGTTGGTTTTCTTGGCTTTGTGCATGTTAAACCTGGTATTTTTATTGAAACATTATTCCTATAGATTTTCAAATTGAATTTGAGATAATCTTTGATAGGAACTAATGCTTCTCTTTTTCTAGGGTGTTTGAAATTAAGAACCAGATAGATCCATCTACTCTGATCCTAAACACGTAAGGCTTCTATTTCTGTTGCTTCTAGTGGATGCTTTCTTTTATTACTAACATATTCTTAGCAAAACAGCAAGACTTCTATACAGAATCAAACCTTGTAGTTTATACATAAGCTTGAGAGGAACTTTATAAAAGCCTCATTCATTGTTAAGATGGAAATGGGCACTGTCATTTATGGTGTCCAGGAATTGTTAATGTGGCTACATGGAGACACAGGTAATGCTTGCATCACAGCACATTTATTGCAGTGGTGACAATGAGACCTGTAACATTTTGTGCTAGGCTTATGGAGTAGAGTGGAAGGAACAAGACTTTTCACATTAAAAGCAATTAAGGGATAATAATTTTATAGATCATTTGCCAAAATAGCAATCAGTGTAATTCTTGAAATTTGATTTCTAGGGCCCTAAAGTTAAAAAACAAAAACAGATCTCCGAGATTACAGGTAAGATTTCCCCTCAAGTACCTGACCCTATAGAAGATGAAAGCTTTTCCTTTTATAAAACCTCATTAATGCATTTGTTTACCTAATTTTGACAACAGCTAATCCTAATGGTTTATTGTATCATAATTAAAAAGTAAAAACCCTAGATAGTAAAAGGCCACAACATGTGTTTATGCAGTTTGCCAGTGATTTCTGATGTTATGATGATGGGCAAAATGTTCAACTGCTCTGAATGGGCTGAATGAAAGTAGCCTTTCTGAACATCCATCTAAATGAAATCGGAGGTGGGGGAGCATGCCTGGGTGGCTCCATCAGTTAAGTGACTTTAGCACATGACCTCATGGGTTGGTGGATTTGAGCTCCAGCTCTAGGCTGATAACACTGAGCCTGGCTGTGATCCTCTATCCCTCTTCTTTCATGCCCCTCCCCTACTGGCATGTTCTTTCTCCTCGATAAATACATTTAAAAAATAAAAGGGCACACCTGGGTGGCTCAGTTGATTGTCCAACTTTGGCTCAAGTCATGATCTTGTGGTTTGTGAGTTTGAGCCTCACATTGGGCACTGCTGATAGCTCAGCTTGAAGCCTGCTTCAGATTGTGTCTCCCTCCCCACCCCAAGAAAAAAATGGACTGGGTTGAAAAATTTAGTTATTCCAACTCTGCAATTTTAAGCCTAGAATTTTCAATACATATTAGTTCAGAATGCTTGGAACCTAATTATAACCTTATTTTGAAAAATTTAGTCTAAACTTTAAAATCATCCATAGGTGGGGAATTCATGAAGTATGTCCATATTGAAGTGGAGATTAAAGAAGCCCAATGGAAAGAACTCTGGCAAGTTAATTATTTTTAATGATATAATGGTCATTACCAAGGCTTTGAGAATGCTGGTTTCTCATTTGCTGTGGACATGACCATAAAAAATTTTTCCACTAGGCTTTTCTTTCTTTATGCTACTTTGCTAGCGTTCAGCCTATTGGGAACATTTATAACAGCCATATTTCAGATTCTCATCTGACTGTACGTAGTATTTTGAATGGTGCGTGCCTGGAGCTCTGCTAGTGATTGGGCAACTTGTAATATTACAGTAGATCTAACAGGGAGACTGGCTTCACAGGATCGTATCTGGAAGTGGAACCTTACTTTTCTATTCCTTTTCTATAGGACTGATGGAGACAACTGTGGATTGAACAAAAGCTCTTTTTAAAAGGTATGTACACATTTGAAAACTTCATAGGTCATTTCAAAGAGGGCTTGTGGGGCTAAAACCAAGAGCCCTTAACGCTGTGACCAGATATTAAAGTTCTCCATAGGATATAGTAGTTACTCAGTGTTGCTATGTTTTCCTGAGGAGATACAAGATGTAGCTGATTGTCCATGTGGGAAAGAAGAAATATCTTCTCAATCTAACTAGTATATATTCTTGTTCTCAGGGCTGCTATTCTGAAGATTGTGATTCTGACTCGGAGGAACCATGGTGATTGTGGAAGGAATCACATGTTAAAATTCTTAAATAAAAATTTATTGATTTTAATAACTTTGTCTATGTTACATCACACATAATTTAAAAAAATTTAACACTTCTCGTAGAAAGTCAGCATGTATTTTTGGCTCGAAGTTTCTCTAGTGTTTTCTGTGAAGGGAATAAAAATAATTAACAGTTGTAGTATATCCTAGAGATGAAAAAATTGGGCGGGGGGGGGGACTCAATCACCTTATGAAATTCTTTTGCTCTTGCCCGGTTTTGGGCATATGCTTCTTGCTTTGCTTTCTCTTCCCTTTGCTGTTTCACTTCAGCTAACTGATTGTACAATCTGTAAGAAAAGTGTATAGAATTAAGGACAAGCACTTCAGGAATATGCATAGACACCCACCCACACACATACCTTAGAGCCCTTTGATGCATGAGGGCTTGTGCAGTCTTTCTGTCTTCAGGAAGTGACGCTCTAACCTTATTCACACCCTTCAGGCGACTCCTAGATGAGCCTGACCAAGAGAACAAGTGATCTGGCAAATTCTCTCATGCTATATATATTCTTTGTGATAATTGATGCAGATATGGGGAACCTACCTATAGGCTTCTCCTTAACTATTTTGGTTTGAGACTTCTCAGAACGGTAACTTTTATTCTTTATTTCTTTCTGTCTCTGGGAAGTTCTCTCCATAAATGACTTTTTCTTCTTCATAAATGCTTCTTGTAAGCTCCCAGGTACAGCTGTTAACTTCGGCGGGGTTTCTGTTTAAAAATTGAACCTTATTTCATTTTTGTGCTGGCAGTATACAAGATTGTAGGGGGATGTGAAGGCTGAGAGGTTGAGTAGGGAACCATTTTAGATTCTTCAAGGCATACCTGTTGAAACTGTCACTGCCTCCTTCACACAGTGTTCTGACACAGCTGGGAAATTTGAGGTTTCTTTTTCTGACATAAGAGGCAGACATTCATTCACCTAATTGTAAGTAAATCATAGATAAATCTCCATTTTTCACTTCATTCTTACCACTTTCTAAACCCCTAGTTTCCTTCGGTAGATGCAGATGTGCAACAGAGTATAGGAATATGTCCAATGAACTTAGCTCCTGTTCCACTACTTTAACTGCTTTGTGGGTTTCTCCCATCTAAACTGTAGGGCTGAGTTTTCTGGGAAGAGAAAGTCTCTAGTGGCTTTTTTTAATGAATGGCTTTTGCCCAGCCTACCCAAAAGCTTTTCCTTAACTGATTCAAGTTCTGCATCTGCATTGCTTACCTACTGCTTCCCCATTACCCTTCTCCGTAATCCAGGAAACAAATACTTGGTGCAGAGCCATTTTTTAAAGATGTATTGAATCAAACAGTTGATGGGTGGCAGCTGGGATTTTCCTATTTTCAGCTGCAGTTTTGTTGTGATCAATGAATCCATCTATTATAACCTAAATAAGAACTGAATTTACAGCAGAATTTCCTCTAATGACTGTCTTGTAAGAACTGAAGTGAGTCCCATAGGAATGGTTTGCTTGCAGTGGAGGAAAGTAGAAGGAACCCTGCAGCTCACAGGACTAAAAATCTATTGTGCTCAAGTTTATAATTTAGAATACATTCTCATTTTTTTCTTCAGGACTGTTAAGCACAAAACAGATTTGGATTAAGTCCTTTAGGTCTGATTTCCTTATGTAAATAATTCCTTATTCTCAGCTGTGTGCTGCTGTATAAATCAGGTGTATTCATATTAAAGGGAGCTATGACATTTACCTGAAAAGTGCTTTTTGCCTCATTTTCTCTTTCTTCTAGGGTTAAACTTGCAAACTCCGTTTCAGCAATACTGATATCACTGGTGCTTACTAAAGTAAGCTCTGGTTCTTCCATTATACCATGTCCAGACTCCGTCTCCTGTGTAGTAAAATTGAAAAGTAAACCATATCTGAAGTAACAGTTTTCAAATACTAAAAATGCAAAAACTGCACATTACTGAGAAAGGACAGCAATGGCCAATGAAGGCCAAAGTGGTGTCTCCCTCATCCCCAGCTCGCTTTTAGGAATCCTAAAGATTTGGAGGACGGGCGAAATGTCTGAAAATAGCTACAGCAAGAATTAGAAGCCCAAGTATTGACTATAGGGCTGTGCAGGTACTGCGGGTTGACTGGCAGCTGGCAGAACCGGAGGGTGTAACCTATGTAAAGGAGCAGTAGCTAGTGGGCTGCTGTCAGATTATTTAGAGAGAAGTTTCTTCAGCTACTAAGTAAGAATCTGTAAAAGAACACCCCAAAAGCAGCACTCTTGCTCTCAATTTGTATTGTGGGTTTATCTGTATCTGTTTATCTGGAGTTGAAACCAAGCAGATTAATCCAATGCAGCGCAAAGAGATTCAGCGCTGAAAGGGCTGAAGCACAGGCCAAGCTATTCCTCAGGGAAATGAGAGGGGGATATCAACTGGGAGCGGACCAGTTGTAATATGTAAAGGTCAGTTTAACATATGAGTGCAGAACCTGCTTGGGATGCTCTCTGCCTGCCTCTGCCCTTGCCCTGTGTGCGCTCTCCCTCGCAAACTTCAAAAAAATAAAACATAAAAGGTCAGCTTAAAATTGGGAGTTTGCTCATTTCACTGGAGATTTCCAATGATTACATGATTGACTATCCCATGAATGTTAAGAAGCTTTGTTGCTTCTGAATTTTGTCTGAAGTCTTCCCAGGAAATGGATTTGTTTCCATACAACACAGATTTCACTTACCCAAACTGGAATAGAGCTCTGTAATGATCCAGAATTTAAGAGCTCTGACGGTGCTAGTTGAGACAGATTTCTTAGGATTTCTGGAGTTTCTACTTTAGTTGAATTCTCAAAGTATTTTTCATTCTGAACAGAATACGGTGCTTGAACTGAAGCTCCCATCTCCACTGTTCTCAGACACAATTGAGAATCAGTTTCTTCTACATGTGAATTTACACTTAAAACCCCCCAACTTTCCTGTTTGTCTCCATGGAGTCCTTGACTTTGTAACGCTGTATCAACCCCTCTTTCAGCTAATTCTTCAGAACCAGGTCTGTCTTTTCTGCCTTCTAGTTGGGCTTTTACTGAGCACTCACTAGAGCTAGAACCACAGGGAGTGCTATGCTGTAGATACAAGTGATGAAATACATCAGCCTCATCAGATGAACCGAACACTGCATTTTGTAAATTTCCTACAGAGAGCTGGAAATGAACACTTTTTTTCCTGTTTTGTAATTCAGTCTGTTCAGAGTAGTTCTGATTTTCCATGCTTTGGAAAGAATCTCTTGCCTCAATGCTAAAGATACTCGGTAGATCAACATGCTGGCCCCCGTCCTGTGAAGAAAATTCTGGCAGAAGCTGTTGAAAACACTGTTCAGAGCCTGGAAGAAATAAGTTAACATAATTACGTGTTGTAAATCCTGGATACAGATAAAATCTCTTTAACAGTTTGAGTAAATGAACTCCGCTTACTTCCTACAACTTGGGAGTTAAAGCTGATGTATGTATACATGAATAGAAAACTAAAGGATTGTCACAGTGATTTTCAAATAACTCCACTGCTTAAACCATGTATTTTCTCCTAGTCTAATAAAGAAAATAAGCTATTAGATATGCTTAGGACTTTTCCCTCAAAAGAAAAAATACTGATTTTAATAATACACTAAAATGTGCATGTGTATCTCATATGTAAAAAGGTGTGTATATATAAAATCTGTACAAGAATTTTTTTTGAAAGAGCAAGAGCGTGAGCAGGGGAGGGGGCAAAGGGAAAGAGGGAAGAAGAGACAGAGAGGTGGGGGGACAATTTTAGGCAGGCTCCACGGAGGGCTCTTATCTCATGACTGTGAGGTCATGACCTGATCTGAAATTAAGAGAGACTTCCCCAGCCTGTATAAAAAGTTGCAGGACACTTAAAATGTTAACTATAAGGGCTGAGGTAAGAAGTCGAACAAGAGGTGGAGCTTTTGTTTTTATCAGATTCAGTACTATAAAAATGCAAACTGAGCATTGTTACTCCTGTTACTTCAACGGATACACAGAGAAACAGAAGTTGTACCATTCGGGACACAAGTGAGCACAGGCACGGAGACACCAAGAAGTGCCAGGCCCAATTGCCAAAGAAAATGGATGTAAACCATGAAAAAGTAATTGGGTTTCTCTGACTTTTTCTAACTTGATCATACGCACCCTCAGTCATACCTTCTGTAGCAGAAGCCTGGGCTGCAGCATGAGCCGTGTGCGCGTCACGTTGCTGGTTTGGGCTTGCGTTGGAAGGCTTCACGCGGTCTCTCAGTGCTGTAAAGGCGACTGTACTTTTGGATGAAGCGGCAGTACGGTGGCTTTCACATGAAGACTCCGAGTTCTGACGGAAAGCAACAGAGAAAGGCCATAATCCTGAGTAGGTATCACCAGCTGAATCCGTGCTCCTGTTCCTACGATACTACTCTGCCTTAATTACCTACCACTTCTCTTTTGCACTCGCAGTTTACCTATTTAAAACCAATTCTTCCATTTCAATGAACATGAAAGAGGCTTTCTAAAAAAAGATTATTTAGGGGGCGCCTGGGTGGCTCAGTTAAGCGTCTGACTTCGGCTCAGGTCATGATCTCACGGTTCATGGGCTCCAGCCCTGCGTTGGGCTCTGTGCTGACAGCTCAGAGCGTGGAGCCTGCTTCAGATTCTGTGTCTCCCTCTCTCTGCCCCTCCCCTGCTCACGCTGCCTCTCTCTCTCACACAAATAAATAAAAACATTAACAAAAATTTAAAAAGATTATTTAGAAAACAAATTGCAAATTAACCAGACAGTGTTTAGAGTATGATGAGACTGTTTTCTAAAAGCAGGAACTATTATGTAAGGACAGTCTGGGAGGTCGGTATGGGAGCAAAAGTTCTGAATTGAATCTCAGCTGCTATACTATGTAGGAAAAGGCTTTACATTTTGCAAAATCAGTAAAAAAATAAATTACAGTGATGCCTGGGTGGCTCAGTCGGTTAAGCATCTGACTCTTGATTTTGGCTCAGGTCAGGATCTCATGAACCATGAGATCGAGCCCCGCGTCGAGCTTTGCGCTGACAGTGAGGAGCCTGTTTGGGATTCTCTCTCTCTCTCTCTCTCTCTCTGCCCTTCCCTGCTCTTTCTCTCAAAGTATAACTTAAAAATATTAATAATAAATAATAAAAACGTTTTTGACTATTTTACAGATTGTAAGCCTTAGCAGGAGATTAGGCTCACAGGACAAAATTCTAGTGCAGCTGATTTTCAATATTGGTTCCACATTAGAATCACTTTGGGGAGCCTAAAAAAATTCCTGATAATCTAAAGCACTCCTGGAGATTCTGATTTAACTGTTCTAGGAAGGGCCTGAGTACTGGGATTTTCAAAGACTCCACAGGATTCCAGTCAGCATCCAAGGCTAAGAACCATTATTCTGTTCTAACAGTAAAAAAGATAAAACTATTTTTGGAAATTCACAGCAATGAAGCATCTACATTACCTGGTAAAAGTCTCCGCTGTCTTGAGAAATCCCAGAGTATGATGATAACATATCAAAATCTGGATGTGGTTCTAAGGGCTTAAATAGCTGATGATGCAAATTTGGAAAAGTGTGTTCTAATTCCAGAAAGTCAAGGTCAACTGTTAGAATTTTCAGAAACAAAGATATAATTTAGTTTTATGTAGCTCCCAATTCAACAAAATTATTTCCATTTGTTTTCATTCCAGCAGATACTTTCAAATTAAGTCCTATCATTATGTCCAACATACCAGATATTCTCAATGACCAAAACCTTTGACAAAGGTTCCACTTTTACTAGCTCCAAAGTAAGAACTTAATTAGGAGTAAGAAGCCGTTATGATCACTGTTTTGCTATAAGCTTTGTTATTCTCACTTAGTTCATTTTAGGATCAATGATTTTAAAAAAGAAACCATGCCTGGTGGCTTGGTCAGTTAAGCATCCAACTTTGGCTCAGGTCACGATCTCAGTTCGTGAGTTCGAGCCCTGCATTGGGCTATCTGCTGTCAGCAAAGAGCTCACTTTGGATCCTCTGTCCCCCTCTCTCTGCCCCTCCCCTGGCACCCCCTCTCTCAAAAATAAACATTAAAAAAGAAAAAAAAGTCTTGTTCACTGTACTGGGCGCTACTATGGGCCAGGCATTGTACTACATGTGTATTATTTTGTTTAATCCCCAACATCCCTCTTTTACAGAAGATGAAAGAGTAATAAGCAGCTTGCCCATGGTCTCACAGCTAATAAGTGATCACACTAGGATTCAACAGTCTCATCTGTGAACTCCTTTCTCAATACTGGCAATAGTGCCTCAGCTGTTAGAGCTAACTTTGCAATAGTAAGAAAATTTTTTGATCTCTTCTACATGTTCTTCAGTCTGAAGAACACTAAATGCCATTTTCCACGTCCATGTCATAATTGCTGCAGCAGTCCATAAAAACATGAAGCTCTGGGCACCTGGGTGGCTCAGTTGGCTAAACGTCTCACTTTGGCTCAGGCCATGATCTCATGGTTCATGAGTTTGAGCCCTGCGTCGGGCTCTATGCTGACAGCACAGAGCCTGGAGCCTGCTTCGGATTCTGTGTCTCCTCCTCTCTCTCTGCCCCTTCCCCGCTCGGTCTCCTCTCAAAAAATGAACAAACATTAAAAAACAAAAACATGAAGCTCAAACAATCACTCCTTCAAACTGAAAGGATGAAAGGTTATATAGAAGTATTATTCAAAATCATTTTACCCCGCAAGTCTGTTTTCTCAGTCATCAAATTTGCTTCATTTATGTGTTTGTCTATCATCTGCTGAAGCTGTGTCTGACCAGATGTGAACTTTTCCACTGCAGGCAACACAGGTTTATGAACTTCCCCAGAGTCCTGCTTCTGATAAGGGACTTGTGATGCAGGAACTCCAGAACTTAAGACATTTGTTTCCTTTTCTTTACCAGTGGTAGGTTCTTGTTCCCTGTGGTCCGCACGCTCTGAAAATGACCCTGGAAATGGAGTTTTGTGAAAATATTTATGGCTGGGCACTTCCTGAGAGACACATTTTGGTAGGCACAATATACACTGATAAGGGAGCAGGGTGATGAAGAAATCTGTTTGGATTCCCACTGAATGGGAAAATGTGACCAGAGCAGATAATTCTCAAAATGTTGGAGATCCACAGAGCATCCCTGTGGGTCTGCAGGCATTTGACTTCCAGTCATGCTTAGAGTACTGGACTGTCTGATATTCTGTCAGGCATGAATAGTTTACTCCTGAGATTTACAGAAACATTCCCTCTCAGCACACTGGGACGATCCCTCAATGTCTGCTCTCACCACTGTACCGAACTCCACTGATGCTGGTCCTTCAATTTATTTACAAACTTTCTGATATTATTACCTGCATCTGTAAGGCTCAAATCTGTGTTTTCAGAACTTAAAAAGCTCCCAGTAGAAATAGTTATGGACGACAATGGCTCATGATAAATCTCTTCTGTTTCAGCCTAAAAATTAAGAGGAACATCAGACTACAATGTAGGAAGTAATAGAAAAAAACCAAATCAGCAACATTAGCAATTATCAATTCTGAGCTCAGATCAAGTGTAGAAACCTTCATAGTTGTAAAGGTCAGTAGTAAAATCTCTTCATCATTGCTCAGAACTCATTATACTTTCATACACATCCACACACACACATCTCCTCCACCCCATCCCTACCTATCTCACACATCAAGTCCTCAGTTATATACTATCACCTTCACATGCACACCACCCCCCACCACACACCCCAGACATAAGCCCTTACTGTGTTAAATTATTTTTGCTTCTCAGAACTACAGAGATCATGCATCAGGTAGACTGGAAGGTCTTCTGATGCTCAGATTTGGCTATTTTCATCATTGATCCACTTCAGGAAGAGCAGATCTCAGAGAACACAGACTAACATTTGACAACTTCTATAAACTAAGACAATATGAAACCTAACAGGTCTAACAATGGGGTATACATTAAGACACTACTAACATTTTCTGGCTTCACAGGTGGACTCAGATATGTATTTTCTTCCTCCACAGCATAACTTAATACTGCATGATTCTCAGCCACAGCCTCCTTGATCTTAGCTGAAATGGATGAGAGGGAAGAGAATTTAGATGATTACAAATCACATTCTTAGCACTCAAGGACATTATTTCTGTGTTTTGACAATTTTATTTCATATTTTGCTCTGTAAGATTGCCTTATCTTCGACCAAAAAGAAACAGAAAAGCATTCATTTTATTATTCACCAAAAACATTTCCTAGTCATCTTTTATAGTAACAAACTGTATGTGTTATTACTCTGTGAAAAATAGAAAATTGCCAGTATGATGGAAAATACTTTTGTTATTACTTTAAGTGAAGCAAGAATAGTCTGTCATAACAAGATGATCTCAAAGTTGAGAAAAATGCATGTAAAAAAATCTAAAGACATCGAAGTGCAACAAGTGGCAGGAAAAGGAGGAATTTTATTTTAACTTTTGGTGTGTTCTAAAATCACAATGAGCACATACTGCTTTTATTATGAATTATTCTTAATTTTATTTGGTGTATTAAAATACATATAAAAAATATTTTGCCTCACTTAATAATTCAGATATGCTGAGTTAATTTTTCTCTTACACTGAGAGCCAAAATTCATGAGAAAACTGGCCAAAGTGTATAGTCAGTCATCTGTGGCTCTGAAACAGAATAAAATTAAAACTGTATATATAAATAATATAAGATAACCCAGGACAAACATGCAGTTACCTCTATATTCATAATATCTCTGTTATGGATAATGAACCAGAAATAAAGCTAATACCAAAAATTATAGTAAGTACAATTTGTTTTTAAACTTAACTTCTCTTCTAGTTCATTAAAAAAAATATTATTGTGACCTAACTGTTTTAACTTGGTTTCTTCAATACACACTACAATTTTCAGTAAAGAAACTAAGATATGGTGAATTGCACAGTAATTTGTTATTTTTTCTTAGGCAGCTCATTTCAAAAGCTAGTTGGGAGATAGGAAATTAATCTGCAGTTTTTAAGTTCATAATCAACTCGTTACACTGATACCAAGAAGATTCTCCAGAGGGAGGATTTGGGTACTGGTCAGAGGTGAAAAATAAAAATGAGAAGGGAACAAGGTCAGAGTAATTAAAGATGCTGAATTCAATGGACAGATCCCTGAAGGTAGCTGGCAGAGAAACAAGTGTCACTGTTTGTCACTGAAAGACCAAGGCCCATGATGAGATTACTAAAAAAGGGAAGTAGCAACATAAAAGTGATGCCTCAAGCAGAGTAACCTTCCCAGGCTACCCAAGAAATTCCTGCTTTCCTTCAGAAGCAAAGGGTACAGGGCTTGAAGTTAGTGACATCCTTAAAAAGCTATTAAGAAATTAAGGTGAGATGAGGAAGACCTGGATAAAGAGGAAGGGAGGGAACAGAGAAGAAGTAGAAAGCTGGGACCTTCTTTTCTAAGACAGAAACAACAAGAAGCTGGGGAGGATTATAAGAGAAAAGCAGTCCCTGTGAGCCAGGAGCTGGCTCAGCACTATCAGTGAGGCCTTGGTGCTCTCCTGTTAAACATGAACAATTTCACAGATTACTAACCACTAGAAAAGGCCACTCTGTGACTGTGATGGATCAAGACAAAAATGAGGCCCCTGGTAGGCATGTCTAAACATAAACAAAACCATGAGTATTATCCAAATCACAAAAATGGCCAAGCATCTCTTTACCATGGCCTGAATTATTGAGGCCAAAACTGTAATTTTTATATATATTTAACCGTCAGATATAATTAAGAATGATAATTTAGGGGTGCCTGGGTGGCTCAGTTGGTTAAGCATCCGATTTTGGCTCAGGTCATAATCTCACAGTTCGTGGTTTCAAGCCCTGCCTTAGGCTCTGTGCTGACAGCTAGCTCGGAGCCTGCAGCCTGCTTCAGATTCTGTGTCTCCCTCTCTCTCTGACCCTCACCTGCTCTCTCAGAAATAAATACAAAACATTAAAAAAAATTTAAAGAATGATAATTTAGAGAGCTGTCTGGGTGGCTCAGTTGGTTAAGCGTTTTGGCTTAAGAGTCATAACTTTGACTCCTGATTTCAGCTCAGGTCACAATGTCACAGTTTGTGGGTTAGAACACCTGTGTAGGGCTCTACGTTGACACTGCGGATCCTGCTCGGGATTCTCTGTCTCCCCCTTTCTCTCTGCCCCTCCTGCGCACTCTCTCTCTCTCTCCCAAAGGCAATAGGTGCTCTTTATGATTTCAGAAAGCACCGAAAGTTATAAAGAAATACAATTCTTCCTTTTCCTACCATTGATAAGCAAATACTACTACACTTTGGTGTTTTCTTTCTTGCCTTTTTTTTATATGAGTAACTGCTGCTTCTTTACCAGGTGTAGTTTTCATGAGCCTCGCTCCATTATTCCTACCTCCTGGGTAAGTTTTTACTGTACCCAATGATGGAATTGCCCCTGCTTCCTGATAACATCCAATACTCATAAGCAAGGCCTCCCCCAAATGACCAATTACAGGCCCAAATCTTAGAGCAAGTCCTTTCTAATACCCGTCCTGAAACACCTCCCAGCCTTCTGTGCTGGGCATTCTACTCATTGCAACAAGCCAGAAAACTCCATTTTGTTCAACTACAGCTGTGTTCTTGGTTCTCTTTGGCTGGAGGACACCGACAGGTAGAATAAAAGGAACTATAAGTATCCATTAGCTAAACCTAGAAGAATGGTAACAATTTCATTTTAAAATGTCAAAGACTCGAATTCGCTGGAAATTATATCCTTTTCAGGTATTTCAATCTCCAATAAAAAAGAGATGTAAAAGTCTCTATAAACCCTCAAAAAGAAAATGGCTCTCTCTCATCTCATTCAATTAACTACAGGGACAGCTAAAATAAACAGAAATCTGGTTAGAAAACATACCTGCTGAAAAGACATAAAATAAAAAGTGAAGCCAGCCTCCAATGAAATGTGTAAACCTTTGGTGATGGTAATTCCAGACAATTTTCATGCATGAAGATAGGTTTTACCCCCTTTATTTAACAAGTACACAGAACTACACATTATGGATGCACCATAATGATTCTATTACTAACAGTCATTAGAATTATTTACTTCTCATTATAAATGACACTACAATAAACGTCTTTAGTCCACATATCTTTGTGCATAGGAATTCCACTGATCCCTCACCTGCTTCATTGGAGTTAATACCACAGACATTCTCCTGGGCAACTGGGTAAAGGCAACCGAATGCATCACGGTCCAGTGGACTGCCAAAGAAACTTTGTTCTCGGCTTATTGAGACCCTCAGGGGGTCCCTTTCTTGATAAGAATCTTGTTTACCTGCAAGGAAAAAAAAGATGGGCTCATTAGATTTCCACTTACATTACCAAAGTTAGTTAAAACAAAAATGGCAATTTAGGGGCACGTGGATGGCTCACTTGGTTAAGCACCTGACTCTTGGTTTTGGCTCGGGTCATGATCTCGTGGTTCATGAGCTCAAGCCCTGTGTTAGGCTCTGTGCTGTCAGCATGCAGCCTGCTTGGGATTCTCTGTCTCCCTCTCTCTTTTCCCTCCTGCACCATCTCTCTTTCAAAATAAATAAACTTTAAAAAAAATTAAAAATAGACACACACACACACACACAAAAACAAACAAAAATGGCAATATAGATTACAGGTGAAAATCTGAAATTTTACAGACTTGATCTATGTGGCAAGGAAATGATAAATGCTTAAATTTTTCACACAGGCCTTTAAATTACTTCACTTCTGGGGCACCTGGGTGGCTCAGTCGGTTAGGGTTAGGCATCCGACTTTGGCTCAGGTCATGATCTCACAGTCGGTGAGTTCAAGCTTTGCGTCGGGCTCTGCGCTGACAGCTGAGAGCCTGGAGCCTACTTCCGATTCTATTTCCCTCTCTTTCTGCCCCTCCTCACTCACACTCTGTCTCTCTCTCTCTCTCTCTCAAGAATAAAATTAAAAAAAAAAAAAAATTACTTCACTTCCATTTCCCTAACTTTTTAAGGATACTCCTAATTCCGATACCAGATAATACTTCAGTATTGACAAATCACAGGATAAAGTTCCTGGGAAGTACACTAACCACTGATAGTATTCTAAGGTATAATATGCATTCATACCATAAAGTTAAAGTAACCATGGCTACTATAAGACATCAAGACAGAGGCTTGCCTTGGAGAGAATTGAAGGACCCTAGCTGGGAGGACATGAGACGATGGTTCATGGAATTCTCTAACGTTCTAGTTCTTGACGTGAGTGGTGGCTACATGGGGATGGCTATTATACCGATAATCACTGAAATAAGCCCTCATGATTTGTGCACTTCCCTGAATAGTATACTTTGATACAAAAATAATAATGAACAAGTAAGGACATAGAGGCATGAGAGATACCCAAAAGTAGAAGCTAATCTACTGTGTACAACCTTAGAAAACCCTGGCAATTAAAAGCACCAAATATTACATAAGGAAAGTGTGCCCCAGGGAACTAAAGACAGGGATGATGTTTAAAAATATGTACGTGGAACAGATCCATCCCTTCTCCTAAGATCCCTGTCTGTCAATATTCATCCCCAGAGGAGACTAAAGATTTATTCTCTGGAGAAACTGAATCCAGTACACTCTGAACTCTGGGGGTTTGGCACTGAAAGGAAACAAGGGAGGAGGACATGAGAATGCCAAAAGAAAATCGGGGGTAGGAAAGTCTGCATCCTCAGTGCAGGACCTCCCCCACCACCCCCGGGTCTGGCTCCATAACAGCAACAGCCAGACTTGTACCAAGCTTGGCAGATCTTCAAGAAACTAAACTCTAAACTGCCTCAAGGAAAGAACTACAGATACTACACTGAGGGTGCCTGGTGAGAAATCACCTTCTCTAATAAGTCCAGCAGGAAACAAAGCCGCCACCTGCAGAATTTCTAATTAGCCATTAGCATCCCAGTCAAATATGCAAGATATTAGAGAAAAGCCTCTAAAAAAATTAGAAACAACAAAAAAGGAACAAAAAATTTGGACAAACAGAGAAAATATAGGAACCCAAACAAACAAAACACTATTTGAGGTAGTTAAGTGCATCAGTGACATGACAGCGGAATGCTATGAAAAAGGAAAAAACCGGAAAAATAAGCTTTTAGAAAGTACAACTTGACTGTCTAAAATCTGTTAAGTTAAAAAAACAGTGAGGCAGCTCTTCCAGAAAGTAACACCAAGAGACATGAACTATAGAGAAGAGAACTGGAGGGTCAATAGAGATCAGGGTTTCTCAACGTTACTTTAAAAAAATTTTTTTTAATGTTTATTTATTTTTGAGAGAGAGAGAGAGGCCGAGCATGAGCAGGGAGGGGCAGAGAGAGAAGGGAGACACAGAATCCGAAGCAGGTTCCAGGCTATGAGCTGTCAGCACTGAGCCCGACATGGGGCTCGAACTCACGAACTGTAAGATCGTGACCTGAGTTGAAGTTAGATGCTTAGCTGACCGAGCCCCCCAGGCGCCCTTCCACGTTACTTTCATCATCACCTGCCTAAGGAGACTTTGTGCTCCTTATTTCTTGTTCTTATTGCCCCTGCTTCCATGAAATTTTAGTAACTACACATGTACTATTTATCTTTTTCCGTACAACTGTACTTTGGTACTTCTCCAAGAGCCAGTTTTTGTCCCTTCTCAAAGCACCAGCACCCTTATTAACAATGCACGACAGCCGTCCTCCAACTTCCAGCTGGGTGTTTCACAGAGAAAACAGTGCGATCTCCCCTTATGTTAGAGGTATTTAATATAAGTATTTGTGTGAGAAAACAGACATTCAACAGAAACTTAAGCAAATTAAAAAAGACAATTTACTATAGAAAAAGAAGTTTTATGGGTCGCCTGGGAGGCTCAGTCAGTTGAGCGTCTGACTTCAGCTCAGGTCATGATCTCGCCACTCGTGAGTATGAGCCCCACATCAGGCTCTGTGCTGACAGCTCAGAGCCTGGAGCCTGCTTCGGATTCTGTGTCTCCCTCTCTCTCTGCCCCTCCCCCACTCATGCAAACATTAAAAGAAAAAGAAATTTTACAAAAAAGGAAATACAGCATACTAACTGAGCAGTGAAAAAAAATTTACATATTGTCATGATACATTAGCATGCTAGTAATTTAGCTGGATTATTCCCAAAATTTATTGCCAAGGATAGTGGTGAATCTAAGAAAAAACACATAAAAGCCTTGAAAAGTGGCTGCCTCTGGCAAAGTTAAGGGGAGAAGGGTGGGTAGGGGCAGGAAAAAATGCTGTTTCATGTTACAACCTTTCAGCGCTATTTGGCTTTTTAAACCGTTTGCCTGTAATATTTTGACTAAAAGTATTACCCAAAGAAGTGTGATAAAGACTAGGATAAAAGCTCCCAAAGGCAGGAGAGGGATACTTGATGGTTCAGGACAATTAACCCACCCTGGAGGGAGGAGCAAGATCACGAAGGGCCCAACAGGCGAAGCTGGGCACTCCGACTTACTTAAGACTCACCCCTCAACCAGAAGGGAAAGCCAGTGAAGAGTTTCAAACATGGAGATGCAGAGGCAGACTATGCGGAATATACCACGGGAAAATTAGAGTAAGGCCAGACTGGAAACAGAAGACACTGGAAGCTGGAGCAGCCACTCAATGGTCTGCAATAAGCAAGTGGCACTGGGGCGGGCTCAGGCCGATGCCAGAGCGGAACAAGAACTGAGAAATGCTGACTGTTATTGGGTGTCAGTGGGAGAGAGCTACACAAGGGTTTGCTCTGAAAAATTTGATCAATTATTTGCTTGAGTCTGAAATCTAAAAATCATTATGAAACGCAAATAGGGCTATTTACTAAAGATCACTGGGAGGAATTTTCCAGATAATTGCATCTAGGCAGACGCACAGAGAACTATACCTGCTTATGACTGTCCACAAAGCCAGAATTTTAACCATAATAATTATCCTTAAAAGATAGAAGAAAGGAGCAGTGAAAGTAGTGAAGTAGAAAAGCAGCAGAGGAAAAAAACAAAAACAAAAACAGAGTTACTCCTAAAGAAACAGGGTTAATGGGGCGCCTGGGTGGCTTAGTCGGTTAAGCGTCCGACTTTCGCTTAGGTCATGATCTCGTGGTTCCTGGGTTCGAGCCCCGCGTCGGGCTCTGTGCTGACTGCCAGCTCAGAGCCTGGAGCCAATTTCAGAGTCTGTATCTCCCTCTCTCTCTGACCCTCCTCTGCTCACACTCTCTCTCTCTCCTAGAAATAAATAAATTAAAAAAAAAAAAAAAGAAAGAAACAGGGTTAGAAGGTAGATACGAAAAGCAGCAGAGGGAAGCAAGAGTGTCAGAGGCAGAGGAATTGAAGAACTGAAGAATTTTTACCTATAGTAAATAGGTTTTCACTATATACAAGAAGAAACTAGTTCCCTAATGCCACATTTCTTTAGGTCCAAATTTTAAATACTGTTAATGTAAACCATTTTTTTCTTTCATGAGTATTCACAGCCTGTTTCTTCGAGACAGAAATTTAGCATCCTGAAATAAATGTAGAAAACCGGCAAACTATTAGAGTCAGGTCATAATCCCATGGTTCATGGGTTCAAGTCCCTCATCAGGCTCTCTGCTCACAGCATGGGGCCTGCTTCAGATTCTGTCTCCCTTTCTCTGCCCCTGCCCCACTAATGCTAGTTCTCTCTCTCAAGATTAAATAAACATTAAAAAAAATTAAAAACAAAATCTTATTTTGTCAAACCATACGTTTACCTAATATAGACGTTCTGCCACTTGCTGGTGATTCAACTTCTTGTATGGTACTAAGTTCGTGTTGGTTCAAATCCAATCCACATTTAACTTTTGCAACAGGCGGCTTTGAGGATCTCCTGCCCAGGTCTTTGTCCAGATGCTTGCCTATGAAGTTATAGAGACAAAGTTATTACACATAGTACAAATCTGTAACATGCTACAAACTTTTCTTCAGCCAGCAAGTTGCAGAGGTGAGAGTTACCAGCAGTTACAATAGAATACAATTATCTTACCACTTTGCTGGGCACTACTTTCTGAAAGCAGGGGATTGTCATCCGAAGTGCTCCTAGTAACAGGCCTAATGCTCTCCTGATCATCTCCTTCTGTGTCTTGGGGATGAGGAAGCCACTCTCCCAGCTTCTGACTTTCTACATCATTTTCAACCGTGGGCTTACTTATCTGAAAAAATGGACAATTGAGGGTGGGGATGACACAAGATGAGAGATCATGTGAAGAATTCATTCTGTGTACTGCCCTTCTTAAATAGAACCCCAACCAAATCATTCCATCACTCACACTATTATAGTTTTATAGATTAAAAAATGAGAAATGCTTCTAATACAGAAATGGTGATATTTCCATTGAAAAGTATAACATTGGACTTAAAAATTTAGCTTCCACTGTATCTTTCATAAGACATCCTACTTGAGTACTCCCTTCGCTGCTGTTCTTTCCCCATTACTTTTCCTTAAAAAGAACAGTAAATCCCTAGAACGCAAGTGCTTGTGAACTCAACTCAAACTTCTCTTGAACATCAAAAGATGTAAGGAATGGTAATCAGGCTAAATCATAGATTTAGGAAGTGGCCTTTTAAAATAAAATAGACACCTATTGGAGACTACAGTCCTGTTTCCCCTACAGAGAAACCATGGATGTCTGCGTGATTGTGGCAGTCTGTCCTGTAATTCAGTAACAAGCAGCAGGTCTAACGGTCCATCAGCCCTAAAATCATGCCAGTTTTATAATGGGTGGTAATATAACCACTTAAGGGAAAAGATGGTACTAATTTTGATTCACATACAAATGTCCACAAAGTGCTATACAGAAAGCACAAGACTTGCCATGTGCATAAAAGAAATTCTGCTATTTTGCAATTTAATCTTATGGTGAGCTCAAAACCCCTTATAAGAACACTTCAAATGACAATCTAACGTTTTTAATGGTGATTGCATTTGGCTATGTCAAACTAGTGGCCAAAATCAGTTGGGCTTCCAATAACTGTTAACGTCCTAAATACCATTCAAGGTAGATTAATTCTTAAGTTTTAATTTCCACATTGTTTAAGGTAGAAAATTAAAGCAGTTAATGTCAAACCATTTTTTCTCAAGAAAGAAGTACTTATTTAGGCCTGAGATTAAAAAAATATTTAGCTAGGGCTCGTGGTTGACTCAGTTAAGCCTCTGACTTCGGCTCAGGTCATGATCTCACAGCTTGTGAGTTCGAGCCCCAAATTGGGCTCTGTGCTGATAGCTCAGAGCCTGGAGCCTGCTTCAGATTCTGTGTTTCTCTCTCTCTGTCCCTCCCCCACTCACATTCTGTCTCTCTCGGTCTCTCAAAAATGAATAAGCATTAAAAAAAAATTGAAAAAAAATATTTAGCCTGTCTGAGTTGGATTACCTCCATTACTTAATTTCTAGGTATTCAAGTTTAATTTCATACCTGACTGTATTTAAAGAAATCCTTCAAAATCTCTTGATGTTTCTGTATCTGCTGCTGCAGTGCTGTCTGTCTCTGTACAAGCAACTCTTCTTGGGCTTTTTGGCTATAATGCAGGACTTGCTTTTGTAGATCCAACTGCTTCTGAAGTTCCAGGTTATCTTGCTGAGTTAAGATGGGTGGCAAAAAACTCAAAAGTCTATCTTGAAATCTGGGAATCACAGGATTGCTTGAGGGAGCTGCATCTTCATTCTTAGAGGGATACAATTCATAACTGTTTTTAGATTTAACTTCAGCGAAAGACAGTGGAATAAATGAAGGCTCTCTTTTGTGCGGTAAAAACAAAGAGGGAAGTGCAGGCTCAGAAGACTCACTTTCAGTCCACTTTGTTTGTTTGTTTAATAGCAGTTCTTCCCAGACTTTCTCATTAGGAAGCACCACTTCCCTTTCTAAGCCCAACTGTGCTGTCAAAATGTCTTGCTGAGGCAGAACAGGCTGTGGTGAAGTCAAAGGTCTTTCCTGGGATGTTGGGGCCTGAGGATGACTTTCAAGAACAGTACTGTCACATCTGGTTGCAAAAGGCTTTTGGATTCTTTCAGAATCAGCAACAGGCAGTGCTACCTGGGGTAAGGAGGAAGCGCCAGTCGGCTCAGATGATACCCTTTTCTCCAACTGACTTAGTCTTTGCAAAAGTAATTCTTCTTGGACTTCCTGTCTAGATCGAATGGATCTCCTCTGCATATCTAACTGCTGCTGAAGTGCCTTCAAATCACCCTGGTGAGGTTGGATAAAGTGCTCAGCAGGTAACTTTTCCTCAAACTTATATGGTCTGGGCCAAACCAATACTTTCTGGGTTTTCTTGCTGCATGGAAGGGAATTTTCTTGCGCAATCAGGTGATCTTGTTGGGTTAAAGCAGAGTGTGATAAATCTAAAAACGTATCAGGCAATCTTGGCATCTCAGAATGTCTTGAGGGAGCTGTATTATCACTCTTAGTTGGACAAGGTTCTTGGACTCTTCGAGAGTCACTAAGGGGTAATGAGGCAAATGAGTGCTGTACAACTGGGGGTAGGAAGGAAGAGGCACCCATCTGTTCGGGAGACATTCGTTCCTTCCACTCACCCTGTTCATGCAAAAGTAATTCTTCCTGAGCTTCCTGTCTAGATTGAATGATGGCTTCTCTCTGCATAGCTAACCTTTCTCCAAGAGCCTTCAAATTATCTTGTTGAGGCTGGATAAGTTGTGATAGCCTCAAAAGCCTATCCTGCAGCTGTGGGATCTGAAAATGGCTTGAAAGAATTTTACTATCACTCTCTGTTGAAAGGGCTTCCTGGATTGTACCAGACTCAGCAGAAGGTAATGAAGTGAATGAAGGCTGTCCTAACTGGGGTATGAATGAAGAGTCAGTTTGTTCAGAAGATATAGTTCCTTGGGTTTTCTGGCTAAAATGAAGGGCCTCCTTCCCTGGGCCTAGCCATTGTTGGGGTTCCTCCAAACCATCTTGTAGAGGTAGTGTATGTTGTGGAAATCTCAGAAGTCTTTCCTGAACACTCGGGATCTTAGACTGGCTTACAGGAGCTGTACTATCACTCTGGACTGACATAAAGTCCTGGAATCTTTCAAACTCCACTACCTGGGACAGGGATACAGAGGGGCCAGTCTGTTCAGAAGAAACTGTTTTTTCTAATTCACTTTGTTTGCGTACAAATTCCTGAGTTTCCTGTTTAGCCCCAAGTATCACCCCATGCACGTGTAACTGTTCCCGAAGTGCTGTCAAATTTTCTTGCTGTGGCAGCTTATACTGTGGCAAAGTGTGAGGCTGGTCCTGAAATGCTGGGCTTACCAAATGACTTGAAGGAATACTAGTCTCCTTCTCAGACAGATAAATTCTTCTAGGCTCAGCTTTAGCAGAAGGTTGTGAAGCAACTGAACACGGAGCAACCACTGGTGGGAATGAAGAACTTTTGTGCCCAGACGTACTGTCTCCCAAGTTCCTTGGTTTCTGCAAAAGCCACTCTGCCTGGGCTTCATGCCTCGCCTGAGCAGGGTCCTTCTGTGCTGTCAGCTGTTCTTGGGGCAATTTCACGCTATCGTGCAAAGGTAGGAACTGCTGTAGGAAACACAAAGACCCATCCTGAGATTTTTGGATTTCAGGCTGGCTTGGGAGAAGTCCCTTCTCACTCTCCGGTGAGTACTGCTCCTGGATTTGTCCAGAATGAGTGCCAGCAGAAGGCAGAAAAGCAAATGTATGCTGAGGTACCTGAGATGGGAGAGAAGGAGGTTCAGTCTGTTCAGACCATATTCTTCCATCCAATTCACTCTGTTTATGTACATGTAATACTTCCTGGGCTTCTCGCCTCGCCTGCTGGCTGTCCCTCTGAATACTGAACTGTTCTTGGAAAAGTTTTAAATTATCTTGCTGTGATAAGATAGGCTGTGAAAAACTCAAAAGCCTATCCTGAAGTCGTGGGAACCCAAGACGGTCTGAGGAAACTGCAGTATCTTCCCTGATTGGAGAAGGTTCCTGGATCCTCCCTGATTCGGCTCTGGCAGAAGGAAGTGTTGCAAATGAATCCAGAGATACTAATGGAAGAGATATCGAGAGGCCAGTTTGTCCTTCCAATTCTTTCTGTTTGTGCAAAAGCAATTGTTCCTGAGCTTCCTGTCTTGACTGAAGAATTTCCTTCTGTAGGTCTAACTGTTCTTGGAGAGCCTTCAAATTGCCTTGCTGGGCTGTGATACTCTGTGAGGATGGCAAAGACTTATCCTGTATTTGGCTGATTACAGAACGACTTATGGGAACTGTACTTTTGCTTAGGACTGAAAAGCGTTCCTGGATTTTTTCAGACTCAACTGTAATAGGCAGAGAACTAAAAGCACGCTCAGCTGCCAGTGGTTGGAATGAAGAATGTCTAGTTAGCTTAGAGGGTATATTTTCATTGTTCTCTGAGAACCTTTGCTGGGAGTCTAAAGTTTGAGACGTTGCTGCCATAGATGTTTCAGCTCTTTCTCTAGGATCGTGTAGTATTAGCGGCCTATCATGTGACAAAGGCTTTGAAGGTGTATGAGAATCTTTATGAACCAATTTATAGTCTCTCTGTTGTACTTCACTCTGTGAGAACTGTTTAGGCTGTTCCTCTGATTCCAGAGACTGCTTGGCTAAAACATCTGAAGTGACTAATGTGTCTGCTGTTTCCACCTGTCTTTGTGGAAAGAGACTTTGTCTTGGAACCTGAAAATAATCTTGTTCCGATTTGGAGATCTGTACAGACTGTATGCGTTGATATTGGTTAGGACTCAACTTGAGTCTCTGACCTTGGTCCCAATGCTCTGATATAACAGTGGGACTTTCGGATTTCTGTGGTGGTACTGTTTTAACAGAATCAGATACCAACGAAGAGGCTAACACAGGTGGGTACTTTCCTTTTAACATAGTCTGATATTCGAGTAATTGCTTCCTGGCTATGTCCACAGACTGTCTGTGAAACCTACCAAAAACAAACACAAAAAACGAACATTATTCTTTCTTGATGGGAAACATGCCCTATATTCCCAAGTGTCTACACATTAAATTTAACTGACAACAATTCAGGACTGGCCATTATCATGATGAAAAAGGAACATTCATATTAATCTTTGAGAAACCTGTATGCTGTAGTTCTAAGAGAATCCCGATTAGATCTTCATATAAACCAAATAATAAATCCTGCAGATGTAGCCACACACTGTCACAAGAAACTGTACCCAAGCTAATACCTGTTTTGCTGTAAAAGCTGACGTTGATAGTTACGAATCATCTGCCTGTGATTATCTTCATCAGACTTTACAGTGTGTGATGTTGGAGCCGTGCTGACCTAATGAAAGACAAAGCTACTAGTTAAAAGGCAAATCTAGAAACAAGTACTAGAATATTTTATATAAACTGAAGTTTGATAATTGTAAACTTTCACATGGCTTTATTCTTTATAAAAAAGACTGGCACTTCGATGATGAAGAAATGAAGTAATCCACCATTCTCCTTTAGTGCCAAGTCCAAGAGCTCAATGTACACATTACATATAAATCATGGTCATATACACTGGCACCCTCTAGAAACTGAAAGATGAAAGCCATTAGGTTTGTATAAGTATACCTGTATCTATATACACACACACATACAGTATTAAAAGAAAAAAAAATCACAAAATATAATTTAAAATGCATTTTACTTTCCTGAATGCTGATAAGATTGCTCACATTTTCTTATCCCCCAACAATCTACGTAGGGATGAGATTCCCTGCATCCTACCCCAGTCTGCTGAGTGCTTTTTCTTTTTTCTTCTTCCAGTTGAGCCCTGAAGCAATCAGTTTCTAATCGTAACTTCTGTTGTTCAATCTGTTCAAGTAATTCCAACTGTTTTTGCTTCTGCTCTTCAATTTCCATGATCTAAGTAACAAAAATACTACTGATCTATTAATGACAAACTCATACAAAAGAAAAGCTGATGTGAATTACACTGAAAGGAAATCGATCTTATCACCAAGAGTACCAGCTGTCCGAGAAGAAAGTGGTAATGTATTACCTGTCACTGCCACTGTTTTATCTGTTACGATGCTTGGCCAAATTCTGTGCTCACACCTTTACTTATTTATTTAAAAAATTTTTTTTGAAATGTTTTTTAATTTTATTTTTTGAGAGACAGAGACAGAAAGCGAGCCGGGGAGGGGCAGAGAGAGAGAGGGAGACACAGGATCTGAAGCAGGCTCCAGGCTCTGAGCTAGCCATCAGCACAGAGCCCGATGCAGGGCTCAAGCCCACGAGCCGTGAGATCATGACCTGAGCCAAAGTTGGACGCTTAACGACTGAGCCACCCAGGCACCCCCAGACCTTTAATTTTCTAGTGTTCTCAGTAAGAAAAATGACTAAAGAAATTGAATTCCAAGGCCTCACAAACAATTTGATTCTAAGGCCCAACCATGAAGGGGTGCATTATCTAGAGGACAAATAATACATGAGCAACACTCTGTGTCTTTTCTGTCAGGTGTGAAACAGATGAAGACAGTGGTAGAGGAGTGACACATAAACTCTAATAATTACACCAACACACACATGCACACACGAATCCAAGTAATTAGAACACATCAGAGGAACCCCGGGCTTCATGAGGACAGGGACTAGTGTGACTGGCTGCCTGCTCAAGAGGGCATCTCGTACAGTCCCTAGAACACACATAGCACATGAGTACTCAATGAATAAGTAGAACAAGGAATGTATGTGAAGTCTGATTAAGAGAAACACTTCCACTAGATAATGAAGAATGATCTGGTTTTCAAAACAAAAAAATGCCTCAGTCCGGTATTTTACCTATTCCTGATCAGGCAGTCGTGGCTACAGCAGAGTTCTTGTCTTCACCTTCCTTACTTTCCCTCACTCATAGGAGCCACTGAATTCAGACCTTTTATATTTCAGTAGCACCTCTACAAGTACACTAGCTACATATGACTATTAAAATGTAAATGAATTAAAATTAAATAAAACTTAAAATTCAGTTCCTCAGTGGCACCAGTCATATGCCAAGTACACAACAGCCTATGTAGCTAGCAGGTACCACACTGGACATAGATGTGGAATGTTTCCACAACAGAGAAAGCTCTATTGAACAATACTGCTTTAGAACATGGATTAGAAAACACTTACTTGAGAAGAAATATTGGTTCATAGAATTCTCACTCCCCAGTTCTATTTGTATAAAAAACTGCGACTATAAACTGACTGGCTTAGTAACAATTAGCCACCTTCAAGTAATCTGTGTTAAAAAAAAAAAATCTTTTATTGGGGCACCTGGGTGGCTCAGTCAGTTAAGCATCTGACTTCGGCTCAGGTCATGATCTCACGGTTCGTGGGTTTGAGCCCTGCGTTGGGCTCTGTGCTGATAGCTAGCTCAGAGCCTGGAGCCTGTTTCAGATTCTGTGTCTCCCTCTCTCTCTGACCCTTCCTGTTCATGCTGTTTGTCTCTCTCTCTCTCTCAGAAATAAATAAAACATTAAAAAAAAATCTATCAGAGCAGATAGAATCAAAATTATAATTAAGGAGGTTGAATTTACAGTTTTTCTTCTGAAAATGAGTATTTCAGAAAAACTTTTGAGATGATAACGCCTAGCTAAGTGTCTAATATTGTGACAGGGACTCATTTATTCAGTGAATATTTATTGAGCACTTACTATTATGTATAAGGCATTGAACCAGAAAGTATATAAAATGAATTGAATTTTTAAAAAAGATAGTCTCAGCCAATTTATCTTTGACAAAGCAGGCAAGAGATCCAATGGAAAAAAGACAATCTCTTTAACAAATGGTGCTGGGAGAATTGGACAGCAACATGCAGAAGAATGAAACCAGACCACTTTCTCATACCATACACAAAAATAAACTCAAAATGGATGAAAGACCTAAATGTGAGACAGGAAACCATCAAAACCATAGAGGAGAAAGCAGGCAACAACCTCTTTGACCTCAACGACAGCAATTTCTTGTTCGACACATCTCCAAAGGCAAGGGAATCAAGAGCAAAAATGAATGATTGTGAACTCATCAAGATAAAAAGCTTCTTCACTGCAAAGGAAACAATCAACAAAACTAAAAGGCAACAGATGGAATGGGAAAAGATATTTGCAAATGACATATTGGATAAAGGGTTAGTATCCAAAATCTATAAAGAACTTATCAAACCCTACACTCATAAAACAAATAATCCAGTGAAGAAATGGGCAGAAGACATGAATAGACACTTTTCCAAAGAGGACATCCAGATGGCCAACAGACACATAAAAAGATGCTCAACATCACTCATCATCAGGGAAATACAAATCTAAGCCACACTGAGATACCATCTCACACTGGTCAGAGTGGCTAAAATGAACAACTCAGGAAACAACAGATGCTGGCGAGGATGTAGAGAATTGGGAACCCTCTTGTACTGTTGATGGGAATGCAAACTGGTGCAGGTGCTCTGGAAAATGGTGTAGAGGTTCCTAATAAAGTTAAAAATAGAAACTACCCTATGACCAGCAATGGCACTACTGAGAATTTATCCAAGGGATACAGGAGTGCTGATGCATAGGGGCACGTGTACCCCTATGTTTATAGCAGCGCTTTTAACAACAGCCAAATTATGGAAAGAGCCTAAATGTCCATCAAATGATGAATGGATAAAGAAGATGTGGTTTATATATACAATGAAATATTACTTGGCAATGAGAAAGAGTGAAATCCTGCCATTTGCAGCAATGTGAATGGAACTGGAAGGTATTATGCTAAGTGAAAGTCAATCAGAGAAAGACATATCATATGTTTTCACTTATTTGTGGAACATGAAAAACTTAACAGAAAACCATGGAGGAAGGGAAAGACAAAAAATAGTTACAAACAGAGAGGGAAGGAGGCAAACCATAGGAGACTCTTAAAGAACAAACTAAGGGTTGATGGCAGAGTGGTGGGGGAGAGGGGAAAGTGGGTGATGGGCACAGAGGAGGGCACTTGTTGGGATGAGCCCTGGGTGTTGTATGTAAGCGATGAACCATGGGAATCTACCCCTAAAACCAAGAGCACACTGTACACACTGTATATTAGCCAATTTGATAATAAATATTTTAAATAAATAAATAAATAAAAATGACAGTCTCTGTCTTTAAAAAACTGATTAAGTTTTATAGGGAAAATAATAAAGTATGAAATACAAAGCAGAATGCAAGTAAGGGACAAGTGAATAGTTTATAAGCAAAGATGAAGTCTTTTCTAACAAGGTAGAAGAAACAGTATCAAAAGCAGCCATATAGTAAGACAAATGTCATTGATCAAACAAAATTATAGTTCCCAGCTAAAGAAAGAAACCTTTAAAAATACAAAGTTCAGATTACCTGTTTCTGCCTTGCTGCCATTCTAATTCTGGCTGCTTCTTCTTGAGGATGAAGTAGAACTGAACTCTGAGCTACAGCTGTAATGGGCTGAGTCTCATTTATTTCTAGGAGAATCCCCAAAACAAAAATTAGATTCATTAATTTAGAATTTTGACACCACTGTAATTCTCTTTATTCATTTATCACATATGTCACCGTATTAGGAAAAAAATGTTAAGTTAAGCAAGCTTAATCTGAAAATAAAAATACCTTGTTCCTTTTCATATTCTGTATCCAGTGAAAGTGGTTTCTCTTCACTACTAAGTGGTCCAGAGTCAACTGTTAAAGTATCACTTTCAGCAACTGTAAAGATACATTATTATGAACATATATTATCACTTTCAAGCATCTGTACAAAGTAAAAAAAAAAACAACTTGCATTCAGATCAGTAATTCAATTTTGGTCCATCTAAATGTCTTATTTGGTTAAGATCCAGTCATGTTCCAGATGACCACATATTTTATCCATTAAACTAGAGCCTAATATAAGAAGACTGATGGGAGCGAAATCTGTGAACCAAAAGGAAAAACTGAAGAATTGATTAAAAAGGTGTACCGATAGTTTCAAGCACAAGAGAAAAGCATAAAAGAGCAGAATAAGCAAGGTACCAAAGTTTAAAAAGAGAAACTTAAGGAATGTCAATGTATCCTTGATATTTCAATTTTTATTTAAAGTTTATTTTGAGAAAGAATGCAAACAGGGAAGAAGGAGACAGAGAGGGAGAGAGAGGATCCCCGGAAGGCTCCATGCCGTCAGCACAGAGCCCAACAAGGGGCTCCATTCCACGAACTGTGAGATCATGATCGGAGCCGAAATCAAGAGTCAGAGGCTTAACCAGCTGAGCCACCCAAGTGCCTTCCTTGGCATTTTTAAATATCAGAATTTTTGTTATTTATGAAATCAGAGCAGAGAAGGAAGTTAAATCAGTTTTTCTGATCATATCAGGGGTGCCAGGAATGCTGCTTTAAGTATTCATTCATTCACTCACTCACTCATTTATTCAGCACCTACTTATGTGCTACACGCTGACACAGTGGCACATTTTTAAAAGGTGGACAGGAAGCTTTACAGGCAAATGAGGGACAGAAACATTACATATTTATCCTTTGTACTCAGAAACAATTGTAAGACTAGAAACTGGTAGGTCTATATAAGAGAAACAAAGGATTATACAATAGAGTACTATAAGAGAATCTGAATTAGGCTACGGGCCCAGATGAGATTTGTCTTCGGAAATGACATTTAGACAGGCATCTGAAAGGTAAGGAGGAATCAGCCAGGTAGAGAACGTGGGATGTATAAGAATGAATGTAAGGTATAGTCAGACAAAGGGGAGAATGAAGCAAGGTGAAGCTGGAGAAGGCCTACTCATACACGGCCTTTTAAAAAAATAACTTGGTTATGACTGAAGATGAATCTCCCTTTTACTGAATTCCGAAACCATACTCTCTCCTACTTTGTTAGCCAGTCCTTTTTACTGCTCTGCTGTCTGCCTTCTTTAGTCATCTGCTAAATGCTGGAGTCCCTCAAATGGTCTTCTAAGTCCTCTTCTCATTAAATTTTTTCCCCTAAAAGAGTTCCTCTATGCCCATGGCTTTAAATGTCATATATACACACACACATATATATATATATCTGACTTCTAAACTTACGTCTCTTGCTTTAAGCTGCTCAATTATTTCAACAAATATTAAAAAATAATTTTTTTTAAATGTTCATTTATTTTTGAGACAGAAAGAAACAGAGCATGAGTGGGAGAGGGACAGAGAGAGAGGAAGACAAAGAATCTGAAGCAGGCTCCAATACTCTGAGCTGTCAAAACAGAGTATAACGCGGGGCTCAGATCCACGAACCATGAGATCATAACCTGAGCTGAAGTCAGATGCTCAACCGATTGAGCCACCCAGGCGACCCTCAAAAAATATTTTTCTATGTGCAAGTAAAACAAAGTATTTTTTTATGTACAAGGCACTGGTCTAAGCCCTGGGGATACAGCAATGAACAAAACAAAGTTCCTACCCTCAATAGAGGTTATACCAGGATTAGAGGATGTGCAGGGTAGACAGAGTGTCAAGGCAAGTAGCAAACAAGCCAAGAAAATACATTTATGGTCTAGGAGATGCTGGTAAGAGCTATGCAGAAAAAGCAGGGTAAGGGGGATAAGGAGTGAAGGGTACGGGGATCGGGGGAGGGGAGAAGCTTGCCATTTTATATAGTGAACAAAGAAGGCCTTACTGAGAAAGCCAGGTCTCAGCAAATATCTGAAGGAAGAGAGAGTAAGGCACAGAAATATCCAAGAGCATCCCAGCCAGTAAGACCACCAATTTGCAAAGACCATGTGAGTCATGACTGTTGTGTTCACGGAAGAGCCAGGAAGACAGCGCGTATGGTGAGTGGTCTGAGGGAGGTGTGGTAGAAAAGGAAGTCAGAGAAAGCAGGGTGAGATCAGATGGTGGGAGAGCAGTGTGCACGCACAGATTATGTAAGGCTTTGATGCCACCTTGGGCTGTTTTTTTTTTTTTTTTTTTTTTAAATGTTTGTTTCTGAGAGACAGAGCATGAGCAGGAGACAAGAAGAGAGAGAGGGAGACACAGAATCAGAAGTAGGCCCCAGGCTCTGAGCTGTCAGCACAGAGCCAATGTGGGGCTCAAACCCACGAACCGCGAGATCATGAACTGAGCCGAAGTTGGATACTGAACCAACAGAGCCACCCAGGCGCTCCCTGACTCCCCTAAAACTTAACTACTGATAGCCTACTGTTGGCTGAAAGTCTTACCAATAATATAGTCAGTTGAATAACATATATTTTGTATATTACATATATTACATTCTGTATTCTTCTCTTTAAGTTTATTTATTTTCAGAGAGTGAGAGACCATGAGCTGGGGAGGGTCAGAGAGAGAGAATCCCAAGCAAGTTCTGTGCTGTGAGCATGAAGCCCAACACAGGGCTTGATCCCACAGACCGTGAGATCATGACTTAAACAGAAATCAAGAGTCGTGCACTTAACTGACTAAGGCACCCAGGTGCTATATACTATATTCTTAAAATAACCTTTTTAATTTTTTTTGTACTTTTAGGCTATTGAGTTCGTCTGTGAGTTTTTTCAAATTGTTGCAATCACCAAAAAAATCTTCCAATGTGTTTATGGAAAAATCCACGTAAACTGGACCTACATAGTTCAAACTTGTTTTGTCCAAGGGACAACCGTATATAAACAATACTACCACATTAGCATGTCTGGAAAGAGGTTCACTAAGGTTTTTAACATTTACTGCCTTGAACTAGCAGCATCATGGGCTTTAAAGCATTTTCTTCCTTTTGACCAATTTTATTCTTTGATTTTTGAGGAATGAGTATATTTTTGAACAACTCAGAAAGGGTCCGTGTGCTACAAAATGAGACTCTTGGAGAGAATCACCTTGTTCCTGCCCAGAGGATAATGTTCTCTCTTCGCCAGCAATTGCTCCTGATTCGACTGTTGGGGCTTTACTCTCAGTCTCATTAGCAGTCGTAATGACTTCGCTTTCATCTTCAGACACGGACTGAATTGTCCACAGAGATTTTTGGCTTCGGATCTTATTTAGTAATTTTTTAAAAAGAATTTTTGAAGGGACCTGGTGGGTCTTCATTGCCAAGGGAGCTAAAAGAGAAGAAAACACTTACTCAGCATCTGTTATATACCAAGCAAAGTAGTCTACCATTATACTTAGTACCTGCCACAACCACTAGTTACAATAAAGGCACAACTTTATTATTCTCTGTTTATAAATTAGCAGCATATACAATGCTATTTGGCCCCAATCACAATTTTATAATCAGGAATAATTTTCAATTTAAATTTAAATAAAAGCACCAAAATTCAACTATTTTCCAACAATATGCATGTAATACGAATTTCAAACTTAAAAACACATCAGGAAGATGTTTTTCTGTTTGCTATACGATGACAAAATGCATATCGTTTAATTAACTTGTGGAAGATTAGCATTCAAAACATCTTCTATAAGGTTTTGCACTCCATGCTAGAGACGAGTCCCAAATATGGGACGCTCAGTGCAGAGCCTGACATGAGGCTTAATCCCATGACCCTGGGATTATGACCTAAGCCAAAATCAAGAGTCAGACGCTCAACCACCTGAGCCAAAAAGCTGCCCTGGCTCTGTGCTTCCTAGTAGCCTAAGAAAGAAAACATAACTAGTTATAACCTGAAAAGCCAATCAGGTGCTCCCAAATTATTCCCAGGAAATATTGGAGGAAAATTTCACTCAACTACCATCATAAAGAGATCTCTTCAGTCAAAACAAATTCTTATTTCCCCAAACGTCCTTCCATATGGGTTAACAGCACAACACCAAAACTCTATATGGTACAAACTACTCTCTAAAGGGACAGAACTGTGTTGCAAATACATAGTTCTCTGGCTTAATCAAGGAATAAAATTAAAGCAATCTACTGAAGTTGAAACCGGCAAACTATGGTTTTGTCTGACATATTTAAAAAAATACTAATTTAATTTACAAACAATAAAGTACACAAAACCCAAGTGTATAGCTCAAAAAGTTTTACATCTACCTATGTAACACAATTCAGATCATGATGCAAACATTACCATCACTCAGAAGGCTCCTTCATACCCCTTCCCAGTCAATACACCCGCAAAGATAACCACTGTTCTAATCTCAAGACCAGATTAGTTCTGTTTACTTTAACTTCTTATAAATATAGAATTATACTTAGGTATTCTTTTCTACCTGGCTCTTTCACTCAACATTAGTTTGTGACTCATTACTATTTAAGAAATTAAATTTGTTGCTAATATTTAAAAATAAGGATTTTTAAACCAATGAGATTCCCAGATTCTTTTGAAAGATCAAGAAGGTTGGCAACATCAAGCGAGCAATTCCAAATGGGAACTGCGGGAGCTGAAAAGTAAGTGTTCCTTTGGATAAGGCAAGAATTGCAATTCTGACAAACTAGAGATCTGAATAGTACTCTCAATTAAAAAACTGAAAGAGCTGTATGACACAGTAAAAATATCTTCTTAAAGGCATGACTGGTCTGGCAAGAAAAGCAGAGACTCTGCAGCAGCCAGAAATAAAGTAGGAGCAGGAACTCAGGAAGGCAAGTGAGCCCTGAACCCTCTGCTCACAGTTCTGAGAGGTCACGGTCACCTTACACTGTCAGACAGCAGTGTGGGCACGGGAACGGGGATAGAGTCTCATCCGGCTCTAACAGGGGATGTACATAAAGTTGGAACCCCAAGGGCTACTACCCAGTGTAGGGTAAAGATGATGAGAAAGCTTGAGTGGTTGTGAACAAAGGTATGGAGGGGGAAAAAAGAGGTCAAAGTAAACAGAATGTGGTCTCTCAGGAGATGTGGAGGGGGGCAGCAGTACAGGTAAATCTCATGGCACTGGCTTAGATAGCCATGTGTGTATCATTCACTAACATGAAGAAGACAAGGTTTCAGTAGACAAGGGGGGATAGATTTATCATCAGACAGGGAGCTTTAAGTAACTGTGAGATAGCCAAGCGAAAAAGTTAAGAATGGTGGAGACAGAGGTAAAGTTTAGAAGAGAGACTGAAGTTTGTGCTATTCATCATTATGAAGTACTTGGTAGTTTTTTCCTCCTATTAACACAGTAGGAACTCTGGTGACTTGATGAAAATCTAAAAACAGTGCTGAGGGGTGCCTGGGTGGCTTAGTCGGTTAAGCGTCCGACTTTCGCTTGGGTCATGATCTCGCGGTTCGTGGGTTTGAGCCCTGCGTCGGGCTCTGTGCTGACTGCCAGCTCGGAGCCTGGAGCCTGTTTCAGTCTGTGACTCCCTCTCTCTCTGACCCTCCCCTGCTCACATTCTCTCTCTCTCTCTCTCCTAGAAATAAATAAAACATAAAAAAAAAAAAAAATTAAAAAAAAAATAAAAATAAAAACAGTGCTGAGTTTTCAAATTAATTTAGAATTGAGTATCTAACTTAAATAGCCGAATAACCTATGTACATGTGAACAAAATGACTTTCCTCCCATATAAATTAGGATTGTTGATGAAAATCCTAAAACACGGTTTCTTCCTTCCTCACCCCCATTAGTATTAGTTATTTGTCTGCACTGAAATTAGACCAGACTTTCCTGCTGGCAAATTTCTAGCATTTTTTTCTATGGAATATTGTAACTTTCAGCTCAGAAGGAGTTTTTACCATCTGCTTCACTAGAACATATTATTTCGGCTTCTGTCACTGGAATGTTTTCAGTTTCCGCTAAACTTTCTTGTTCCATTGAAAGGTCCAGTTCTTCATCTTGAATCTGATCAGTCACGGTGGGCAAAGGTTCTGGTTCAAGGTGCAAAATCAGATTTCCTTTTACCTCTCAATAAAGAAATAGAGAGAGAATGATTCCATTCTGAAATGACTACGAAGAACTTGAGCATAAAATTTAAAGGCCATTATGGTTTCTAACATATGAGAGCTTCTTTCAAACTGAGAACTCATTTCAAAATAAAGACTGCTTCACCAATACAAATGTATTTTCCCACCAAAACACTTCTAGAAGCATTGTTGAAAGTTTACTGAAAGTGTCTTACTCCTGTCTGCGTTATACATGTCTTCGAAGGCGAATTCCAGCTCTCTCTGCCAGTCTTCTTTCATCTCACTGCGCTTGTATGGAAGTTCAACCAGCTGCGGCGGCATCTGCGCGACAGTCTGTCTCCTACGTGCCAGGTCGTCTTGCTGCAGCTGTTTGAGTTCTTTCATTAGTTTCTCCTGAGTCTTCAAGAATACAGAGACTTAATCAACAACAGTGGAGTCACAGGCTTTAGACAGTACTATTCACAGTGACGGAAAAGTGGAGAAGTCACAAAGAACAGGGACTGGACTTCCTCCCTGCCCCTCCTCGGTGTTCTGCCACAAGACAGTAAGTATTCATTAAAAAAATTTTTATTGAAAGCCAGGTACTATGCTAGAAGCTAGAAACACAATCTTACTCCTAGACTGGAGGAGTCTCAGAGAACAGTCTCAGAGAAGCACCGAGACCCAGAGTGACTGCGGCTTAAAAGATATTTCCTGTTACTTCACATCCTTATGAGTCCCCATGATGAAATAGGATCTCTTTATAGGTCTTTAAGCTTAAAAAGATGGGCTAATATGACAGTTAAAGCAGACTGTTTTAGTGAGGTTATCTAACTGAATTTTAGTGGTGGGAGATAGTGAGAGAGAATAAGGGAAGACCTCTCATCCTTTGAGTCAAGGATTAAGCCAGATAAAAGTGGGTGAAGGAGTACAAGTAAGAAAGAAGTACTGCAGCACAGAGGTATAGAGATGAAGACATGGGGCATCTGGAGAAAATAAACTGCCACAGGTAATGGATAGACAGAGCATGGAGGGCAAGGATGGTTAAGGAAAAAAGATAATATTGGAGAGGCAGGTAGAGGCCAAATACTATTTATAACAGACACTAGCAAGAAATAAGATCCCAGGACACAATGGAGTCTGCAGCAAAAAGGTTTACATAGGGAAAACGCAACCCTCTACTAGCGGTGAGATTGCAGGTTTTGATGACCATTTTCATGTAAGAGACACTGAGCCTACAAAAAAGGCAGAGAGCCTATGTAATGGTGTTTGCCAAGTGATAATAGACAACACTATTTTTTCTTTCTTTTAATTTTTTTAATGTTAAAAAAAATTTTTTTAACGTTTCTTTATTTTTGAGAGAGAGCGAGCGAGCAAAGGAAGGGCAAAGAGAAAGGCAGACACAGAATTTGAAGCGCAATTCAGGGTCTGAGCTCTCAGCACAGAGCCTGATGCGGGGCTCAAATTCATGAATTGTCAGACTGTGACCTGAGCCCACGTCGGACACCTAACCAACTGAGCCACCAAGGGGCCCCACAACACTTGGGCTTATTCTTATGTAAAGTTTTATGATTCATTTTTTAATATTAAGATTCTAACAATCCCTTACATTTAACTTCAAAGTTCTTTGAAATAAATATTCTATTTCTAGCTCAATGCAAATATGGCATATTATTCTGCTTGAATCATTTATAATAACATCTATGATCACTACTGAGATTTGCTGTGAGCTTATGGAATTCCAGGCACTATTCTAAGGGCTTTACTAAACTCACTTCATCTTCAAAAACAGACAATGAAACAATTCAGAGATGTTAGGTAATTTGCCTGAGGTCAACCAGCTAAGCAGTGAAGAAGAAATTCCAGGCAGACTATGGAATTTCTTAACCACGAAACATTACTGATGTGTGGAACAATGTGTTCAGTTTGACTGTCTTTCACATTTTTTTCTATCAGTTTAAGTCTTAGGATGAGAATTATTGGTAATAATTCAGATAATCAGTTATTCTAGTCATAATTTACTCCCAGTTTATAAAATCTAAAAGTTTAAGTGAGAAGGTCATATATGAATCAGTTAAAACTATACCAATCAACTTTAAGGCTTTTATTTTTTTTAATGTTTATTTATTGAGAGAGGGGGAGAGTGTGTGCAAGTGAGTGGGGGCAGGGCAGACAGGGAGAGAGAGAATCCCAAGCAGGCTCCATGCTGTCAGCGTGGGGCCAGACACGGGGCTCGATCTCATAAACCGTGAGATCATGACCTGAGCTAATATCAAGAGTCCAACACTTAACCAACTGAGCCACCTAGGTGCTCCACTTTAAGGCTCTTAATTCCTACAGAAGCACTTAAAAACTCACTCTTCACCTGAGTGTTTAAAACTTCCAAATGCATGGGGCGCCTGGGTGGCTTAGTCGGTTAAGCATCCGACTTTCGCTTAGGTCATGATCTCGCGGTTCGTGGGTTCGAGCCCCATGTCGGGCTCTGTGCTGACTGCCAGCTCAGAGCCTGGAGCCTGTGTCTTCCTCTCTCTCTCTGACCCTTCCTTGCTCACGCTTTCTCTCTCCTAGAAATAAATAAAATATTTAAAAAAAAAAAAACCAAAAAACTTCCAAATGCATTAGTCAAATACAGAAAATAAAATCATTTGACTTCTAAAATGGATCATTTTCTCCTAAGTTCCGAGGATAAATACAACGAAAATAAGCATGACAGAAGTGAAGCTACACTTATAAAGCCAGGTTTCATTACACATATTTTAGAGCTCTGTGACACTTTTTCAAAGCTTCCTGATAGGAAGGACCATGACTCTACCTCTGAATCAATCAGCAAGTGCTTTGCTCAGTAAATATTTAATAAACAGAATCCCAAAATTCACAGAGCACAAATCCAATTCATTAAATGAGAAAAGTGATCAATTTCTCTTCAGGCCATTTGGCTGACTAAAATATTAAATGTTTAATACATTCATCATTGCAAAAAAATGTTAGAAGAACAATAAACTGTGAGAACTGCTTCACCCAACCTGAAAGTGCAATGGGAAACTTGAAATGACAGGAGTCAAAGAGTGTATTTTCGCATTCTTCACACCTCTGACCTCTGAGCCCATTCACTAATCAGTTCTACAGCCTATGGTACGTCGATGGCCAGGATTCTTACTTGAGCCAAATGGATCTTTTTCAGTGCCTGGAAACCCCGTACATGCGCCTTTTCACTCTGTTCCATTCTCTCTTGTGCTGCTTGTTTCTGTCTTTCTTCCAGTCTTTTCGCTTCTTCTTCAGCAGCCACATGAGGATCTGGCTAGCAGTCAACCAGTAAATTTCAGAAAATTTAAAAATTGTGAAACAAAGTGATAACTAAAAAATAACTTTAAAATCATGCTTCCCTACTTATATAAAATAAAATAGGAAGAGATATATGCCCACAATTATCAACTGTATGTATATATGAAAAGTATCAAATTGTTAGTGAAAGCTGAACAAATTTGTTCACTTTATGTTTTTAAATTTATTTTTGAGAGAGCGAGCGAGCAAGATACAGAATCTGAAGCAGGCTCCAGGCTCTGAGTTAGCTGTCAGCACAGAGCCCGATGTCAGACTTGAACCGACGAACCATGAGATTGTAACCTGAGCTGAAGTCAGAAGCTTAACTGACTGAGCCACCCAGGTGCCCCAAATTCGTTCACTTTAAACCAGATTACACTATGCTCATCCAAACACAGTCCTCCATCATTGTTGTGTTATGAAACTCCATTAAAACAACAGTGCTCTCAGCACTCACAAGCTAGTGAAGAACCCATATGCATCTAAGGTCATTTAGGGAAGAACTGAGATCTGTCCTTGGTTTTCGGTCAATAGCTGCTGCTTCACTTCAACCTCAGGAAGGTCAAGTCACCAAAACAGCTACTTTAATATAATTCCCAACTTCCTAAAACTTGTGTGTAATCACATCATCTCACCAAGCTAACAATAATAATAGCAAATAAGAGGGGAAAGGGCACATAACCTGGATTTACTATTGTACCTGAATGTTCACTTTCAAGTATAGGTTTAAGCATTACAAAGGTGACTTTAAGGGACCATCTTATATATTTTATATGCTGAAATTCTTAAGTGAACTAAGAATGATGACTATGAAAGCTACTATAGTTGACCCTTAAACAACACAGGTTGAAAACTGTGCAGGTCCACTTATTCATGAGTTTTTTCCAATAAATATATTGGAAAATGTTTTGGAGATTTGCAACACTCTGGAAAAACTCAGATGAAGCATGTAGCCTAGAAATATCAAAAAAATTAAGAAAAGTTAGGTATGTCATGAATGCATAAAATATATGTAAGATACTGGTCTATTTAATCATTTACTACCATAAATAGATATAAAAAGTTAAAATTCATCAAAACTCACAAACACAAGACTTATAGACCAGATGTGGAGGCATTCACAGTCAAGAAATGTAAACAGACATAAAGATTCAATGTTTAAGTCATATGGGCATAAAGTTAACTGTAGTACATACTAAACTACTATCATAATTATTTTTTATCTTTACTTTTTAGAGGGAGAGAGAGAGCACAAGCAGAGGGGAGGGGCAGAGGAAGAAAGAGACTCTTAAGCAGGTTCCATCTCATGACCATGAGATCATGACCTAAGCTGAAACCAAGAGTAGGATGGTCAACCCACTGAGCTACCCAGGTAACCGCATAATAATTTTTTAGCCACTTCTTGTTGCTATTGCAGTGAGCTCAAGTGTCGTTATCTGATTAAAACACTGACATTAATCATTTCTACATGAGCAATTCACCTCTCCAGTAAACTGCATATGGTAAAAAGTGATGTCTTGTGGTGCCTGTGTATTTTTTATCGTGTTTATTAGTGCAGTGTCATAAACCTTGCATAACATCATGTTCATGGGACCCATACAAAGTACCACTAACGATGCTAGAAGTGCTCCTAAGAAGCAATGTAAAGTCATGATATTACAAGAAAAAGTTGCATTGCTTCATATGTTCTGTGGACTGTGGGCTGCAGCTGTGGTCACCTGTCATTTCAGGATAAATGAACCCAGGGGCACCTGGGTGGCTCAGTCGGTTAAGCGTCCAACTTCAGCTCAGGTCATGATCTCTCAGTTCGTGGGTTCGAGCCCCGCGTCGGGCTCTGTACTGACAGCTCGGAGCCTGGAGCCTGTTTCAGAGTCTGTGTCTCCCTCTCTCTCTGCCCCTCCCCTTCTCATGCTGTCTCTCTCTCTCTCTCTCTCAGAAATAAAGAAAACATTAAAAAAAAAAAAAAAAAGGATAAATGAACCCAGAGTAAGGACCATTGTTAAAGAAGAAAAGGAAATTTATACAGTTATAGCTGCAGCTATAATAGCAGGCATGAAAACCTTGCATTATTTGCAAAATAACTTTTCACCTCATACTGAAAATGCAGCTTTTATGTGGATAGTATAGAATGGCTATAAGAAAGGCAAGCCTATAAACTCTAATATAATTCAAGAAAAATTATACCCCTTTTGAGCCAATAAATATTTGTGAAAATCTACAGAACACCAGGCAGAACAAAGGTTAGACTGAATCAGCATTTTAATCTCCAAAAAAATTATTTAGGGAATTAAAATGTATAAAATTAAATAAAGTAATCTTTAAGAACAGTATTTCATTCCATTTAGGCCATAACTTTAAAAAAAATTTTTTTAGGTTTTATTTTATTTTATATTTGTGAGAGAGAGAGAGAAAGAGACAGAGAGACAGAGCAAGAGCAGGGGAGAGGCAGAGAGATGGAGACAGAATCTGAATTAGGCTCTAGGCTCTGAGCTGTCAGCACAGAGCCCAATGTGGAGCTTGACAAGCTCACAAGCAGTAAGAGATCATGACCTGAGCAGAAGTCAGATGCTTAACTGACTGAGCTACCCAGGTGCCCCAGGCCATGACGTTTTTTAGAAAAATATTGTTTAGCAATTTTCACCACAGCATTTAAGGGTGAATTAACAGCAGTATGTCAATTGTGCTCAACCAAAATTTTAAGGGAAGGAAAAACTTCAAAAATATACAACATTCACAATAAATGTGCGATCCAAATATAATGAGGTACATAGAGGATATGAAGAAAATAAAAGGTTAGCGTGACTGCCCAAACTTGAAAACAAGATTCTATAAGCATGCTTTAAGAAGACAATCCCTTATAGACTTGTGTTAATGAAACTAAAAATGTAGACAAAAATCTTGTTGAAATAATTGTCAGATTAAATTTTTAGCAGTTGAACTCAAAAGGTATATGAAATTTGCAAAAACTGTGAAACCCAGGCGATATTTTTTTTAGAAAATGTTTCTAAAAAATTCTTCCATGAATTAAAATCTGCAGTGCACATAATGTGAGTGATATTATTAAATATGGTACTTCTGCATCTTGTATGTCAGACATTTGGACAGCAGAATAACTGATGAACTTAACTGTTTCTGCTTGTCTAAAGATATTTCTGGGTGTCACAGCAAACAATAGTGTATCTGACTGGAAAAATACTTCTAGGGACAAAAAAATCCATTTTCAACAAGTTGCTATGCAACTGTCATTGACAAAGGAACAAATGCAATGAAGGCCATGAGTAATTTAGAAACTGTAATCATGTTTTCTTCATTGTGTGCACAGAAAGTAAACGTAGCTAAATGTAATTGAGAGTAACTGGTTCTAAGTGGGGATACAAGAGACTACCTCATAATTCTGAAGCCAAAGACCAAATTTATTACCTAAAAGAGATTTTAAAGCTTCTTTATTCAGGGTATTCTAACGAAACATTGTGCACTTGTAATGTTAAAAAGGTTGGCTGAACATACGCAAGTCATTTATTTGCAGAAAGCTGCTAAAGAAATAAGATACAGGGGCTCCTGGGTGGCTCAGTCGGTTAAGCATCCGATTTCAGCTCAGGGCATGATCTCACAGTTCGTGAGTTCGAGCCCTGCTTCGAGCTCTGTGCTGATAGCTCAGAGCCTGGAGCCTGTTTCTGATTCTGTCTCTGTGTCTCTCCCTCTCTAGCTCATGCTCTGTCTCTCTTAAAAATTAAAAAAAAAAAAAAAAAAAAAAAAAAAAAGAGAGAGAAACAAGATGCAGATGAAAATTCAGAGGTAATTTTTTTATCTTGAAAACCTAACACACTGCTCCACTGTTACATTTTATTTTTAATTTTTTAATGTTTAGTTATGAAAGAGAGAGAGAGAGAAAAATGAATGAGCAGGGGAGGGCCAGAGTAAAAGAGGGACACAAAATACAAAGCAGGCTCCAGGCTCTTAGCTGTCACCCCAGAGCCCGACATGGGGCTTGAACTCACAAGCTGTGAGATCATGACCTGAGCCAAAGTCAGATGCCCAACTGACTGAGCCACCCAGGCACCCCTCCACTGTTACATTTTAAACCCAAGGTTTAAAGGCAGATTTTTCCTAAGTGATGGCATAAAGTAGCAAATAAAGCAAATATCAAAATGCTTAGTTTGTGAGAGTGTTTTTTCTAAAACTACATTGTAAGTACTGATCCAAACTTCAATCCAGCAACTGAAGAGAGAGCTCTTTTATTTACTATTAAAGAGGAAAGTTTAATAACTTGCTGTAACCCCATCAGCAGTACACTATACAACACCTAGCTAAAAAAATGTTTTTACCTATCTTATTTGAGAGAGAACATCTATTTAATACTGCAAAATGTAGTGCAGTAACCACAAAAGCAGGTTAGCCACAGATTGACGTTATTGTCCCTATGTTACAATACTATTAAAGTTGCAAAATAATAATTTACGATTTTAAACAAATCAAGATTTATTCTTTTTATTAAAAGTTAATTCTATGATGAGAATACTCATCTATCTCAGGTTTGAACTGAATATTGATTTTAACATCTGCCATTAAGCAGTTAACCAAAATGCGTATTTGCTGCATTCTGATCTCCATAAGAAAGCTATATTGGGAAAGTTTGTTTTCTTAGTAGCCAAATATATCCAACATGAAAAGAAATTAGAATCTAGTTACAAAGAAATAGCAATTATAATAACAAGGATTCATTTATCACTCTTAAAACTGGTAATACTTTCTAAATCATAATAATCCATACAAGGAACTGGATAAGGGTATGATAAAGATGCTCATTTTCATATGTTGCTGATACTTTTTAAAAGGCAATTTAATGATCCGTATCAAGTATCTGTATCAATTGTTATAGTTTGTAACCAATAATTTTTCCTCCAAGAATCTTTTCTAAACATACCTCAGAATTATAGGTCAAAATGTACAAGATTATGTTTGCATTATTTACAGAAGCAAAAAGAAATAAAAGAACAATGGTTAAGTAAACTCTATGATATCCATAAAAATTATGTTTTGAAAAGTGTATGCATATATTTATATATAAAGACTATAATGAATTCATTAATGTAGGAATCACATTACTCTTTGGTGATGAAATTGGTAGCTATTTTCCTATAGTTTATGTTTATAGTGGCAAATTTTTCATAAAGAACACGTATAGATACAACTCACTTCAATGAACGAGAAATAAAGTGAGGATCATGAACAACAATAAGTCAATCACCTGGTTTCTATCCATCTCTCTATTCACAAAAGCGTGGAGATGATGATAGGTAGAACTACTGGTTTTCACATGAGAAGTTTTTTTTAATTCAACGTTCTGAAAAAGGAACATAGACAATGGATTATTAGGTAACAGTATTTCAATTAAAGCTGAACCCTATAAAAAAAGTAATTTTGTATCTAACCCATTATCCTTATTCATCTTTCTTACATGGGGATCATGCACTATAGTTCCATTAACATGAAACACAGGTTGAAAAACTAGAGCATACTTAGGTAAGAATATTAAATTGTTGATACTGTATAGTTTACTGAGTAACATTAGAATGTACATAATGGCAAGCTGCTCTCTTAATATGGATTCTAGGTTTGATCACTTGGTTATGGTGGTGCATGTCCAGTGATGAGAAACTTGTTTTTCAAATGGAAATAAGACCGTGCATAAAAGTAGAAGGATGACAGATACCTATCTGGTGCCAGAGTATCACCTCCCAGATTATCCGGCCTCCCAGATAACTTGATAACTGAACAGAGCAAAATATACCTTTACGATAGAGATGCCTTGTAGTCACCACCATAACCAAATGAGACAAACAGAATATGAGAAATTAGTCTCTTCAAAAAGTCTAAAATACAAAAGTTGACTAGGGTTGAGTGTGAGAATGTTCTAGATTGAGAGACACTAAGAGACAAAACAAGCAGAAGCAACAGGTGAAACCCAACTGGAATCCTATTTAAAAAAGAAAGAAGTTGTCCCTACAAAACCAAGAGCACACTGTATACACTGTATGTTAGCTAACTTGACAATAAATCGTGTGTGTGTGTGTGTGTGTGTGTGTGTGTATACATATACATATATGAAGTTGTAAGATAAAACAATTTAGAGACAACTGGAGAATCTTAATCATGGACTCTATATTAAATGGTATTAAAAACCTATTAACTTCCTCAGTGTGATACTGTGGTTGCATATGAGAATGTCCTTATTCTTATGTGAAATCTATACATACATATATAGATGTAAACAGCTATTCATTTAACTGTACTTGCCTTTTAACTTTTCTGTATTTTAAAAATTTTCATAATAAAAACTTGGCGGAAAAAGTACAACTACAGATTTGCATATAATTCCTATTTGTCAGATCATTTACACAGATAATGCTTTGTTTGCTTTATGTAAATATTTGACCCTGACTGGTTAGGAACATTAGGAATTACAATAAATGTAATCAAAAGGTATCATGGATAAAATGCTGCTTGCGTTTTAACTCGGTACCGAGGGAGGTGGTACTGACAGAGTGACTGAAATCTGAAATGCTCCTATTTGAATCTTTTGGATCAAATGTCCCATGGCAGATGGCTCCGCATAAAAGCAGGGAAGCTGACAAAATGAAGGCCTTAAAGAGGCCCACATCTGGTACTTATGCTGATCTTGCATACATAAGATATGCCTGTATATACAATGAAATTAGATATCCCTCTACTTATGGGGTTTTTTTATTTCTACTTTTTAGATAGAAATAACTATGTAATTGTGATAATCACCCAAACAGCCATTTCAATAACTACAACTACTGTAAAACAAAAGAACCAATACCTTTTAAGATTCATTTCCATTTTACTTAATAAATGTCTTTTCTAAAACAAGCTCCGAATCACAAAAGCACACATATTACTCCCATAGACAAATAGACATCTCTTATCCACTTTATGTAGTCTTGTGTAAATTTATAAACTTATCTGAACCTAACTTCTTTATCTGTAAAATGGTAACCATTTACAATGCCCAAATCTTGAGTGTAAAAAGTCAACAGGGCAAATAATCCAGTTTTTCCCCCCCAAAATAAAGGACATTAAAAAAAAAACCAAAAAGACCAAACCATTTATAGCTTTAAAAAAATCAAAAACAGCTTTTGAAACAACTAAAAAAAATTAAGGCAATTGCTGAAAACTGAATATAGACTGGGTATTAGGTATCAGGAATACTAAAACTGTATTTAAAAAACATCCTTACACATCAGAGATATATACTAAAGAATGGATAAAAAGTATCTAGGATTATTTTTAAATACTCTAGACATACTCGTGTATTACCTGTAAATTTAAAAATTAAGTTTAAGCAAATGAAATTTTGACCTGCATTGAATTCTAATAGTCAAGAATTATTATAACCTAGTTCTTCTCAACGCTCCAAGTAATTCACCTCAAAAAGACTTGGAGGTGGTGGTGGCAGACTTGTAATTTTGGCAGATCTCTCTTTTTCCACAAGTAGTGCTTCCTTTCGAGCTGTTATATGCCTTGAAAAAAACAAGAGATGTCCTATATTAATCCCTTAGGTAATATTACAGCACAACCCTTACAGTCTAAAATATAAAAGGCAGAGGATCTCAAGAAATTCTCCAGTCTTATCCCACAGGCTCAATACGCTGTTTAATAATAAGTCTCTACACAACGGACATGTAAGAAAATGTTTACAAGTAAAAGACATGTATCTATTTTTTTTATAATGTTTTATTTATTTCTGAGAGAGAGAGGGCATGAGCAGGAGAGGGTCAGAGAGAGAGGGAGATACAGAATCTGAAGCAGGCTCCAGGCTCTGAGCTAGCTGTCAGCACAGAGCCTGATGCGGGGCTCAAACCCATGAACCGTGAGATCAAGACCTGAGCCGAAGTCAGACGCTCAACCGACTGAGCCACCCAGGCGCCCCAAGACGTGTATCTAAAGACATAAAGTCCTACACTGAAAGTGACCCAACAAACATCTAATGCTTCTTAATTTACAAGGGTTTAGAGTACAAAAAACTAGAAATGTTGATAAAGACGGGCCACTGTATAAAATGAGCACTGTTGATTAGTAAGGGGCTCCATCATTTTTACAACATGCAAAAATACACATTAAATGATTTGCCAATAGTCTGAATCTCTTTCCGTGCTCTTAACTGCACTGATTTTTCTTTTTTTACACAGAGGCAGACAGATCTAGGGGGACATGCATTTTGAACTAGCCACACTTTTCTCTAGAAACTAAGTAATTGCTGAAGTCATTTGTTAATTTGCTCACCTAGGCAAACCACACCCCCACAACATTATTTTTATTTTATTTTACTTTTAAGTAGACTTCACACCCAGCATGGAGCCCAACAGGGGGACCAAACTCACAACCCTGAGATCAAGACCTGAACTGAGATCACAAGCTGGATGCTTAACTGACTCAGCCATCCAGGTGTCCCCGAATGCATTATTTTTAAACCAAGTTTAAAAAAACCAATTGATATACCCCATAACTTATATGTACTATCTGTTTAAATAGTATCCAATGTATTCTCTACTTCTAACCCTATTGGTTCCAGTGGAAAATATGATAAAAATCATTATTACTTTACCATGTTTTTTGTTTCATTAGTTCTTCTTTTTGATTTTTCTGTAATTTCAGAGCCTCTTTATGCCTCATTTCTGCTTTTCTTTTTCTTTCTGCTGCCCGCCGTGCCAGAGCATTCAAATCAGGTTCCTAAAAATATATATTACTTAAAATGTTATGTTCAACAAGATTAAAATGCCAGACAAATAATATGGGTGGTTCTCCAGTCAGGGCTAAAATCATGAAGGTATTCAAATGACTGAGGTTTAGGAAACATTGCACTTAAAGCACAAAGTTAATGGTGGCATAAATAAAACTACAAAAATCAGATGTCACAACCTAAGGCTATTACTGAAAACAGATTAAACTCAGGGATCAAGGACCATATTTCATTGTCACATATTTTAAGGATACTTATTTTCTTCACTAATTGTTTGATATCAAACAATTTTTTTGGAACCAGGTTGTTTATTTTGTGCGGCTGTCTCTGAGACCACAATCTAGTATTTTCCAACCATAAATCACAATAAACAACACATGGTCTGGGAATAGTCTTAAATACTAAATACTTAAATACTAAGTTCTACTTTTTCTTTTTGAAAGACAAAGTATTATTGTTTGTGAATCAAATGCAAGCGTATACATATTCCACAAACATTTCCTCATACCCTCTAAAACATTTCCCTCTAAAATGGGAGATCTGAATTCTGCCCAATGAATCTGTCCAAATTGCTTGAAACAACTTCAGATTCAGAAGGTTATTATATTTACCCAGATGGTTAAGTACTGGAAGAGAATATTTCCAATTTAAACATCATATGAAGACAGGTTTTGCAGGACAGTGATTTTTCCTAAGAAATGCATCGACCAGGATTACTGAATTATATTAATATATAGAAAAGTTGAGGCAGGTCTGCTGGGGCAGCCCCAGCATGGAGCACCCCAGGAACCCCAGCCTGCTCCAGTGCAGTCATCCTGCCAGGGTGGCCCCAGCACAGAGCACCTGAGACCCCTGGCCTATGCCCACTCTAGCTGTCCCACCAGGGTGGCCCTGCAGTGTAGCAATCAGGCCCCTGGACTATGACCACACCAGCTCCAGCTGGCCGGCAATAGCTGCTGGGCACACTCGGTCTACACTGGGGACATTCCTATATAAGTCTACTCCCTCAAGACCAGGAGAGGGAACTCCACCTAATTCACAGAAACAAACACATAAAATCAGACAAAATGAGGAGATGGAGGAATATGTTCTAAACAAAAGGAACAAGGCAAAACCGCAGAAAAGAACTAAACAAAATGGAGACAGGCAATATACCAGGTAAAGAGTTCACAGTAATGGTAAGAAAGAAGCTCACCAAATTTAAAAGTGGATGAATTCAGTGAGAACTTAAAGAGATAGAAAATATTAAAAAGAACCAATCACAGAGCACCTGGGTGTCTCAGTTGATTAAGGGTCCACTCTTGATTTTGGCTCAGGTCATGATCTCCCAGTTTGGGAGTTCAAGCCCCGGGTATGGCTCCTTGCTGATAGCACAGAGCCTGCTTAGGATTCTGTCTCTCCCTCTCTCTGCCCCTCCCCTGCTCTCATGCTCTCTCTCAAAATAAACAAATAAACTTAAGAATGAATCAGTTAGCTGGAAAAAAGGGTAGTGGAAAGCACCCAAGCTAAACAACAAAAATAAAAATGAATAATCATAATAAGAATAATGAGGATAGATTAAGGGACCCGAGACACAATCAAGTGTAATAGCATTCACAATACAAGGGTCCCAGAGGAGAATAAAGGGGAACAAAAAAACGTATTTGAACAAACAATACCTGAAAACTTTCCTAACCTGGGGAAGTAAACAGATTTCTAGGTCCAGGAAGTAAACAGAGCACCTAACAACATGAAACCAAGGAGACCCACACCAAGACACACAATTAAAACATCAACAATTAAATCATCACCTTGAAACCAGCCTTATAAGAAATGTTAAAGAGATTTCTTTGAGTGGAAAAGAAAAGGCCATAACTAGAAGTGAGAAAACTATGAAAGAAAAAAATTCCACTGGTTTATCACTTATAAAGCTAGTATGAAGGTTAAAGGATAAAAGTCGTAGAATCAATTATATCTATAATAATTAGTTAAGGGACACATAAAACAATGTAAAATATTATACCACATATATAAAATGTAAAGGGGCAATACAAATTTAACATTTTTATAATGTCTGAACTTAAGCAACCATCAACTTAATATAGACTGCTATATATATAGGATACCTAATATGAACCTCATGATAACCACAAACCGAAAACCTATAATAGACACACAAAATAAAAAGAAAGAAATCCAAACGTAACACTAAAGAAAGTCATCAAAACACAAAGAAAGCAAGAAAGGAAGAAAGGGACACAGAAGAACTACAAAAACAATCAGAAAACAACAAAATGGCAATAAGTACATACATATCAATAATTACTTTAAATGTAAATGAACTAAATCTTCCAATCAAAAAGACATGGGGTGCTGAGAAGCCTGGGTGGCTCAGTTGGCTAAGCATCTGACTTTGGCTCAGGTCATGATCTCATGGCTTATGGGTTCAAGCCCCACGCTGGGCTCTGTGCTGACAGCTCAGAGCCTGGAGCCTGCTTCAGATTCTGAGTCTCCCTTTCTCTCTGCCCCTCCCTTGCTCGTGCTCTGTTTCTCTCTCAAAATAAACATATGCACAGCAAAAGAAACAATCCATAAAACTAACAGGCAACCAACGGAATGGGAAAAGATAGTTGCAAATGACATATCAGATAAAGGGTTAATATCCAGAATCTATAAGGAACTCACCAAACTACACGCCCAAAAAACAAACAACCCAGTGAAGAAATGGGCAGAAGATATGAACAGACACTTCTCCAAAGAGGACATCCAGATGGTCAACAGACACATGAAACGATGCTCAGCATCCCTCCTCATCAGGGAAATACAAATCAAAACCACACTGAGATACCACCTCACGCCAGTCAGAGTGGCTAAAATGAGCAAATCAGAGAACTCTAGATGCTGGCGAGGATGTGGAGAAATGGGCACCCTCCTACACTGTTGGTGGGAATGTAAACTGGTACAGCCCCTCTGGAAAACAGTGTGGAGGTTCCTCAGGAAACTAACAATAGAACTCCCTTATGACCCAGCAATAGCACTGCTAGGAATTTACCCAAGGGATACAGAAATGCTGAGGCATAGGAGCACATGTACCCCAATGTTCATAGCAGCACTCTCCACAATAGCTAAAACATGGAAAGAGCCTAAGTGTCCATCAACAGATGAATGGATCAAGAAGATGTGGTTTATCTATACCATGGAATACTACATGGCAATGAGAAACAATGAAATCTGGCCATGTGTAGCAACATGGATGGACCTTGAGGGTGTTATGCTGAGCGAAATAAGTCAGGCAGAGAAGGACAAATATCATATGTTTGCACGTATAGGAGGATTAGAAGGAGCTTAACTGAGGACCATGGGGGAGAAGAAGGAGGGAAATGGTGGGGAAAGGGAGAGAGGCAAACCATGAGAGACTCTTGAATGCTGAGAAACAAACTGAGGACTGTTGGGTGTGGGGGGGGAGGGGGGAGATGGGCATGGAGGAGGGCACTTGTGGGGATGAGCACTAGGTGTTACATGGAAACCAACTTGACAATAAAGTATTAAAAAAAAAACACTGCTATGAAAAATTATATACTAACAAAATGGACAACCTAGAAAAAAACTGGATAAATTCCCAGAAACAATCTTCCAACACTGAATCAGGAAGAAAATATGAGCAGACTGATCACTAATATTAAAGTTCAATTAATAATTTAAAAAAACTCTCAAAAAATTTAAGTCCAAGACCAGATGGCTCCTGGCGAACTTCTCCCAAACACTTAAAAAAGAATTAATACTTACCCTTCTCAAATTATTCCATAAAATAGAAGAGGGAGGAATGCCTCCAAATGCACTCTATAAGGCCAACATAACCCTGATACCACAACCAGGTAGAAGCTACAGAAAAAGAAAAATCATAGACCAAAATCCCTGATCAATATAGATGCAAAAACCCCCAACAAAATATTAGCAAACTGAGTTCAACAATACATTAAAAGGATCATCTACCACGATCAAATATGATTTATACCAGGAATGAATTCAACATCTGTTCATGACAAAAACTCTCAACAAAATGGGTTCAGAGGGAACATATCTCAAGATAACAAAAGACCATTTATGAGACTCCCACAACTAACATCATACTCGCAGGTAAAATGTTGAAAGCTCTTCCTCTAAGATCAGAAACAAGACAAGTACGTCTACTCTATTATTCAACACAGTACTGTACTTCCTAGCCACAGAAATCACACAGGAGATAAAAGGCATTCAGACTAGAAAGGAATGGGTAAAACTGTCACTATTTGCAGATGACATGATTTTACATACAGAAAACCCTAAAGACTCCACCAAAAAACTACTGAAATAAATGAATTCAGTAAAGCTGTAGGATACAAAATTAATATACACAATTCTGTTGCATTTCTATACCGTAATACCAAAGTAGGAGAAAATGAAATTAAGAAAACAATCCCAATTACAATTATATCACAAAGAATAAAATACCTAGAAATAAATTTAACCAAGGAGGTGAAAAGAACTATACTCTGAAAATTATAAAGCACTGATGAAAGAAACTGAAGATGACACATATATATGGAAAGGTATATAATGTTCAAGAATTAGAAAAATTAATATTGTTAAAATGTCCATACTACCCAAGGCAATCTATAGAGTCAATGCAATCCCTAGCGAAGTACCAACAAGGTTTTCCACAGAACTAGAACAAATAATTCTTTTGTTGTTGTTGTTGTTTTTTAATTTTTAAAAATGTTTTATTTATTTCTAGGAGAGAGAGACAGCATGAGCAGGGGAGGGTCAGAGAGAGAGGGAGTGACAGACTCCAAAACAGGCGCCAGGCTCCGAGCCGGCAGTCAGCACAGAGCCCGATGCGGGGCTCGAACCCACGAACCGCGAGATCACGACCTAAGCGAAAGTCGGACGCTTAACCGACTAAGCCACCCAGAAGTCCTTAGAACAAATAATTCTAAAATTTGTACACAATCACAAAGACTCCAAAGAGCCAAAGCAATCTTAAGCAAGAAGAAAACTGGAGGCATCACACTTGCTGATTTCAAACTGTATTACAAAGCTGTAATAATCAAAACAGTATGGCACTACCACATAAACAGACACATAGATCAATGGAGCAGAACACAGAAGCCAGAAAAAAACCCGTGTTTACACTGTCAATTAATCTGTGACAAAGTAGGCAAGAATATACAATGCAGAAAAAACAGCCTCTTCAATACATAGTATTGGAAACTGGACTGCCACATGCAAAAGAATAAAACTGGACCACTTTCTTGTACCATATACAAAAGTTAACCCAAAATGGATTAAAGACATAAATGTAAGACCTGAAACCATTAAATTCTTAAAAGAAAACATAAATAGTAATCTCTTGGAAATCAGCCTTAGCATTATTTTTCTGGATATGTTTCCTTAGGCAAGGAAACAAAAGCAAAAATAAACTACTGAACTGCATCAAACTAGAAAGCTTTTTCACAGTGAAGGAAATCATCAAAAAAACGAAAAGGTAACCTACTAAAGGAAGAAGATATCTGTAAATGATATATCAGATAACAATCTGATACATGATTAATTAATGATAATCAGATTATTAATTAATTAGCATTAATTAATGATATAGCATTAATATCAACTATATAAGGTTCTCATATAACTCAAAACAACAAAAATCAAATAACCCAATTTAAAAATGGGCAGAGGACTTAAATACACAGTTTTTCAAAGAAGACATATGGCTGCCAACAGACACATGAAAAGATGCTCCACAGCACTAATTAAAGGAATATACATCAAAAGCACAATGATTTATCACCTTACACCTGTCAGAATGGCTAGTATCAAAAAGAAATAACAAGTGTTGGTGAGTATATAAAAGGGAATCCTTGTGCACTGTAGGTGGGAATGTAAATTGGTGCAGTCACTGTGGAAACAGTATGGAGGTTCTTCAAAAAATTAAAAATAAAAATACTAGTAATTCTGCTGGGTATTTATCAAAATAAAATGAAAAACATGAATTTGAAAAGATATGTGCACCCCCACGTTTATTGCAGATTTATTATAATAGCGAAGATACAGAAGTAACCTAAGTGTCCACTTATAAATGGATATAAATTTATAAATATAAATGGATATATAAATAGATAAAGAAGCTATGGTGTATATACACAATGGAATATCAGTCATTAAAAAAAAAGAAATGAGATCTTGCCATTTCCAACAGTATGGAAAGCCTACAGGTAATGTGCTAAGTAAAATAATTCAGACAGAGAAAGACAAATACCTTATGATTTCACTTGTATGTGAAATCTAAAAGACAAAACAAATGAACAAAAAAATAAGAAACTGACTAATAAATACAGAGAACAAACTGGTGGTTGCCAGAGGTGAGTGGGGGGGGGATGGGTGAAATAGATGAAGGGGATTAAGAGGTACAAATTTGTCACTATAAAATATATCAGTCATAGGAATGAAAAGAAACATCAGAGGGAATATAATCAGTATTATTGTAATAACTCTGAGTGGGGACAGATGGTAACTATATACACAATTATCAGGGTGAACACCACATAAGGTAATTGCTGAACCATGATGTTGTACACCTGAAACTAATATAATATTGTATGTCAACTATAATTTTAAAAAACGATTGTAGAAAACATAAGTTTAGGCTGCCCAAAATAAATTCTCTACGTGTATACATTTATACCAGACAAACATTGAGTAACTGTAACTTACTTTTTAACCATTACTACTACCATACAGGTGGTCAGTAAGTGTTCACTTACATTTTCTTTGGCTTGTTGGTGTCCCTCTCCCATATTTCTTAAACTTGCCAAATACAGTTTTTCCAAGTTCTTTATTTTCTGAGTTTGTGATTCTTTCCATTCTGTCCTTAGTTCCTCTGCCAAACGAGCTAATTGCTGATTTCTCCTCTGTTTTATATCTTCTCTTATCTGAAAAGCGATATCCCTTTCTTGTTCTCGAACCTAAAGAATGCATATTTAACAGATTATATGAAAAGAGGCTTACTTCAAGTTTTCTGAAAAGCTACTTGGAAATACAAACTTAAATGAATTCTTCTCAGGCATCAATTTTCCTGAATATCCATATATGGCCTACCAAAAGCAGAAAATCCAAATCAGGTAAGAAGTTAAATCCTCAAGACTACTTCTAAAGTTCTCTGCTTTATTAGCTCTTGTCTTCTCCCCAACCCAAGCACTAACAGGATTACCATGGTCATTTTAATAACCTATAAGAGGTTAAAATGGTAAGGATGATCAACAAAATTTCTACCCTAGGTGAATACAGATACAGCTAGATGAGAAGTCCATGTTTGTGGTACATCATCCCCAATTCTAGACAGAATGGTACCCAAAACATGCTTCACAAGGACTTAACTGTCTTACTCTGAGAAGACCTCTAGAAAATAATCTACAACTTCTTAATAAATTTGTTGCGGCACCTAATAATCTTTCCAATAAGTCTTCAAAGTCATCCTAATCTTCCTACTCTAATCCTCAACAGTAACACACAATTTCAAAAATGTTTAAAGAATGATTTTCGAATAATTATCAAGTCAAATAATCCCTAGCCTCAAGCTCTTCTTTATCTATTTACTATTTCAGCCTATTTTTCGAATTCTCCAAAACTAGTTAATACTCAAGAACCAGGGCTCTTATACAGACAGAAAAGGGCTTTAAATGAAACATCTACAACTCTCTACTGTAAAAACACTAATAATTTGGGGAAGACGGAGAATTTGAAACTTTGTCCTAAATGAATCTTACCTGCAGCAATCTTAGTTTTCGTCTTCTTTCATAATCTTCTTTTAAAACAGAAGCTTCCTCATTAGGACTCAATCTCAGCTTGCCAGCATTCCCTACCTTTCTTTTCATTTCTGGGTACTTTAAATATAAAGGTTCTGAAGTTAAAAAAAAGAAAAAAGAAAAAGAAAAATGTCTATTCAAATAGGACAGCAAAGATCAGAACAATTTTTAAAATGTATTTAAATACTTAATATTTAAAGGACTATATATACACGAAACAAATAATTCAGAAAAACTAAGTCAATTTATATTTACAAGTAGCATTTACTTGGACACAGTTTTCCCCCATTACAGTAGTGTTGTTTACCTAGAGGATCTGGGACTTCACTTACTTCTAATTGAGATTCCCAGAGTCTACCTAGCTTAAATGTAAAAAGACTTAAAAAGACATGTTAGCATAAATGTTCCACAATTTTACAATGTTACACTTTAGAACTCTGATAACTTGTTCATAACCAGCAAGACTGCTATAATTGCAAGTCTCCTGCTCCCTAGATTCAACTCTCAGTCCACTGTGTATAACTTGATCACCAAGTGTCCCTGTATCCTATGGAATCACATCAACCTTCAACAATTCTTTAATAACTACGATGGTGTGATTTTTAAAAAAATCAATGATCATTTAAAAAATTTCTGAAAACAATTCTGTTGTTTGGATGAGTCAGGTGTTTAGCTTCTCAGATTCTTTTAATGGTTTTTTTTTTTTTTTTGCTTTTTTAAAATTTATGCATGAGTAGGGGAGGGTCAGAGAAAGAGGGAGATACAGAATCCGAAACCAGCTCCAGGCTCTGAGCTGGCTGTCAGCACAGCACAGAGCCCGACATGGGGCTCAAACCCACGAACGGCGAGATCATGACCTGAGCCGAAGTTGGACGCTTAACCGACTGAGCCACCCAGGCGCCCCAGACCTATTCTTTTAATGCTGTTGAGATTCAGGTGTTCTCACTCTCCACCCAAGATTATAACATGGATATTCAAGAGCTTTCCGAAGTTTGCTTAAGCCCCACTTCTTCTTGAGACTCTATTTATTTTTGCCTTACCCACCATCACCTCATTCCTGACTTGCCCACCTATAATGTATATTACATTTACACTCACAAGGAGACCAATCTAATGTTGTCTTGGTATTACCTTCCTCTAATTTTTCATCTACTACAGTGTGCCCTGTCTAGGTAGATTCCTAACAACTGAAGAACAGAGGTTATAGTTTTAATATTCCAAGTAACTTAACAACTAACAATTACTAGGCAGTATTTTGCATATTATGAATGGATTTTTTATGGCTAGGAGGATTTAAAGTTATTTAATAGGGACTAATAATAGGACTCTGATGCCAAAAAGAAATAATCACTTGCATTTGAAAATTTTTTCCAACGCATTCCATTCATCTGATATTCACAGGGCTTTGATAACAGTAGGTAAAGTGCTGCTGTCTTCCTCATTTTTTGCAAGCTGGGGAGGGGCAGAGAGAGAGAGAGAGAGGGAGACAGAGAATCCCAAGCAGGCTCCAGGATGTCAGGGCAGAGCCTAATGTGGGGGTCTTGATCTCACGGCTTGTGAGATCTCATGAACTGTGAGATCTTAGGGACATTTAACGAATTAAGCCACCCAGGCGACCCTGTCTTCCTCATTTTATAAATGAAGAATCAAAAGTCTTTTGGGTTAAAGGACTTGACCTAAGCGACAGGATCTGTTGTAGATCCAAAGGAAAAATCTGGTTTCCTTATTCCATATGGCTCCTAACTTTCTGACATGATAAAACATGTGGAATGAGGAAATTTTGGTTTAAACTGGAATTTTTTTGTGAGTGGGGACTGATGAACAAGGAAGTACAAAATGAAAAAGAAAAAATGAGCAAGATTACATTCAGTCCTCACAGTTATCTGAAGGTCTCTGAAAATTCATATTCAAACCTGATAAATCTCATAGACAAAGCATCAAGGGAAAAAAGAAAACGCACTACAAAATACCGTTCATATGAAGCTCAAACCAAGCAAGACTAATCTGTGATTAGAGACGTTAAAATAGGGGTCATCTTGGAGCGCCTGGGTGGCTTAGTCGGTTAAGCGTCCGACTTTCGCTTAGGTCATGATCTCGTGGTTCGTGGGTTCGAGCCCCGCGTCGGGCTCTGTGCTGACTGCCGGCTCAGTGCCTGGAGTCTGTTTCAGTCTGTGACTCCCTCTCTCTCTGACCCTTCCCTGCTCACGCTGTCTCTCTCTCTTTCTTCTAGGAAGAAATAAATAAAACATTAAAAAAAAACTTTCTTTTTTTTTTTTTTTTAAAAATAGGGGTCATCTTTCTGGAGGTTAATGACTAGGATGGGGCACAAAGGAGCCTGCAGAGATGCTAGAAATAATCTGTATTTTGATCTGTATAATGATTACACAGGTGTAAGCATATGTAAAAATTCCTCACATGATACTTTTAGATGTGTGTACTTTATTCAAAGTTATACCTCAAAAACGGGGGGGGGCACACTATTTTTTTCAGATTATTTTGAGTATCTTTCATCCCATTTTCTTCAGGAGTATAGGAAAACCTACATTTGTTACTTTTACCTCTGGAGATGCGATGGAGTAACTTTTTCTCTCGCATATAATTTTCTTAACTTTTTAACTAATTTGTAAATAATTTCAGATGTAGAACTCCCATATACTGTACTCTTTCCTCAGCTCCTCTGTCAATGACAGCACAATGACCAAAACCGAGAAATTAACATTAGCCCAATACTTTTAACTAACCTATAGACCTTGTTCATTTTTTGTCAAGTATTCCACTAATGTCCATTTTCTGAACCAGGACCCAATCCAAGGACAACCCATTGCTTTCAACCATTGTATATCTTTGGATCCTCCAAGAAGCAGAGGACAAGACAGGATTAAACCCACAAAGATTTTGTCAGGAGAAATGCCTGTGTGAGGGAAAATGGGGAGGAGCCAGTAAAAGCTGGGAGCACTTCAGACTTCCATGCAAATCTGACAATGAATGGAGAGAGGGAAATCTGGGTAGATGATTGCCATGCAGTCTAAAGGAGACTGATTTAGTAAAACCTCTGAGGAGTTCTTAAGCGAAAGTCCCTTGTTTCTCAGGACAAGGCCTGCCTTAAGGTATGTGCCATGTTCAGTCACTGGCCAGAAGCAGTCATGCAGATGGATTTCAGAATATAGGAGCTGAAGGTCTGTGAACTACATTTTCACAATGGCTAATCTGTCATGTCTCCTTGGACTCCTCTAATCTGGGACAGTTCCTCAATCCGTGCCTTTCTTTTCAACCTCTTGATTTTTTTAAAACTACTCGTCAGTTATAGAATGCCCCACAATATGGATTTGCTTAACCTTTTCTTGTAGTTAAACTAAGATTATGCATTTTTGGCAAGAAGGCCACAGAAGTGACGATGCAACCTTTCTCAATGTATTAAATTGTGTTAACATGTCTTACTGCCAACTGGTGATGTTAATTTTGATCACGTGGTTGGGTGGGGTCTACCAGGTCTCTCTCTCCTTTAGAAGTATCAGTGGAGAGACAGTTGAGCCTATATGTAAATATCATGTTCCTTATTATATGTTTGCTCCTGAGAATCCACTGATGGTTGTTGTTTGAAACATTAACTGTGGCGTTTGCCAAAAAGCATTTTCTATTTCCATTATTCCTTCTGCACTTATCAATCATAATCCTACTGTAAGGAAGTTTCCCCTGCTCCCTCTCTTATTCATTGAATCATTTATTCGTACCAGTACGGATTTTTTTTTAATGTTTACTTATTTTTGAGAGAGAGAAAAACAGAGTGGGGGAAGGGGAGGGACAGAGAAAGAGGGAGACACAGAATCTGAAGCAGGCTCCAGGCTCTGAGCTGTCAGCACAGTACCGCCGGGGCTCGAACTAGTGAACCCGAGATCGTGACCTGAGCAAAAGTCGGATGTTTAACCGACTGAGGCTCCAGGCGCCCCTTTAGCAGTATGGATTTTTAAATTCTGTGTATTAATGTTATCCAATAACAGAAATGATACTACTTATCTTTTAAGATCTTGTCCCGAGGATTAAACAGCACTTGGCATACTGTATTCACAAAATACTAGCTCTAGAAGATTTGTGTTCAAGACTCATCATGACCATTTAACGCAGGAAGGCACTGACCAAGTCACTTAAGTTACTTTGGTCTCGTTTTCCTAAACTACATTGGGAATCATAACATCTGCCCCAACAGGTTGTTCTGATGATTACGTGACTTAGTGAATGTGAAACTGCCAAATACTTTTTTAAGTATTAAAGACTCAAACGTTCCCCACTGTTTCAAAAGCTCAGCTGTGGCTGGACTTACTGCCGGAGAAATTAAAGATGAGAGGCACCAAAAAAGAGCACGCTGTCTGCAAGAAACAATTCTAGGAAGGGCTCTTAAACCGCCACCGGGTTTCAGGCCAAGTCCGCGGCTGAGCCGCGGGAAGAGAAGGCAGGACGCATAGAGAAACGTTTCGTTTACAGAGGCAACCGCGGAGGCCTTCCCGGCTGCCCCCGATTTGGAAGCCGAAGGACCTCGCGCGACAGCATCCCGGGAGGGCGCGCAAGGCCACACGCGTCTCAGCTCCGGGAGCAGCCTGTCGCAGCAAGGAGCCTGTCTGCGTCAGGACGCACCTCCAAGTCGCCGCACTGCTTACCGCCGCCAGCCCGACCCCAGGCTGGGCCCGGGGCCTTCACGGCATCCCCTTCCGGAGAGGCGCGCCTCCAGCTCCGGGGCTTAAGGAGTTCTGCACGGCCGGGCCGCGGGAAGCAGGTGCGTCCGTCACTCACCGGCGAACCAGAACCCCGGGGTCAGGAACCACAGCTCAGACGGAAAAGGGCCCGGCGCCGGCGGCCCGCCAGCTTCCCAACAGCCGTTTGTGCGCCTGCGGGGCAGCCATCGCCGACCTCCCGTCACTTCCGCCATTCAAACAGCCCGCCAATGGCCGGGCCAAGCCGCGGGAACCGGCCTAGTCCCGCCTCCCCCGAGGGCTGCCGGGACGGCCGCGCCGGACAAGCACGCGCACGCGCCAAACCCTACGTTTTGGCCCGTTTTCTTTCTCATACCCGCCGCGGGTATGGAGTTTGCAGCCTTTCTTTCAAAGCGTTCATTTTATAGATAAGGAGGCAGAGATCCAGAAAGGGGAAAATATTTGCCCAGAGCATTGAAGGTGACTTTAGTTTTAAGGCCCATTATGAAGATGGTCTTGGGATGTATATCCTTCTGTGCACTGACTACACAATTTGGTACCATTATGCTGCCGTGTCGCATAGCATTCATTAAAGGCCTCCAACTCATACAACAGTGAACCATATCATGACACTCTGTGTCTCCAGAGGCCCAATGCATGTAGAACATATTACAAATTTATTTACTATATAAAAAAAACCCCAACCCTGTAACCAGAGAAGGGATGAGTGCAGGTTCATATTTATTGAGCAACTATTATGTGCTGAGTACAGTGTGGTAGGTGCAGGGGAGACCAGGGTAAATGGAGTATGGCCCCTAGCCTAGATTTTGTAGCCCGCAGGTAAAGCATGAAGAGTCAAAGAATTAGAAAATAGGGAGTGGTGAAGGGGTAAGTTGCTGACATGATCAGATTCGACATCACTGTGGAGAAGAGGCCAGAGAAAGTGAAGGCTGAAAACTGAAGGCAGGGAAACCAATTAGGATACTACCACTGGAAGTGAAAGATGATCACATGAGAATGGAGAGAAGTGGGTAGATTAAAGAAGCAAACGAGGCCAAACATCAGAAATTGGTTGTTACCTGGTTATGGAAAGCAAAGGGAGGAAGAAATCAACCATGATGCCTAAGTTCTATGTTTGACAACTGAGTGGAGTGCTAGAATTCAGGAAAAGGAGCAGGTTTGAGTGGGTGATAAGGAGTCACACCTTGAATATTTTGAATTGGAGGTTTTTATGGGCTATCTAGACAAAGGAATAAACTGTAGAAATATTTAGGAGGCAAAATTAGTAGTACCGACAAAGGATTGCGTGAAAGGTTGAGGGAAAAGTTGAGAGTGAAATTAACCTCATAGGTCACTAATAATGTTGATGGTGGTGCCACCAACCAATGGAGAAGTCGGAAGTGGGAGTCCAAGTAGGCAAGGGAATGAGTGCAGCTCTGGGCATGTTGAACTTTACTTGCCTGTGGAACATTTAGTGATGTGCAGTAGCAGATGACTACGGTGGTAGATAGCCCACAGAGCTGGGCTACCATATACACTTGGGGTTCATTTCCATATGAGTGATAACCAAAGCAATAGTGGATGAGATCCCTTAGCGAGGGTTTGCAGAGTGAGAAGAGCAATGAGCTAAGGACCAAGCTCTAAGGAACATCAAAACTTAAAGGGAGTTGGAGAAACAAACCGTCCAAGGACACAAAGAAGAAATAGTGTGACCCCCACCTCAGCTTTCCAAACAAGGAAGCTAAGTGAAGGGGAGACTTGGCCCAAAGCACATGATGTGGAAAGTGAAACCAGGACTAGAACTCACATCCTTAACCTAAATACTAGAAGTTTTCCTCCCTGCATCCCTTCCCATTTCCTGTCATATTTATCTTGATGAATAATTATATTCATTCTAAACATATTCTTCAACATCCTCAGGATAGACTCAGAGATACCCTCTACACCCAAAAAAAAGAGGCACCCATTATTTCATGCTGTTGGCTGGGTTTAGTGCCCACCATGCTTTTTAAAAGTACAGTGTACATTTCTCATCATAGCACTTATCAGTTCTTATTGAAATGAACTCCACTGATTAGGCTCTGAATTCCTCAAGAAAAAGTAGTGCATTTTGTTCAGTTGCTGGCCACATAAATCTTCTTAAATGCTTGCTGAGTGACTTATATGCTCCACTCCCCAACCTGCATCCTGGGCAGAAATTCCTCAGTTGGAGATTTTAAATTAAGGCGTGTTCTGTTTTCAATAGAAGGCGGTTAGGAATCAAAGAAAGCCCAGTGGGTTTAGAGTCAGAGCATCTGGTTTAGCATTACAACTCTGAGACTTTCTAACTGTAGGACATGAAGCCAATGAGCCCTAGTTTCTGTTTTGGTTCTCTGCTGTTGCCAGCCAAACCACCCTCGAATGCCCACAATGGCTCACTCTTCATGGCTGGCAGTTAACTCTGGCTGTCAGTGGAAGGCTTAGCTGGAACTGGTGAATGGAATGCCTCTTTGTGGCCATTCCCTGGTGGGTTGACTTCTTACTAGCTGAGTTTAAAAGGGAGTATCCTAAGTGTGAGTATTCCCAGAGAAAGAAAGCTGAACATGGATGGCCTTTTAAAGACAAAACTGGGGGCACCTTGGTGGCTCAGTTGGTTAAGCATTGGACTTCGGCTCTGGTTGTGATCTCACAGTTTGTGAGTTCGAGCCCCGTGTTGGGCTCTGTGCTGACAGTTCAGATCCTGGAGCCTGTCTTAAGATTCTGTGTCTCCCTCTCTCTCTTTGACTCCCTTACTCCTGCTGTCTCTTTCTCTCTCTCTTCCTCTCTCAAAAATAAATTTAAAAAGATTTTTAAAAGACAAAACTGATAAGTAGTAGAGTAAGTTCAGCCATATTTTATTAAATATCACAGGGCAAGCCCAGATTCAAGGATGGAGAAATGAACCCTGTCTCTCAATGGAGAGAGTGACAAATTAATGCCATTCATCACCTTTTCTTTTTTTAGTAATACTTGACGTGCCCTCTTTGCAGGCTAATTGTGAGACTCAAAAGGGATTAATCATGAGAGCATTTTGTACACTTCAAAGAGGTATAGCCATGTTACGTATTATAGCAGCTATTTTATATTTTCTCTAGCAACTCTCTCTCCTTCTCTGGTCAATACCCAGCCCTCCAGGCCACAGAGGGAGGCAAGTGACCCAGACTGGGCAGATTACAGTCCTCTCCCTCCCTTGTCCCTGGGATTGATGAAAGGACGAGTACGTGACCTAAATCAGGCCAATCAGAATCTTTCACAGGAATTTTTCTTACTGGAGCCAGAGGAGATGAATTTTTTCCTCTCTGGGCTAATCTTAGACTATGAAACTGAAGCTTCACCAGTGAGGTTTCTAACATGTGGTAGTCTGAAAGAATGAGACTGACATTCGTCTCAAACCTAAAGAATCCTGACTGTTCAAGTCCCTGGACACAATCCATTCTCTAGTTTACTGATAGGAGCTATTAAATCCCCTATTTATTTAAATTGCTTTGAACGGGAGTTCCTTTTTTTTTTTCTTTTCCAAATTGAAAGAGGCTGTAGGTTTTATTTATTTATTTAATTTTATTATTTATTTTTGAAAGAGAGAGAACACAAGTCAGGGAGGGCCAGAGAGAGAGGGAGACACAGAAGCCAAAGAAGGGTCCAGGCTCGGAGCTGTCCATGCAGAGCCTGATGCAGAGCTCAAATCCTCAAGCTGAACTAAAGTTAGACACTTGACTTGCTGAGCCACCCAGGAGCCCCTGATTTTATTTTTAAGAAGTAGGCTTCACACCCAGTGCGGAACCCAACGCAGGCTGAACTCAGGACTCTGAGATCATGATCTGAGCTGAGATCAAGAGTGGGACACTTAACTGACTGAGCCACCCAGTCACCCTTGTAGGTTTATATTTAAATTCTCACAGACTGACAACATCTGGGCATCTTGGGAAATAGTATAGAATATTAGTTAAGATCTTGGACCTCGAGTCCCACTGCCTGGATTTAAATTTCTGGTTCAACAACTCTGTGACCTTGAACTAGCGCCTGAACCTCCTCAAAAGTCAATTTGCTCAGCTTTAGAAAGGATGTGGTGATAGTACTCAAGAGGTTGATGTCGGGTTTAAAGGCTTTAAGACAATGCCTGGCACAAAGTAGGCGATAATGTTAAGTTTTTTGGCTTCTATTTTAATACTTTTATTTCAGACAACAGGAGGCAAAAACAAAAACAGAAACAAAAGCAAAAAAAAAACCCCTTTTAAATGTATTTATCAGTGTTTTGGGCTTAATTTTAAATTAGGTTCTTTTGTATTTTGTGGGCCCAGGTAGAGGTATGTGTATTTAGCTTCTCAAGTGTTGTTCTGCCATCAGGAATGAAAGCTAGTGTGCAGTGATCAAGAGGAAGAGGTGCTGTAGGCCATGGTGACTTTAGTTAGTTTAGTTAGTTAGTTTAGTTAGTTGCTGTGTGATGCTGCCCCTCCTCAAAATGCAGCTGAAGCCCTCCAGGATTGGAGCCTTTAAGACATTTCTCAGATGGTGAGAATTTTACTGCTCTGAATGCACATGAATCTTTGTCCACATCCAGGATGACTGTAATGTCAATTACTGTGGGGGGGTGTGGGGGAGGAGGGGGCACTCTCAATAATCCTTGCATGTAAAATCCAGAAGAAAGGGAATCTCTGCAAGAACAGAAATAATCAACCATCTTATCATCTGCCAACTACTCTCTCTCTTTCTCTCTCTCTCTCTCTGGCATAAAAACCACGAGAGTTTAACACGTGATAGTATCTCAAGAGGATCATTTAGAGCTGCTACCAGCAATGAGATTAAGAGTGCCCAGCAGGAGAGGAAAGATGAGCTAAGAAAGGCTTTTAAAAGCTATAAATATTTTTTTAAGGTGTGTGGGTAGTTCTGGGGTGGTGAGGAAGTAGGCCATTTATTTAAGGAGAGTGAGAAATGAGAGGAGAGTTTGGGGAAGTTGATTGGTCTTGTTTCATATATTAAGTCTTTTTTAGCACATTGCAAATACAGTATTTATTAATATACTAATGTTTATTAAGCCATTAGTGTGTAGACTGTGAGTTATATACTTAAAAAGAGAGAGAAATCTAAATAAAAAGTTGAGGGTGGTTGGGAAGGAGATTACGTCCAACCCAGAAAAGTACATAGCAGTTGAGGAGGTAATGGGGGAAATGTTTTGCAGCTGGAAGCAGAAGATGGGGGTTTGAACAAACTGGTAACATCTCTGAGGCTCAGCCTCTACCTATAAAATAAGATAGAAATACCCAACATCTATTGGGCACTCTGTGTGCCAGGAAAGTTAGTACACATCCTATCTTATGAAGCAGTTATGAAGACTACCTTTTTAAAAGTTAAGTTGTAAATGTCCTACATAAAAGCATATACATAACTGTAAAAAATCATACTACAATTTGGCCACCAGTACAGTTTGGGGCAGGTAACTTTCACACTATGGTTTCTTACCAGCATTTGACCTGCTTTATTTTTTTAAATGTTTATTTAATTGTTTTGGGGGGCATTAGGAGAGGGAGAGAGAGAATTCTAAGCAGGCTCCACACTGTCAGCACAGAGCCCTACTCAGGGCTGGATCTCAGGAGCCATGAGATAGTGACCTGAGCAGAAATTAAGACTCAGACTCTTAACCAACTGAGTCACCCAGGTGTCCCTGACCTGCTTTACCTGATTTAGCTTTATACATGCAAAATGGCACTATTTGGTCAGAGTTCCCTTCATCCAAAATTATTTCTGTTTACCTGTGAACGTAATAGTAATCTACACCCTTGCTTCCCAAATTGAGGTCCAAAGATCAGAAGCGTTGGCATCACCGAGAAGCTTGTTAGAAAGGCAGATTCTCAGGATCCATCCCAGAGCTACTGAATCAGAATCTGCACTTGAACTAGATCTGCAGGCAGTCATAGACACATTCAAATTTGAGAAGCGCTGCTCTACACAGGGCCCCATGGGAGGTGAAGTTAGGACAAAGCAATTTATGTCCAAGTAGGAATAGAAAAGGGGAAGCAAATGTGTCCCAATATGAATAAGTGATAGAGGCAGATCATGACACTGTCTAAAATGTGGATTGTGTCAGGTGGGGATACTCACCACTATACTAACAAGGCTTGTTGGGATGAGCACTGGGTGTTATGTGGAAACCAACTTGACAATAAACTATTTAAGAAAATAAAATAAAATGTGGGTTGTGTTTTATTTTACCTATGTAGACCTTGGCCACTTGCTGGGACAGATAAGTGGGTGGTTGAGCAAGTATACTGGATTTGGAGTTCTTACCCTAGCTCTGATACTTATTTAGGAAATCAGTCACTCTGAGATCCCCATTTCACAAATGGGGAAGCTAAGACTTAGAGAGGTCATATCCTAGGAAGTGAGTGCAACAGATTTCCAAAGTAGGGCTTTTTATTCCAAAGTGAACCCCCTAAGCTTGATGCTGTATTATATATTTTGGAATCAACAGATCCACTGATGGTATTTCATAACTGACATTGGGTTCTGGCAGACTCCTCAGTGCCAGAATCATATTTCCAGATCTTGGTGGTACTGCTACCTATTGCTGTTCAGAGTCATTCTTTAAAAAAAAAAAAATTTTTTTTAAATGTTCATTTATTTTTGAGAGAGAGAGAGAAAGAGTGAGAGTGGAGGAGGGGCAGAGAGAGAGGGAGACACAGAATCCAAAGTAGGCTCCAGGCTTTGAGCTGTCAGCACAGAGCCCGACATGGGGCTCAAACCCATGGACTGCGAGATGATGACCTGGGCCGAAGTCAGAAGCTTAACTGACTGAGCCACCCAAGTGCCCCCCATTCCTCAAATTCTTAACACCTTTCAGTATTAGTTTGCTAGGGCTGCCGTAACAGAGAACCACAAACTGAGCAGCTTAAACAACAGAAATTCCTTGTCTCACAGCTCTGGAGGCTAGATGTCTGAGATCAAGGTGTCAGTAGGGCCATGTTCCCTCTGAAGGGAAGGAGCTGTTCTGCACCTCTCAGCGAGCTTCTGGCAGTTTCTTGACTTGTAGAAGCATCACCTTGATCTCTGCCTTCACCTTCACATGATCTCCCTGTGTGTGTCTCTATGCCCAAATTTCCCCTTTTTATAAGGATACCATTCAAGGACACCATACTGAATTAGGGGCCTACTCTAATAGAGTCACATTTTGAGGTGCTGGGGGTTAGGACTTCAACACAAGTGTGCTTGGGGGATACAATTCCACCTAGAATATGTCCTCCTGAAGCTAGCGCAAGAGTGTGAAATACATGAAACAACATGTTCATTGGCTCACCACTCAGGATTTCATAGGATAAAATCACAGTATTACAGAGGTGCAAAGTGTGCAGGATTCCTTATTCCTTAGCAGTGTGGAACCAATGTTGTATGACGTCCAGGACTGCTCTCCTCTTCCTAGCATGCCTCTGTGTTGCTAGCTTATAATACGAGCATCTTGGTGAGAAGGATGATTCCTCAGAGTGTTGAGACAAGTATATGTTTGATATGTAGTGGGACACAAATGCCCTCCCCTTCTTTTCCACTTATCTACAATCTACCCATGTATCAAGACTAAGGTAGTATTTTTTTTTAATATTTCTTTTTCATTTTTTAAAAATGTTTTTAATTTATTTCTGAGAGAGAGACAGCGGAGCAGGGAAGGGTCAGAGAGAGACAGAGACACAGAATCTGAAGCAGGCTCCAGGCTCTGAGCCACAGAGCCTGACACAGGGCTCGAACCCACTAACCATGTGATCATGACCTGAGCTGAAGTCGGAGGCTTAACCGACTGAGTCACCCAGGTGCCCCTTTTCATTTTTTTTTTTTAATTTGAGAGAGAGAGAGAGAGAGCGAGCATGTGAGTGAGTGTGGGAGATGGGCAGAGAGAGGGGTAGAGAATCTTAAGCAGGCTCCATGCTCAGCACAGAGCCTTAGGCCGGGCTCGATCCCACCACCCTGGGATGATGACCTGAGTAATCAAGAGTTGGAAGCTCAACCAACTGAGCCATCCAGGCACCCCTAGGCTACAACATCCTAATAGCTACCATTTTATTGAGCCCTTATGTTGTACGGAGTTACATGGCTCAAGTCACAGGCTGAGGTTTTTACCCAGATGTTTTTAACACTAAAGTCCATATTCCCATTCTTCTTTGTTTATGCCATTGTTTTCCACTCCACCTTAATCACTCAGTACATTTTTACTGAATAGTTTTGTAAACAATGCTCTATAATTTCTGTGTTTCTCTTCTAGCCAGCTGTGATCCGACTATATCCCAAACTTTCTCTGCTTGACATTAACAACCCTTCTACCTAGTTTTGTGATTATTTTATAACTGTGCCGTATCCTCTAGTGGATTGCAAACACCTTGGAGGAGACCTCCATGTCTAATTTATCTTTCACCCTGAAAGAGCTGGGTAGAGCACAGTGTTCAAACCATTGATGGTCCTAAATATATATTTGATAAACAAGCGAAAGAATGTATGTATCCATAGACAGTAGACTTTAGACTGTTTCCAGCTCTGTGTTATGATTATTATATGATCTAGCTTCAGAAATAACTGGGCTTTAATTCATTGGTTACCAAGGGGTCTTTTCCCTGTATTTCTGATGTGATAAAACTTTAACCATGAGAGTTTTTCCCTGTCTTACCACTTTTTATTTGTAAGTGAATGGCATTTGATGACTCAATATTCGGTCAAATCAGTGGAGAATGACTTTGTCACCGCTTCAAGCACACACCACTTACAACAGAACCACCTTCTCTGGAGCTTCTGGAGCCCCTTCCAGCAGTTTCCATTTCTCTCAGACCATGTCTTTGGGTTCACATTTGGGCATTTGTTGACTCTTCTGTAGACAAAGCCCTTACCCTATTTCTGTGAGTTGAGTCTCATCTCCAATATCTTTCCCTAAATTTCAAGCTTCCGTGTTCTTTTTTCTCCTTTTCTTTCTTTTCCCTCCCATCTTGGCTGTGAAGACTTCACTGTTGGGATTCTACCACTGGGATTTCACCCAAATCTATTGGATTACTCATCTTACATTCTCTCTCCTCAGCTTTTTCAAGAGCCTAAGGACTTCATAATCTATCCCCTGATGTCATCAAGCCACCAGGTCCAGGTCAGAAAAGGCATACATACCCCCTTTCTGGTACCTGTCCCCAACTTCAACACTAGTCACAAACATACCACATTCAGTAAGACTTAAAGGAACAAACAAAACCATTACATGATCTGTGATTTGCCACGTATTTCACTGAGAGTATAACTATCACCACTGTGCCCATTCTGCAATGAGAAAGCTCATGCTCAAAAAGACTAAATAGCTTGCCTGGCATTACACATTTTATCAATGGGAAGAGTAGCATAGGTCCTTCACGCCGGCACGAATGCACACTAACATAGTAAAGAGAGTCACCTTCCAGGCTAGTTAAGTTTTGCATTCCTTTCCTTCAAGACCAAATTTGTAGTGTTACTATATCAACTCTTGTTTTGAGGTATTACTCCTCGGTAGACAAAAAGAAGCATTTGAGGGAATCCTGCCTTCTGCTTTTCATCCTTTGACTAGCCAGCAGCCCCCTTTATGGTTCACCTGTATGGGTAACTTCCCACAGACTTTCCTGACCCTTATCTTACTAAGTCTCATACCTCTGGCTGTCCAATCCAAGCTCCAAGGTTCACAGGCAGACCACTCCTTGAAGGCATAGGCACAGATTTGCATTTTCAGAAGGTCCTACGAAGCCTGAACCCAAGGAAGTGAGCAATGAGCCCGTTTTAGGCACTTTCTCGCATTTACATGGTGGCAGGACAGAGGCTGCACCTTGGATCTTTCAATTTCAACTCCAATTTGGGGCAGAAAGTTGTAGAAATTCTTATGTCTGCCACTAGAGGGCGGATTTGTCAAATTTTGAAATGTTTGCAGGCTATTGAGAAAGTAGGAAGTTTTTCTTCCTTTCACAAATCCCCCTGCATTAGACAGAGAAGAGAGCAGGGTCACCACTGATAGGAAGAAGCGAAGGCAGCGCCAGTGTTATTGATAAGAGTGGGTCCCCTTCATCATCTTCTCTAAGTGTGTATAGCATAGTCAGACTGCCCTAGGGAAGCAAAGTGGTAGCACAGCAGGTCATAATAGTGTAATATACTAACCATATGGCCATATGCAGGCACCATACTAGGCGTTTTACCTACATTATCATCTTTGATCCTCACAACAGACTTCTGAGGAGGGGGCGCCTGGGTGGCTCAGTTTGTGAGCATCTGACATCAGCTCAGATCATGATCTCACCGGTTCGTGGGTTTGAGCCCCAGGTCGGGCTTTGAACTGGCAACAAGGATCCTGCTTTGGATTCTGTCTCCCTTTGTCTCTGCCCCTCCCCGGCTTGTGGACATACACTCTCTCTCTTTCTCAAAAATAAACATTAAAAAAAACCAAACAAACAACCCAGCCTTCTGAGGCAATTTTTAACTCATTATTTTATGAAGAAACAAGCTTATTAAGATTAAAAAATATTGCTCAAAAGCAAGTAGCTAATAAGTGATAGATTTGAACTGACATTTGCGGGAAAGGAGTTAAGTGGGGGAAAGAAGTCTTGAAAGGGCCTTCAATGGTCAATCACCATTCCAAGCCTCTAAGAGGGCTTCAGGGCAGGGCTTTTTCTGTCTTCTGGTGGGAGCTCTAAGTGGAGAAAATACCTTTAAGCAAATTACATGTGTTCTTTGTAAAAAAAAAAAGAAAGTTATCAACACAGAATATCTAAAGAATAAAGCAAAAACCACCTTCAAATCTTATCATCTAGATAAAGTATTTTAAATCATTTTTAGTCAGGATCCTACTATACTGCTATGTGTGTGTGTGTGTGTGTGTGTGTGTGTGTGTGTGTCTAGGTATGTTATCATGTAAATAAGTACAGAATCCTCACTATCAATGTTAATGACTGTGTTTTGTTCTATTGGACCTAGATCCCTTAAATCATTTATCCAGTTCTAATTGATAAGCTTTTCATTAATTTCCATTTTGTTATTATAAACAATTGTGTGACCATTTTTTGTGTCTATTTCTAAGAGATAGTCACTTTTGTTCATTGGATCCCGTCTTATCTCTCTGAATTCCTTTGTCATTTTTCTTCTCTGCTGTATCATTTATAATAGCTCCATCTTTAAAAAAAAATCGTCCCGGATGCCACTCCATCTGTAGCTACACCCTGTTCTCATCTTTACCTAGACATTCAGAAATTCTTGAGAGCACTGTTTATACTTGCCAGCCTCACTTTCTACTCACCCTGCTTTCTCTTGAATCCACTCCAATCAGGTTTTCCTCCACAAACAGCTCCTGTCAAGGAAGACACTGGTCTCAGAGCACTGTCTTCTCAGGGTCCACATCTTTACCCCTCCGCCACTCTTCTCCCGTCTCACTGGCCTCCTAACTGGATGGCCTTCGTTACTACCCTTCCCTCTGCCTGGAATCATCTTTCTGCATGTCCCCTTATACCCTGCTTCTCTACTGCCTTCAAGGGTCTGCTCAATGTCTCCTTGTCAGACACGGCTTTCTAATCACCCTGTTAAGAGCAGTACTTTCCTGGGGCGCCTGGGTGGCTTAGTTGGTTAAGCGTCCGACTTTTGCTTAGGTCATGATCTCGCGGTTCGTGGGTTCGAGCCCCGCGTCAAGGCTCTGTGCTGACTGCCAGCTCAGAGCCTGGAGCCTGTTTCAGTCTGTGACTCCCTCTCTCTCTGACCCTCCCCTGCTCACGCTGTCTCTCTCTGTCTCCTAGAAATAAATAAACATTTAAAAAAAAAAAAAGAGCAGTACTTTCCATTGTCTGTTGTCCTAACCTTTTTTTTTTTTTTGCCCTGCTTTATTTTTTGTATCATTATCATCACCATTACCCCCCCAACACACACACACACATCAAACACATAAACAATTTGTCATTTGTCTTCCCTGACTGTAATGTATGCTCCTCGAAGGCAGGCATTTTGTCTGTTTTCATTTGTCTGTTTTCATTTCACTTCTAACTCCTAGTCTAATGCTTGACAACTAGAGGGGCTCAATATATATTTGTTAAGTGGATGAATATTCATCTTTTAGTACAATTATCTCCTTAGGGTAGATTTCTAGGAGTTGGATTACTGACTCAAAGGGTATGAAGATTAGAGTCCCTGGATGGCTCAGTCAGTTAAGCATCCGACTTCTGCTCAGGTCATGATCTCATGATTCATGAACATGAGCCCTGCTTTGGATGAGCCCCGTTTCTCTCTCTCTCTCTCTGTCCCTCGTGGGATTCTCTCTCTCTCTGCCCCTCTCTCACTGGTGCCCTCTCTCTCTAAAAAAAAAGTATGAATATTAAAGACATATTTGACACATTTCATCATTATTTGACATATTTGACCAATTTATATTCCCATCAGGATCTGACAGTGCCATTGACTCAATGCTCATTAAAAAGGGGTTTGTCAATACTTTTCATCTTTAGTAATCTCATAGGGAAAATATTTTCTTTTCACTTGCATTTTGGGATTATTTGCATATTTTAGGTATTGATTTATTGACCATTTGTACATGAATTGTTTGTGTGAATTCCTAGGTGATGTCCCTCGTCTAGATTTCCATGACGAGTATTTCCCTTACTGATTTGTTTCTTGTGTATTCAATCTTTTTTAAATTGCCAATATTTTTTCCTGTTTCTTATTTGTCTTTCATCCTTGTTTTAGGTGTTTTTGACAAAAATAAGTTAACAATATATTATGCAGTCAAATGTATTCATTTTCCCTAGTGGGTTTTTATTTCTCCAATAAGAATATAGTTATGTAATGAATATTTGAACACTGAGCTTGCTCAGGCTTTCTTAGTAATGTTTACTCAGGATATTCTTCTTTTGGAGATAAATTTCTTGCTAAAGTATTATGAATCCAGGTAGAAGGAGGCGGTACTGCACTACCTGGCCCATCAGACATGTGTTACCAGGAACCTGGGGAGTAGGAACATTAAATCAAGGCAAAGTGCCATGAAACCCATTCCCAGGGGAGTTCACAGAAGGGTGAACTGCCACAGTTGTTAAATATCTATGCATAAAGCAGGTGCCAGAGAGAAAACCTTGCGAGGCTTCTGGAAACTGTACACTTACTGTTTTGCTCCAAGGGGACACGTGCAACTGAGCATAAGTACATGGTTCTGGAGAATCAGAAAGGTTTCCCAGGACAGGTGTCCCAGATTGCAGAGCCGTGTAAGCAGTAGCTATTTCCTCCCTGTCAGCGCTGTTGACAGACATCCGTCTCACCACAAAGTGGTACTATACTTGCGCACTGGGCAGGTGTCTTCCCAGCCACCCTCACTCTGTGTGCATTAGGACTAAAGATGTCCTTAGGAGCAGGAGCAACCTTCAAATTAATGTGAGAATAGAGCTTCCTACCCATTGTGCCATGGGTGTGTTCAGGGGTACTTAGGAATTTCTCCCCCCACCCCCACCGGCCCTCAAAGCTGCCGGTATGGGGCCTGGGTGGCCTGAGTCCCCACAGCTTACTCCCTGAAGTGCTGTCCATGCACTGGCATCATCCGGGAGCTTGTTCAAAATGCAGCCCTTCAAGCCTCATCTCAAAATCTACATTTTTGCAAGAGACCTAGGTGATTGCTTGCCCATTCAACTTTCAGAAGCCGTGCCCAAGACAGTTGATCTGGGCTTGAACAATCCCATCCTTTTATCACACTGCAATGTGTAACTATTATCATTATTTGCTCCTTGATTGTGAAAACATTTGGAGAGCACTGACTATTATCATCAGAGCTGGAAAGAATGTCAACTAATGGTGCTGCTGCTGCTGCTGCTGTTTTCTGGAAAAGTGTGGACACTAGCTAGCCCTTGATTTTGGTTGCTTTGTCTTCTTCTCTCATTGTTCACATATAATATAAGGCTTGTTCCTTTCCAGTGAGAATGTAGGACTATTTCCTTTTATAATATCTCCCTCCATTTTTTTTTCTGCATAAAGCAGGGTTTTGTAAACTTTGCATTGGAATCACTGGGTGGGCAGAGGTATCTTGTTGAAATGCAGATGCATATCAGTAGCTCAGAAATCCTGCATTTTAAGCAAGCTTTTGGGTGATGCTGATACTGCTTGTCCATGGACCACACTTTGAGTAGCAAGGTTATAGGCATTCCTTTGAATCTCATAACAAGCTTATGAGGTGGGTAGACTAGATGTTATCCCTGTTGGTTATAGATGAGCTATTTGAGGATCATAGAGTTAAAATATATGTCTAAGATGCCCTGGCTATTAAGTGATGGAGTTGGCTGGCCTGTGGTGTTTGCTTCTTGTGGCCCTTTCTTCCTTTGTACCTTAAGGGACAGAAAGGAACTGAGACTGGCCCTATAATGAATTGCTAGAACATTCTAGGGGCTATAACCAATGTTCCCCCTTTTCTCTATTAATGGCCAGGACTCGGGCAGTACACTTTAGACTGGCATTGTAGAGTCGGTGTGTTGGGGCTGCTATAACAAAATATCGTAGACAGGGGGGCTTATTAACAGCAGAAACTGATTTCTCACAGTTCTGGAGGCTGAGAAGTCCAGACAAAGACACCAGCAGATATGGTGTCTGGCAGAGACCCTCTTTCTGGTTCATGGATGGTCGTCTTCTAACTGTATGCTCACATGGTGGGAGGGGCAAAGGAAGTCTCTGGGGCCTCTTTCGTAAGAGGCACCAATCCCATTGATGAGGGTGCCACCCTTATGACCCAATCACTTCCCAAAGGCCCAATTCTAAATACAATCCCCTTGGGAATTGAAATTTCAATATAAGAATTTTGGGGAAGATACAAACATTCAATCTATAGCATAGGGAATAAGAGTCTTATACTGGGGGACAGTTTGACGTTCTCTCAGTGGATGCAAAATAAATTTCATCAAAGATACTTGTAACTTTAGATACAGGATTTCTCAAATCTGCCTCATTTGCTGCACTTTATAAAATTTTTTTAATGCCATTTATTTTTGAGCGAGTGAGAGAGAGAGAGAGACACAGACAGACAGAGCATGAGCAGGAGAGGAACAGAGAGAGAAAAGGAGACACAGAATCCACAGCAGGTTCCAGGCTCTGAGCTGTCAGCAAAGAGCCTCGAGGCAGGGCTCGAACTCACAGATGGCGATATCAAGACCTGAGCCGAAGTCCGATGCTTAACCAATGTATCTACCCAGGCGCCTTTCGTTTGCTGCACTTTAAAAACATAGATTCCTAGTTTACACCATAATAATACTGAATCAGAATCTTTGGAGATGGGAGCCCAGGGATTCACATGTTTCCAAAACACCCCAGGTGATTTTAATGGATGATCAGGATTTAAGAAACAACACTGCTCCATCTTTTCATCCTTTCCCAGCGAATTCTTGTACAGTCGCCCTAGCCTCTCCTATCCATCTTATATATTTTGAGATCCCCAGTGGATGCCTAAAGTCACAGAGAGTACTGAACCCTACATATACTATATTTTTCCTGTACCTACATACCTATAATAAGGTTTAATTTATAAAGTAGGCACAGTAAGAGATTAACAACAGTAAGTAATCATAACAAAAATTATGACAATATACTGTAATAAAAGTTATGTGAGGTGGTCTCTCTTTCTCAAAAGATCTTATCATACTGTACTCACCCTTCTCGCGATGACGTGAAATGAACAAGCCTAAGTGATGGGATGAAGCAAGGCGAATGACGTAGGCGCCATGACGTGGCATTTGGCTACTATGGTAGAAAGAGGATCACCTGCTTCCAGACCGCAGCTGACCACAGATAACTGAAACCCTGGAAAGTGAAACAATGAATAAGGGGAACAGTTGTAATGGAACACTTAACATTTATTCAGAATTTACTCTGTCCGGCAATCATTCCAAGTGTGGCTGGGGGCGGGGACCCTTAGCATTGGCTTTACCGGGGAATTTACTAGAAAGAGTCAGAATCTCAGGCTCCGACCCACATTCCCTGAATCAGAATCGGCATTTTCAAAAGATCTCCAGATGATTCCTATGCATGTGGAGTTGGAGAAGTACTGCTTTACATGCACCATCTCATTTCATTTTATCTCTCCATCACACTGTGGGGCACTTTTTCAGATTATGGGCATTGGGGTCTGAGGGGGTTAAGTAACTTGCTCAAGGTCACATAGCTAGGAAGAATCAAACTAGGTCCCATCTGACTCTAGAACCCAGGCTCTTAATATATACTAGTGATTTTCACAACTGCATGGGCCACTGGTTTCCCTAGGATGCTTATTAAAAATAGAGATTCCTGTACTTCCTTCTCTGAGATTCTGATCCAGCCCATCTGGGGGAGGGCCCAGAAATCAGGATTTGAATCCACACATCCCAGGGAGTGTGAGACATGTGGTCACAGAACACAATTTGCAAAGCACTGTACTTTACTATACTTTCTGAATGAGCTTTTGGGGAGAGAACCACCTTGTATTTCCGAAGCACTTCAAAATGAGGGCTCAGCTGACTGTGATAAAGACTTTTCTTCCCACCTAGATGGACCCACATTCCCTGGAAGCCTCTGGAGCCCATGCCACGGTTCAGAAGAGAGCATGGAGGAGTCCCACTACTACAGCTCAACACATGTACCAAAGCAGGGTTCGGTTGGATGCCAGGCACACACTGAGGCTAGGGAAGATCTGAGATCTATTTAAGAACAAAACCAAAGGCTTGTTATTTTTCACAATCTACAAAATTGCAGGCAGGGGTGTTGGTTACCTTTTAAAATTTTTATTATGATTTCATGTATAATTTAGGTCACTGGATGGCTGTAACTCCTGCTAATAAATTGTGTACACTCTGAACACAATAAAAATCAGCCGGCGCAGCAGAAACGGGTGTGTTCGTTGCTGAGCCCTGGGGGCATGGCAGAGTCGAAGAACGGCGGGCGCTGACTAGCTGTGTGGGTGCCGAGGCTCTCCTCTCCAACTTTATTTTAACAGAATACCTTTTTGGACATATTTTTAAAAAGTTTTTAAACTTTTATTTATTTTTTAGGACAGAGAAAGACAGAACATGAATGGGGGAGGGGCAGAGAGAGAGGGAGACACAGAATCTGAAGGAGGCTCCAGGCTCTCAGCTGTCAACACAGAGCCCAACATGGGGCCCAAACCCACGAACGGTGAGACCATGACCTGAGCCGAAGTTGGACGCTTAACCGGCTGAGCCACCCAAGTGCCCCAGTCGTACTTTTAATTTTTTTTCACACAACACTCTTCTAAAGAGCTCAGGGTGTAACACACATACACACGCATGCACCCACATTCACATTTCCTTCATTTGATGACTTTCACAAGTGAACACAGGACTGACGCATGAACAGGGGGACTAAAGGTGAAGAAGGGGAAGGAATAAGCATATTACTTTGTAAGGCTCACCATTCTGAGTCCATCCATTCATTACTTTATTTCACAGCCTGTATTGAACATTCATTACACTCTGAGCCATCTGGTAGCTACTGAGTCTACCACGGCGTCCATCCTCCTGAGGTGTGGGGTGAGGGAAGGAAAGAAAATACTGAAATACACAATTTTAACACATTAACTTAATGAAGGAAAGCCTCCTTAAAAGATATCTTTTTGGAATTTATCGGTTGTCCGTAAGGAGGAAATGCAAGGCTTGAAAAAACAGTGAGCAGCCCCTATTTTGGGAATGCCTTCTTACTCAGCGTCAGACGCACCACCCAGCAAGTCTCTGAACAGTTACCCGAGACTTACAGGCAAGGAGCGGGAGCCCCAGGAAGGTACAGATGTCCTCAAGGTTTCACTGGGGGCACGTGACATAATCAAGACGTATGTTTGTCAGATCCTAGAGCTGTGGTCTTTTGACCTTGCCACTTTATTTTTATGGTTGAGAAGGTGATAAAGAGAAGAAAGGCAAATCTATACATGAAGAAAACTTGACATGGAAAGTAACACTTCTAATGATTACTGCTGGGTTCTTAGAGATTCATCTCTGTAGTGCTGGATAGAGTTTGGTAATTTTCTAGACAAGTAGATGGTCTGGGCAAGGCCAGGAAGGTGGTTCTCTCTTATAAAGCCTGAAAGAGACCCATGCCGTGACATTCCTCCTTAGCTTACCCAAAGGGGACCTTGGTATCATGTAGGGTTCTAGATTCTGGGATGAGACTTTGTTAAGGGACTTAAACCAGACAAACAGATGAAATCTAGGGATTCAGAGCATTACATACTGCTGCCCAGGTGCTGAATCGCCATAGAATACGTGAGTATGTTGCTTTTCCCTGGCTGATGGGTCTGTCCTCTCTTTCTGAATATCACGGTGTCTTGGGGCTAGAGCCAAGTCTGGCAGTCCATTTGGCAATCTGTCTAAAGTTGCTGTGAGTGGTAGGAATCCAAGGGGGTGTGAATCAGTTATGCTACAATAACAAATAGGACTCCCCAATCCCATAGCTTATGATAACAAATGTGTATTCCTCACTTCCATACCCTACATGGATCAGCTGGCACTCTGTCCCACGTCTTCATCTTGAGACCAGGCTGATGACCCTGCCTCTCCCTGGAACATTTCCTGTCACCGAGACAGAGGGGAATGTTCCTAGTGTCACCTCTGCCTACTTTCTATAAGCTAAGCGAGCCCTATAGCTACTCTTGAGTTCCCCAGGGCAGGCTGCTATAATCCTCTCTTGTGGGGAAGAATCAGAAAATATGGTGATGAGTAAATCCAGTCTATTACAATGAGTAGAATTCTGAGACTCAAATTCAATCTCTCAATTCGGAGGTTAAGAGCAGTTATTCTTGGGGCGCCTGGGTGGCTTAGTCAGTTAAGCGTCCGACTTTCGCTCAGGTCATGATCTCGCGGTTCGTGGGTTCGAGCCCCGCTTCGGGCTCTGTGCTGACTGCCAGCTCAGAGCCTGGAGCCTGTTTCAGATTGTGTCTCCCTCTCTCTCTGACCCTCCCCTGCTCACGCTGTCTCTCTCTCTCTCCTAGAAATAAATAAAACATTAAAAAAATTTTTTTTTTAAAAAGAGAAGCTTTTTAATAAAGGGAAATGCTTTTGTCTGTTTTGTTATGATTTAAAGGTTCACAGATGTGCAGGCTTAGGGGACAGAACCCATTAGGGTCCATCAGGGACGTGTGAGCTATTCATTTTGTGTTTGCTTGCAACCAGCGCTCTCCTCTGTAGTCTGATCTTTAGCTCCCCAGACACTGGCCACCCTGGGAAAACTGAGGCAGCATGTTACACCACTAAAGGGTTCTAGAACACTTCCCATGCCTATAGCCTTCAAGCATCATTTTTAAAACTCTGAATACTTTTTTCTTTTTAAAGGTAACTTATATTGGACAAAAACCTTCTAACTCACTTTAAAGAAGTTTTCGATAAGAAGATGGTAGTACAGTTAGGCAAGGCTTGCAGATAATTACTTGTCTGCAATAAATAATGATTTACGATGAGCAACAGTCAGGATTGCTAAATTAGCTTTGTTTGTTTTCCCACTTTCTGGAGCAATATCAAGCTGAGCTCTGCCACAAAGAGGAAAAGGCAAATAATTGGCCCAAAGAGGGAGGTAGATCAGGCAAAGGAACACAGGATCCAATTCTTCTCCTTTTAGACCTGGAGAAAAAGTATAGAGTGAATTCGGCTCAGCACTCTCTACACACTTTCATTTAGTGTTCAACTCACTAGTTTGGGAGTTTTACCTCATGTGAGGCATCCAGTGCCCCCTCGCATCCCTACTCAGGTAGTAGATCTCAAAGGCAGGGACTCAGCCTCCAAAATTATCTCTTTTCTCCACCCTAGAAATTACCATTCAATTCCCTTGGTTGGGAAATTTAAGAACATTACCTGAGGAATCCATGGCTAGACTAATTCAGACTAAAGTGCCAGAGAGTAGTTAATATGTTCACCTTTTCTGGGAATATTTGCATTTCAAAGCTTCCCAGGGACAATGCTTTGGGGAAGCAAATACCTCCAGAATGGTGGAATAGGAGGCAATGCGACTTGTCAGAGGAGCTGCCTTAGGGGACTTTTTTGGATTAGTCCCAGTCCCTTCTAAACAGCCTGTGTTTATTACACCCACTAGTGTTTGTTAGCACCTAGTTTGACACGCAATTCAAGCAGCCCAGAAGCTAATGGCTTCTGTATAGCTCAGGGCCATTTTCAGCTCAATAGTTTGAATGTCAAGTGTCTATGCCTGCATGGCCAAAAAAAAGTAGTGTTTATAATGCCATACATATTATTCGTCTCTATGATGATAAAATAAAATCGTGAACTCCCAAGCACTTTTCCATGGATTAACGTAGTTAATACTCAAAGAATCTATGGTGGACCAGACAGGTTTGTTACTCCCCATTTTAAGGATGTAGAAACTGTGATTTGGAGACATTAAGTGACTTATCTAAGGTCACACGGCCAGTTCATCTTCCCATACCTGTGCCAGTGCTTTTCCTCCGTGTAATGCTACTCCTTCAGCCTCTAGCCCTGCCTGGACTGTTGGTGCTTAGAGTTTGGAGCAAGCAGGGCAAAAATGCAATATGGTGGGGATGATATCACCAGTCAGAGCCCCTGCCCGGTGTCTGGCCCCAGCGAGGATCTGGCCAGTGTTTTGCTGCAGAACATCACCCCAGCAGCAGGGGTGAGGGGGATGGGGATGTTTCCTATATCGGTATTCTGCATCTGTGTACGAATTGATTTCTTTCTCAAAGGGTTCCATCTGCCTTCTATCTAATTATGTTACTAATCTTCATCCCAGTCCTTTGTGGGTTTTTATCCTTGCTCTATAGAGGTGCAGGTTTCCAGGGTTACCAGAAATCCATAGATTGAAGCCTTTCTCCAGCTTCCTTGTAGAGGTCCTCCTTGGTGAAAATCTTACTTTTTTGTCATCTTTATAGTCTGGATACTGTGTCTCCCACCACTTTTCTCTTTTACTTCTACTTTCAGTTTCTCTGTTAAGAATATTCCCTGAGAGCTGCTTTGTGCAAAAGAGGATGCTAAATAAATTATAGACACCATGTCCTCAAACAAACAAACCTATAATAAGGTCAATGTCATGAGGCAGAAAGTGTTCTGCTATTGGAGTCAGCAGATCTGGGATAGTCTCGGTTTGTCAATAAATAACTGTGTGGTCCTGACTGAGTCCTGGACCTAACTGCCCCCATCTGAGTCTCAGTTGATGCATCCGTGAGATGGGGAAATAACTGCCACAGTGGTCTGTGACGATTTGATTAGAAAATTCCGTCAGACAGGGCTCCTGAGACTTCATGTCACAGGAGTCACCTGAGGGAAATGCAGATTAAAAATGCAGATCTGGAGTCTCTAAGTCTGAGGTGCTGCCTGAGACTCTGATTTCCACCAAATTCTCAAGTGATGGGGCCAAGATTGAGTACCGCTGCCTAAGGAAGTGTTGGAACAGCAGTGACAATCCCTCACTTCAACTTTCTTGATATTGAAGACCCTCCACAAAGTGGTATTTAAATGTGACATTTATTGTTTTCCCTTATAACAGAAGTAATGGGTGGTATTTGTGGACACGGGGCTGACTCACATCCCAACACTTCTCTTGGCTGACATTCAGGCTGATTTACAGTGCCAGGGGCTAAAGATCTGAAAATATCCCAGCATCCTGCTGCACAGGCAGCTAAATTAAACTCAATACCCAGGACCTGCGTGATTAGAATAATGAACTGTTCCAATCTACCTCAAAGACCTGTTGGTGGGGAAGCATTGTAGGAGCTGGGGGAAGCCAAATTTGGGAAGCAGAAACTGTATCACAAAAATAAAAAGTGCTGCTAACTGTTTATATATCAGATAAATTGTTTGGGATGGTGAGGAATTTGCTTGAAGTTTGATGGATTTTTGACCCAAAGAAAAATATACTCTTCTCATTTGGAGAAAGTCTTTCTCAAACTCTTATTATAGTCAACACATGTCCCTCTGTATTCCCAAACTCTCCATCCCACCCCAGGGACTGGGCAATCTTGGGAAGGGTTGTAGTTAACCATGCTGCTAACCCAAGACTTTGTTGCCTTCAGAATGATGACTTAAAATTGCACAGAGTCTTACGGTTTCAAAAGCACTTTCACCTACATTATCTTTTTTGATCTGTATGACTACCCTTTAAGCCAAATAATATCATCTCCATTTTCAATTGTGGAGAATTTATATGATGTGTCCAAGGTCATACTGAAAGTGGCAGAGCTGGAGGGCAAAACCATTTTATTTATTGTTCCTTCTAGAATCATATATCTATCCTTGTTCTAGGGCAGTATATTTTCCATCCTGGACTCAGAAGCTTTTTAAAAATACTGATTCTTAGGTCCTATTCCAGATCAATTAAATCAGAATCTTTGAAATCGAGGCAATATCCATCTGCATTAAAAAAAAAATTCTGAGAGGCACCTGGATGACTCAGTCGGTTGAGCGTCTGACTTCGGCTCAGGGCATGATCTCACAGTTCATGGGTTCGAGCCCTGCATCGGCCCTGTGCTGACAGCTCGGAGCCTGGAGCCTGCTTCAGATTCTGTGTCTCCCTCTCCCTCCCTGTGCCTCTCCTGCTCACACTCTCTTTTGCTCTCAAAAATAATCATTAAAAAATATTTTAAAAAATTCTGAGAGTGATTCTCATATGCATCCAGAAGTGAGAAGTCACTGCTCTGGTAGAAGTTTTCAGGACTGCTAGAAGGGAAAAAACATGTCATCAAAAGGGAGGCATCTCTATGCAGAGGTAGATACGGTCATAGTATTTGATTCTTTGTACATGTGATTTCTAGCATCTAGCTCAACCCCTGGCAGAGTGGGAAAGAAAGAACCAGTTACTGCACCCCTACTATGGGTCTGGTATCCTGCTGGTCATTTAACTGCCCTACGCCTCAGTGAGATCAGTACCACTACTTCATTTTCCTGACGAAGGCTCTGGAACACATCCAATTTAAATGATTTATTCAGAATCATCCCACTTGTAAGTACCATGGCTGGCATTTGAACCTACAACCTGCCAGTGCCAAAGCCCAGGTGTGTTCTATCATGCCAGCGGTTTTAAACCCTGGCCAAGACCCTGATTGCCTGGACTAGAGTAAGGGCAAGACATCGGTATGTTTCAGAAGCCTCCCAGACGATCCTAATCTGTAGTCAAGATTGAGAGTCACCGCCCTTCACCACTCTGCCTTTCCAAAGTGCTTACAGTGTATTTGTTTAAGGTGAAGTGTCCTGGGAAAGGACTTCCTTAGGCATGTAGACACATACGTGGGCCTCCATCAACATACACATCTCTTCCCACCCCTCCACCTAAGTTAGAAGGGGCAAAGTCTTTCACTCCACAGTGAACACTTTTTGGAGTAGGAAATCCAGTCACCTAAGTTTACATATCAGGCCTTTCTTGAGAACTTGTGTCTGAAGGCTTGGGGCCATGAAGGGGGTTAGAAAGTTGAGTTGGAGGGGCCACCTGGACATCTTTACAGTTTTACCTGGAGTCATTCTGCACCAGGAAGCAGCCAGTCTTGGCAAGCGGAGGTGATCGTTTAGACTAGACTGTAGCATGACTGGCAGATCACTTGGAGGTTTGGGAAATATCTGATCAACTCTCTGGATCTGGGCATGATCTCTGAGAGAATGGATTGATGTGAGGCAAATATAACAGATTTTCCCCCTGGGATTGGGTCCTGGCTCCACTAATTCAGTGGGTCCCCTGTACATGTGTGATGCTGTCTGGGTTTCATGGAAGAGGTAGATGCATTTCAGTCTCAGGTAAAGTGATTCTCAGGCACTGTTCCTGCTTCCAGAAACACAGCCATATCATTGTTACAAGATTCCAATTCAGTGCTGGGGCGCCTGGGTGGCTCAGTTGGTTAGGCATCCGACTTCGGCTCAGGTCATGATCTCACAGTTCATGGGTTTGAGCCCCACGTCGGGCTCTGTGCTGACAGCTAGCTCAGAGCCTGGAGCCTACTTCGGATTCTGAGTCTCCTTCGTTCTCTGACCCTCCCCTGCTCATGCTGTCTCTCTCTCTCTCAGAAATAAATGAAACATTAAAAAATTTAAAAAAAAATCCAATTCAGTGCTTCAGAATTACTCCTTAGAGAGAGAGAGGGAGAGAAGAGAAAGTCTTGCGTCTCCCCATTAATATTCCCACCATGTTAGCAGAAAACACAATATAATTTTTACATCATTGTTTGAAATTTGTCCAAATGAAAAATTCTCAGTCAATTCCATTCAATTGTTTGCTCTTAACCTTAGCCAAACCTGAGACTCCAACCTCTGAATACTAGACTATTATCTGAGGGTCACAGCTCAGTGACACCAACCTTCAGAAAGGAAGCCTTAAGATCCAGACTCTATTGGATCCAAATTAATTTATTTTTGGCCAAACATGATATGCTTCCTAAGCAGAAGGAGAATCATTGCTTTAGTTAAACATTTTGGGTCTCCTAAGCCCACATTTTAGAAAGGACCCCTAACCTCTGTTAATGACATTTGAATTCGATTTGATAAGTATTAATTGAAGGAATACTTAACTGGAAGATTCATAATGGAGTGAAACAGAGTCCTAATCATTTGTTCATCAAACATTAATCAAGCTATTACTACGTACCACGTATCGGCCTAAGCCTGGGGGTATGGAGATAGGTAAGCTGCTGCCTCCAGCCTAGTGGCTTCTAATCCAGAGGGAAGACTGACAGTATTTCCTCAGCATCCCTCTGCAAAGTAGGACCAGGATTTTTATATTTGGTGTTCATACCAGGAGAAAGAGAAAGAAGGCAGCTCGCATGGGCTGTCCCCCTTGCTGGCTTCCCTGTTCCTTCCTCATGCAGACCCTAGCCACACAATCAGACATTAATAAACCCAGCTTGCTATAGTTCTAAACATTTAGAAGTCTTTAGCTGCAGTACTTTTTGGACCTCTTCAATGTGTAGTTCAAGGTAGACAGCACTTGCTGACTTCCTCTGTGCTGTTAGTTCATTTTATAACTAGGGGAGAGGCAGAGACTCACTCTGACGTGGTGACCTTGGTTGGTCTCTTAAAGCCACAGATGCCTGTTTCTGGATCCCAAATCTTAAAGGGATTGGTTGGTTGGGTAATTTCCCCATTTTCCCATTCTTATCATGTAACTCACTTAACTGGGGCAAGAATGCTGGATCTTGACATTCCACCCAACAAGCCATAAACCCGGACTCCATCAGGCCGAGGGGAGGGGAAGGTAGGAAGTGTTTGAAGTCTGGGCCTTAGCCAGATCACTGGGTGGGGCTGAGCCGAAAACCTGTGAGAGTGGGATATCAGGGGACAAGAACAGCCAGCAGTCAGCCGTCCCCAAATTCCAGGCAGGGGCCAAGGAATGAATGCGTCATTTTGGTTAGAAGTAGGCTAAAAGTGAAAAGCCCGGGGAACCACAAGAGACCAAGGGGCTCTCAGCTGCCAGGGTCAGGACAAGCTAGAGACCTCAGAAGTGAGGAAGCTGTGGCTTTCCTGGCAGAAGTGATGTCACCATTTGGGTGGATGTATGCCCATACATGGGAGTTGGAGGCGAGAAGGGAATGTGGCTGCTTAGGGCAAAAGAAAGTGGGGGCTATGGATGGTTCAGAAGCTGTTTCTATTCATTGAGGCAGAGTGAATTCTTCTCTCTCTATTCTTAACCTTATTGTCACACTTATATTTGTGTGTGTGTGTGTGTGTGTGTGTGTGTGTGTGTAATATATATATCAACATGCTACTTGCCCAGCGGAGTTTGAAGCTTCCAGGGTGAAGGTCTGCAAGCTTGCGCCCATAGATTTGGCACACAACACACGTTGTTGACTTTACCTGACTCGTGATCCGGTGTTCTTTACTGTCGCCCCAAGGTTTCAACATGGATGCTCAAATCCACAGAAATTATATTGTTAAAAACTATCTGGATTCTTTTTGTTGCTGTGGTCTCAGACACAAGGGTCACACTGGCATGAAGGTCAGCGGCATGTTAGAGACCTTGCATCTATGTTCCGTCCAAATATCCTAATGAAATAACATTTATTGAGAACTGGTGCAAGGTTGGCCATGTGCTCATGGTGCTAACCTCTGTTACTGTACTTGGAGTATCTGTGAGTCTCTGTTACCATCCCCTCAGCTGATTAAACAAAACTGCCCCCAAGGATGCAGTTCTCTCATAGCTCCAGGCCTTCTGCTTCTGGGTCTCTTATTTGGATCTCTTTTTCTGGGCTGACGGTCTCTAATGAGGTATGGCATTTATTTTTTCTGATTCCTATACACTGTGATAGAGGGCAAGCAATGTTATTGGCTGTTCTGTCTTATGTGTTTTTGTAAACAAGGGAAAAAGAGAGGAAGAGTAGAAAAAAGAAGGAGAAGGGCGTGCATTGTGGGAGAAAAGAAAGAAAAAAGCTAATAAAAATGGAAAGAGGGTGAGGGAAAGTAAGAAGGAAAAATGATGTGAATCTTCTTGACAGTTTTGAGTTTTGCGTTGTTCAGAAAGCTGTTTAAATCCTTCAGAGTTTCTCTTGTATGCCAGTCCCCTGTCAGGACTTGAAACACTGTTTCTGCCTAGGTACAAGCTATAGGAAACTTAAGTGATGCAAAGATACCTATCCAGATACTTCTATTTACGTTCTCTGTGGTGCACACGTTCCTTAGTAGGGTTATGATGTGTTTGAAAACCAAAGATGAACTCGGTATGTTTTCTCTAGGACGCAATCTCTGCTTGTAGTTTTGTGTCACTGTGTGAAGGCTTACTTGGATGGCTGAGAGGACAGTATTTCAGTTATTTATTTTCAGTTCATTGATTAGCCAGGGGGCAAGGGGAGGCAGATGATTAACTTTCTTATGTCTTGAATAGCTTTGTACATTTTGAAGACAGAAAAAAATGTCCTTTTCTCCTTCTATTCTGTTGACAGACAAAGGCCAGCCTTTGTTTCCATGCCCTGTTCTGCTCTGGAGAATGCCTACTCCCAACCCCGTTCAGCCTCCCCATGTGATGAGGTCTTCTTTTTGGTTCATTCAGCAGGAATCCACCAGGTATGTCTTTCTGTTCTCCTTTCCGGGGAGTCTTTTCGTGATGCTCCCGTTAAAGGATGAAATAAGCCAAAACACAAAGTCCGAGGAAGAAGAGAAGTAAAATCCTGAACAGGGAAATCTATGGGTGTCAGGGCTTCCGCATGTGTTTGTGATTACGAGTGTGTGTGTGTGTGTGTGTGTGTGTGTGCGCGCGCGCGTGTGTGTGTGACGTGCGCACGTTGGGGGAAGATGTGATGATAGACAGTGAGGAGGAGGCAGTGCTTGGATATTCCCAGTGTTCTGCTTCCCTCCATCCACAGATGCCCTCCAACCTTCCCTCCCTGCCCTCCCACACTCCCCATCCCTCACTCCAGGATAAAGGTGGGGTCAGGAGAAGATGCAAATACCTTGTCACCCGGAAAACTCTTCAGTGAATGTGAGGGTCATGCAGTAAGCAACCCAGAGAGGAAGAGAAGGGAGCATTATGATGAGATTAGGACTGTAGGCATTAGGGGCGCCTGGGTGGCTTAGTCAGTTAAGCGTCCGACTTTCGCTTAGGTCATAATCTCACGGTTCATGGGTTCGAGCCCCTCGTCGGGCTCTGTGCTGACTGCCAGCTCAGGGACTGGAGCCTGTTTTAGAGTCTGTGACTCCCTCTCTCTCTGACCCTTCCCTGCTCACACTGTCTCTCTCTCTCTCACCTAGAAATAAATAAAACATTAAAAAAAATTTTAAAAAAAGGAGTGTAGGCATTAGACACAGCTGGGTGTGAGCCCCAGTGTTAGAACAGGTAGCCAGGTAGTCACTTAACTTTGCTTGTTTCAGCTTTCCCATCCATAAGTGAGAATAAATTGGATTATTTAGAGCCTTCAGAATGCTATACATTTAGTAAAATCTCAATAAATGTTAATATTATTGGCACAGAATACCTGGAGTGCATGAGTTTTGAAGGACGAGCTTTTATTTGAAGACACACAAGCAATGATTTGGCAGCGGCATGATGAACACTGACCCCAGGGGCCCACCGCTCTTGAGTCGGTTCTGTGGGCAAATGCATGGCATGGGCGGATGGACTGCCTGCATTCGAGAGGACTTCAGAGAGGTTAGGGGAGAGGCAGCTGAACAGTTGTCGAGGATCCTCTTTTTAAAAAATCATGCCTGACATCTTAGCTTCAACTAGATGACCCTCAAGGTCCTTTAAAACCCAATTAAAAGAGAAAAAAGTAATACACGATACAAAATCCAAGCTCTGTAAGAGGATTTAAGGACAGTGACAATCAAGTTCTGCCTCCGCCCCCCAGTCTTCCAGTTCCTCTCCCCAGAGGCAACCACCACAAGCAAATTTTTTTTTAATGTTTATTTTTGAGACAGAGTGCATGCACGTGCAAGCAGGGGGAGGGCCAGGGCCAGAGGGGAACGGAGGACCTGAAGTGGGGTCTGTGCCAACAGCAGCAGCCTGATGCGGGTCTCGAACTCACCAATGGTAAGATCATGACCTGAAGTCGGATGCTTCATCGACTGAGCCACTCAGTCACCCTACAATCAATTTCTTATGTATTCTAAATGTTCTGGTCTGTGAAACCCCTTTCACACTTTTCTTTTCGAGAACTTCCACATACTGTCACAGTTGGTCCGATTATGGCCCAGCCAGGTGATCATAAATACAGCGCACTGTGCTTTGGGGAGCATTTAACTAATACAAGAACGTGGGATAGATAGGAACTAAGAGTTGCTGCGAGTGGGGCGGCAGGCAGCCGAGGGTCCTGCTCACGGGCCAAGATGGCCCGCCCACCGGCTCTCCTCTCTCTGATACCCTCCCTTCCTACGACTCAGACCTCAGGGAAGCACGATAATTCTAATTTCTGCCAGCACGATGGTGAGAAGAGAGGCAGAAGAGCATTCATGCTCAGGAGTTAGTGGGCAGAGGAATGGAGGGGTGTTTCCTACTGTTTAAGAGGCTGGGGAAAAGGTCTTTTGGGTCAAGAGAAGGAAATACTTGCTGGAAAGTAGAAGGAAATGCAGGGGACAGAGTGTCACTCACTGAGGTTGGTGAGAACAAAGCTGGAAACATAAATGCTTTTTCTTCTGTTGCCCCAAACTACCTAATCTTATATTCTTGCCAAAGGTGACTTCATTCCTTCTGCCATTCCACATGGCACTGTCTCCGCCCAATGATACAGCATTTCTGGGTTGTTCATTTTGTGGAGAAGCCCTCACAGGACTGGTCTGATTTCACTTTCCAGCATGGTCTGATCTCACTAATTTTATAAGGTCAACTCATTAGAGGCCAGTTGGGAGAACCCAGAACAGACTAATAAATAGTCTGCTAAGCCATCCATTTAAAATGACAATAATAAAAATGTTATGAAACATCAATATTTGCACCGCGGTTTATGATCGCTTTTAACAAGCAATTCTGCTGTGATCTTTGAATGATTTCCTTTAGTAGATGACTTCCCTGTTGTCAGCTTTGATCTTGACTCAATATGATTACACGACCCCCACCACATGTGTGCTTGAGTTAAAATGCCTTTTGGCTTATTTCCACAACTGAACTCAAGAGTCAGACTCCTTATGGATTTTTATAAGTGGTCATCACCTCTCTGCATGATTAAGGGTGAAGGTTGTTTCTGATTTAAACTAAAACCCACTTTGGGGAATGACTAATTCAGGCCCTCCAAAATCCATGTCTGGGCCAGAATTATCTAGGTGGGGTCTCTGGACAACTACTGAGTAATTACCTAAGTTACTTTCAATTTTATTTTTTGCCTTTTAGACATAGACTTAGTAGGCTGCAAAAAGTCCTTAAAATCAGGGTGGGTTGGGTAATCGAAAGGTTTTATTCACTTTTTGAGACTCCGTTTTCTCATCTGTAACCTGGGGGTGATAATAACCCCTACTTCTCAGAGTTATACATAAGACATACATGTATATGTATGTGTACGTGTACATGTATATGTGTGTGTATATATATATATATGTCTATATGTGTCTTATTTACATAAGATATTATATACTAAGTACCTAGCATTGTAGTGCCTGGTATGTTACCCATCATTATAATTCCTATGCAGTTGTCCCCTGTAAGATTTTCCCAAAGTTCCTCAGTCAGATGCATAAAAACAGCAGGCTCAGTTTGATGTTTCCCTATTTTGAGATATCTTTTTATAAAATTCTTTTTAATGTTTTATTTATTTCTGAGAGAGAGAGAGAGAGACAGTGTGAGCAGGGGAGGGTCAGAGAGAGAGGGAGACACAGAATCTGAAGCTAACTGTCAGCACAGAGCCTGACGCAGGGCTCTAACCCACGAACCGTGAGATCATGACCTGAGCCGAAGTCGGACACTTAACCGACTGAGCCACCCAGGCGCCCCTATTTTGAGATATCTTAACACAGTTTAACAGGTACCTGTTGATCATATAGGCAGCAATTAATCGGATTGTACGTACCATCAAGTGATCTTGCTCCATAGGTTTCTTTTATGTTGTTCTGTTTTTGCTTATCTAGTTTCATTGACGCAAATCTTTTACATTAGGGGCTTCGATGGGGCGATGAGTGTTCTGTTTATTAAGAGGTTAACTTAAGGGGTGCCTGGGTGGCTTCGTAGGTTGAGCATTGGACTTTGGCTCAGGTTGCCATCTTGCGGTTGATGAGTTTGAGCCCCATGTTGGGCTTTGAGCCTGGAGCCTCCTTCGGATTCTGTGTCTCCCTCTCTCTCTCTGCCCACTCCTCCCCCCTCCCACTCATGTTCTGTCTCTCTGTCTCAAAAATACATATAAACATTAAAAAAAAGAGGTTAAGTTGAAATTAGCTATGAAGCCTCTTTTTTCCTGAATTGATAATTATCTATTTGTTCCCCAACAAATACTCGGCGTCTCTTACCACCCCTCTCTCCCATTCCTTCCTAAAAGTGTTTATGATGGCTTATAAGGGTTCTGGAATAGAAAGAGACATTACTCTGTAGGAGACATTACTTAAGGATAAATCAGTCCCAGTCACCTCTTCCCTTGCTGTCTGCTGTGTGGTCGCCGGTAGCCGGCCCAATTCAGCAGCCATTGCTGATGAAGCCGGGCACCAGGGTGGGCCAAATGCTGCCTGGCTGGAGCCAATCAGATTCTCCCTTCTGGGAGAGAGACCGTCTTTAATGTCAGTATGAGATTTCCATGCAGAAGCTTTCTTTGTCAGTTCAGTTAGCTTGAGTGGGTCCTGTTCTTTACAACAAAATAACCCCTGATGAAATCTGAACATTGGATTTGGTTCTAAGCTTTCCACAGGATATTCAAGGCCAGGAAATGCAGAGTAAGCTTATTTTCATACAATACCTCAGTTACATTTTCAAATAACACGTTCAATCTCCAGGCACCTTTGCAGGTGAAGTACCTCTAAATTTTAAGCAGCAGATCCAATTGTTAGCCTGAAAAGAAAATACAATAAATCTACAGCAGAAGCAGCAAAAAAATATTGCAAAACACCAGGACAATAGTGTATTTGTTATAATTTTTTTCAGATGAAGAGTCTGATACTCTCTGGTGCATTTAATTTGGACTCAAAGCCATGTTAGTCAGCATATTGTTTTTATTTTATTTTTTACTTTTTTAAATTAAAAAATTTTTTATTTTTTAATTTTATTTTTTTAATGTTTTATTTATTTCTGAGAGAGAGAGAGAGAGAGAGGGAGAGAGAGACAGCGTGAGCAGGGGAGGGTCAGAGAGAGAGAGGGAGATACAGAATTTGAAGCAGCCTCCAGGCTCTGACCTTAGCTGTCAGCACAGAGCCCGATGCGGGGCTTGAACCCACAAACCATAAGATTATGACCTGAGCTGAAGTCCGATGCTTAACCGACTGACCCACCTACGCGCCCCAAAATTAAAAAAAATTTTAATGTTTATTTATTTTTGAAGGAGAGAGAGACAGAGTATGAGCGGGGATGGGTCAGAGACAGAATCCGAAGCAGGCTCCAGGCTCTGAGCTGTCAGCACAGAGCCCAATGTGGGGCTCTAATTCACGATCTGTGAGATCATGACCTGAGCTGAAGTAGGACACTTAACCTACTGAGCCACCCAGGCACCCCCATACTGTTTTTAAAAGTAATTAACATTATGTTTAAAACTAAGTTTATCCTATATTTTTTAGATGTTTCAGACACCCTTCGGTATAATGCAAATGTGAAAACTTCTCCTTCTAGGTTAATAAGAATGTCATGAGCTAAAGTGGAATATTACCCCTCAAGTATTGATAGTCTGCGCTGAGAAAGAAATTTATTCTGAGCATCTTCATAAAATCTCACTGTTTAACATAGTGAACAATACCTTCAACTACATCTTTGTGTTAGCTCTAACACAGTTTCCTTGTTCCTTGTATTAATCTTCGGACACAGGCAGATGGTGTTACTCAGGTAATTCAGGAAAAGTCTGTAAGGTGACAAAGGGGGCAGTGGGCACCGCTCTCCTTTCACTGGCCTTCTTCAGTGCAGCTTGCCATCTCTTACTCAATTCATCTCAAGAAATATTGACTGAACATCTACTTTGTACACTGTTCTTATTGCTAGGGATATAAATGTAAATAAGGTAAGTCCCCGCCTTTGTGAAGTCAAAAGTCTGGCTGGGACTGGAGACATTAGCAAGAGAACACAGCTGCGACATCTAAAAAGCACGTAGGCCTTCTTATGGGAACTTCACACCCACCATCTCTGTCAAGTAGATCGTATTATGCCCATTTCAGGGCACTGGTGCTCAGAGAAGTTAGGTCGTGCACATTCGGGATTTGAATTCAAGTCTGCCTGATCCGATCGTCTAGACTTCTGTGCTATCCAATATGGCAGCCGCTAGTCATGTGTGGTTATTTAAGTTGAATTTAGGGGCGCCTGGGTGGCTCAGGTTATGATCTCATGGTTCGAGGTTTCGAGCCCCGCGTCGGGCTCTGTGCTGACAGCCAGCTCAGAGCCTGCAGCCTGCTTCAGATTCTGTGTCTCCCTCTCTCTCTGAGCCTCCCCTGCTCACGCTCTCGCACTCGCTCTCTCTCTCTCTCAGAAATAAATAAAAAACGGGGCGCCTGGGTGGCTTAGTCGGTTAAGCGTCTGACTTTCGCTCAGGTCATGATCTCAAGGTTCGTGGGTTCAAGCCCCACGTCGGGCTCTGTGCTGACTGCCCCCTCAGAGCCTGGAGCCTATTTCAGAGTCTGTGTCTCCCTCTCTCTCTGACCCTCCCCTGCTCATGCTGTCTCTCTCTCTCTCTCCTAGAAATAAATAAAAATATTTAAAAAAAAGAAATAAATAAAAAACGTTAGCAATTAAAAAAATAAAGTTGAATTTAGAGCAATACATATTAAATAAAAAATTTAAAGTTAGTTGCTTTGTCTCACTAGCCACATTTCAAGTGCTCAACAGCCACATGTGGCTAGCAGCTAATGTATTGGACAGTGCAGATTTAGGACATTTCCATCATCGTAGAAAGTTCTATTGGTCAGCACTGGTCTAGACTCTTTTTTTTTTTTTTAACATTTATTTATTATTGAGAAACAGAGAGAGACAGAATGAGCATGGGAGGGGCAGAGAGAGGGGGAGACACAGAATGCAAAGCAGGGTCCAGGCTCTGGGCTCTCAGCATAGAGCCCAATGCGGGGCTCAAACCCACAAGTGGTGAGATCATGACCTGAGCCGAAGTCAGACGCTCAACCAACGGAGCTACCCAGGTGCCCCTGGTCTAGACTCTTAAAGTGAAGGATTGACTCCATGTCAGCTTCAACATCCTAAGTCCAGAATAGATTTCCAAAATCCAGGAACCACTATAATTGGCATTGTTTCTTTGCCCTGAGCCATCAAAAAGGAAGCTCCTGAATGGGGACCTATGCTGCCCCACTTTCCGAATGTTGCTCATCTTGAATGTAGATATGTGGAGGTGAATTGGAGATTTTTTTAACAGCAGGAAGTGTGGAAAATTAAATGAGACAATAAATAGCATTCCTCAGTGTCAAACCTGGCACATAGTAGGCACTCAGTAAATGCCGATGTGCTATTAAAGAGTGTGGAACATGGTGTCATGGGATGCTTTGAGGCCCAGTTTACCACTTTCTAACCACATGGCCTGGACAAAATCGGTCAATTTCTCCAAACCCCAGTTTCCTTAATTATAATTAGAGGTAATATCTGACCTCCCTATCATGGAGGGTGGCGATGAAGACCATAAGCTGACAGATATGAAAACGCTCTGTAAAGGCTTTGTAAAATAAGATCTTATTTCTGCCCTCCTCTGTGCCCTGGAAAAAAAAATGATTAAAATAATGAATTCCCAATCTGAGCTTGTTTACCAGTGATTTGCCTCTTTTCCCTGAAACTAGAGGACAGAAAAGATATGGCCTATCAAGGGTCAGAATTACATGAGATTACTCATTTTACTGCAGTAGAAAGAGGAAAGAAAGCACTGGGGGACATTGTGAGCCAGAATAAATCTTTGCAAATCCCCTAGCAGTCAGGGCCAGGGCTGTGAAGACCGCCTGGGTACACGGGGAGCAGATGCTGTCCTTGGGTCTCGTGTGAGCAAGACTCTATAGGCTTCCGTGGAGGGCTCCAAGTGGACCCAGTTGACCCCCCATGACTGCCTAAGGGCCTGCACACAGTCGTGGAGAGCAGCATGTCTCTGTCCTCTCTTAAACAGAGCTGTCTCCTGAGAACCTCCAGGCTGTAGACTGCCGGGTATGCAGGAGAAATGAGCCACATTAAATCTAGCTCTTTCCATTCAAGATGAAAAGCAACATTCATACAAAAGCAATTCAGGTTAATTATCATTTCATGAGGAATTTTTAGCCCACTTTTGAAAAGGACAATTCCTTTTTCCCACGTCTACAACTCACACTTGTAACCCTAAAGCCAGAAGCCAGGCTCATGTCCCAAAGGCCACGTCCCTCCAGTCGTGCCCCTGAGTCACCCAGATGGTCATTTCTGTGTCATGCATCCTTCCTCACCGCTTCCCAGCCTTGGTATGGGTCACCTGTCACTGGGCTGTGTACCTGCCCCCTGGGGGATAGTCCTTGTAGGATACTGCCCCTTGTGTGGGCATCCACAGAGGGGTATGACTGGGCAGTGTATCCACCCCCTCTACTGTCCACCTCTTTGCTACCCATGGCACCATCACCAAAGGGTCAGTGAGTGGGTGTGTCACACATTACCAAAGAGAGCTGGTATAACTAAAGGGAAATATAACAAATAGGGCATGAAGGGAAAAATATCTTTTTCTTTTAATGTTTGTTTTTGAAAGAGAGAGAGAGAGAGCGCGCGCGCGCGCACAAGTGGGGGATGGGCAGAGAGAGAAGGAGACACAGAATCTGAAGCAGGCTCCAGGCTCTGAGCTGTCAGCACAAAGCCTGACCCAGGGCACAAACTCACAAACCATGACATCACGACCCGAGTTGAAGTTGAATGATCAACCGACTGAGCCACCCAGGCACCCCAAAGGGAAAAAGATCTTAAAGAAAACCACTAAGTGACTATCTTGAAAGGCAATGGAAAAGCATGAACAAAGTCCACTCCATCACAAGGGGACGCTCAGGAGCACAGACCAGTTTCCAGCTGTGATCTCCATCCTAGGTGGAGCACACTCCTTAGGGGGAGCATGTTCTTCTTCAAAGCTCCCAGGTCACAAAATCATCACCCTTTGGGAAATCCTGCTCTCTCCTCTGAGGGGTTTTCTGGACCCTCCCCGACCCCTGAAAAAGCTGGAACATGGAAGTCCCATCAGTACATTTCACAAACTCTGAGTTGCGTGGCCTAGTCTCAAATTCAATGGAATAGTTCACGATGGGCGTTAACTGGCCCCCTCAAGTTCTCTTAGCTGAGACGAGGTGCACACGGGCCTCTTCAGTCCTCTGAGTGATCTATATATAACTATTAGACTTGCACACTAACAACACATACACACCTGTCTAAATCCACATCGAAGAAACAAAACATTTCTGATTGCAACATGGCCCACTGAAATGCAATGACGACAGTACATTCTATCATTACATTGAGTTTTGTCACTCTCTCTAAGGTCCTTTCCCTGTGCTTTCTTGGTACAGAGGAAGCCAGACTCATGATGGTCATCTACCGCTTAAAGGCCATCACTTGCTTCCTCAGAACACCTTGCCAGAGTTTGAAAATTAAAGTTTTTCAGGGGCGTCTGGGTGGCTTAGTCGGTTAAGCGTCCGACTTTCGCTTAGGTCATGATCTCACGGTTTGTGGGTTCGAGCCCCGCCTCGGGCTCTGTGCTGACTGCCAGCTCAAAGCCTGGAGCCTGTTTCAGTCTGTGACTCCCTCTCTCTCTGACCCTCCCCTGCTCACGCTGTCTCTCTCTCTCTCTCTCTCTCTCCTAGAAATAAATAAAACATTAAACAAAAAAGAAAATTAAAGTTGTTCAGTATTTACTTTTGGGAATGCATCAGTGTGCTAGACTCCTGTAACAAAGTGTCGCAGACAGTGTGGCTTAAATAGAACTTTATTTTCTCTGCTCTGGAGTTTGGAATTCTGGGATCAAGGCATCCGCAAGGGTGCTTTCTTCTGCGGCCTCTCTCTGTGTCTTCACATTGCCCTCCCTCTGTATTGGTGTCCTAATTTCTTCTTCTTATAAAGACACCAGTCATATTGGATCAGGGCCTGTCCTAATGAACTCATTTTAACTTAATTACCTCTTGAAAGGCCCAATCTCCAGATTACAGTCACATTCTGAGATTCTGGGGGTTATGACGCCCACATAGGATCTCCGGGGTGAGGGGAGACCAATTTTGCTCATTCCATTCATTTAATCCAAATGCATGTAATCTTTAATCCAAGATTAAATGCTCACACTGGATATTTTTCAGGCTGCCTCTGAAATCAGTGGCAGGAGGTGCCGTCATCCCCTGGTCCTGGTGACCTCCAGGGGCACAGAAGGATTAGAAAGGGGGCAGAATTGCTCTGGTGTCTTCACAAATAGCCAATTCATCTTGCACAAGACCCCAAATCCTTGTTCTCACCAGCAACATATCACTGAATGCCAATTCTCCAAGAATGCCAGAAGATTCTCCATGACCTCTAACATCAATTTAAACTTGGATAATGAGTTTTCCTCTCTCTCTCTCTCTTTTTTTTTTTTTTTTTTTGCTGAAACAATGCTCTGCATACTATTGCTCCCTTAATAGAAAGCCTTGAATAGAGCTCTGGAATCAAACGGACCTGAACTCGTGTGTTGGAAGCCTCACCCCTCACTAAGAGTGTACGTATGGGCAATTCACTCTGTCCATCCCAGAAACATTTACCAAGCATATGCCAGGCATTGTGCTAAATTTGAGAGACACAAAGACAAGTAAGATCAAATTCCTTGCTCTAGGAGTCTAGTAGAGGCTGACGGAAAAATAAACAAGTAATTTCCTCAGAGCCTAAAATAAGGGCTTTAATAGTGCTAAACGCAGGCTGCTGTTGTGTTCAGAGGCCCAGGTGAGAGGAAGTGGGGGAGGAGGTGGTAAGGACTGAGCCAGTCCTTAAGGATAAAGGTAACCAGATGTTGGGGGTGGGGGCGCCTAGGTGGCTCAGTTGGTTAAGTGTCTGACTCTTGATTTCGGCTCAGTTCATGATCTCACCGTTCGTGAGTTTGAGCCTCACATCGAACTCTGCACTGACTGCCTGGAGCTTGCTTGGGATTCTCTCTCTCTCTCTCTCTCTCTCTCTTTCTCTGCCCCTCCCGATCTGTGCTCGTTCTCTCTAAAAAAAAAATAAATAAATAAACTTTAAAAAAAAGTTAACCAATGAAGGGAACTCAGGTTGGCTAAGGAGAAAGGTGTTCCTAGTAGAAGTGAGGTAATCACTCATAGCATGGGGCTAGGAACACCTCACTCGCAGGGCTGTCAGGGAAAGTAATGGTGAAGGTTATGTAGGAAGTGTCTAGCACAGTCCATAATAGGTGTTGCCAAACGTAGCAGAGGAGCCCCATGCCATCCCCTCTCCTCCGCTCTTCTCTTTTACTTTCTTCTCTGGCGAATCTGAGCTTGGCACTTAGCAAAGCTCCCCACGGTCTGTGAAAGTTTAGGGTCTGGTCTGTGTAAGTTTAAGGTCTGGCAAAGATCATCCCTTCTCCACTATGTCAAAACTGCTTTGGGGCGCCTGGGTGGCTTAGTCGGCTAAGCGTCCGACTTTCGCTTAGGTCATGATCTCGCGGTTTGTGGGTTCGAGCCCCGCGTCGGGCTCTGTGCTGACTGCCAGCTCAGAGTCTGGAGCCTGTTTCAGTCTGTGACTCCCTCTCTCTCTGACCCTCTCCTGCTCACGCTGTTTCTCTCTCTCTCTCCTAGAAATAAATAAAAATATATTTTTAAAAAAAAACTGCTTCAATTCCGTGCATCCTGATTCAGAGGTTGCAAGGCCTCTGGCCACCTTCTCAACTTTTCCCCCCAGCACATAAATTATAAGTGAGTCCAAGAATGCAAGTAGAATCACAATGGAAGAGTCTGAGTGCGTTGGTGCACGTGCCAGATTATTCTCTGCATGATAATTTCTTGCACTGTAATTAGACTCTATAATTAAAAATCACTAATGTTTCATGGCAGCCAGCAATTGGATCTGGGGCACAAAGGAACAGGTTGGGGTTGCTGGTATGTGTGGGGACAGCATACACAGAGATGTCTGGGCTGGGGAATGGTGTCACCCTTCAGGGCCATTCACTAATAAAAAGGGTTCTCATTTATATACGGAAATAATGAAGCAAGGGAGCAGCTGTTTTAAAAAGAAGGCAGAAAGAGAAGATAAGCAAAAACCCTACAGATCACTTAGAAAGCCGTAGTAATTTACTTGCCTGCCTTCCTTTCCTGGGAAGATTTTTATCTCTGTTGGCATTGTTGTAAATTACTTAGTAAAGCTGGAGTCAAAATTGGTTTTCAGTTCGTTCCACCTCCATTTGACCCCTGTGTAAAGAAGAAACCACATCGGATTTTCTCACACTCTTAGCTGTGTAACTGCTCCCAGGAAAACTGGGATTTTTGTTTCCAATTGACCATGACTCTAGGGCTAAGAGGCCAGTGATGGCGGGGAATCAAAAGTAGGCTCCAGCCAGCCGAGCCGTGGAGGGATTCTCCACGCTTCCCGCACGTGGGGACACCTGCTGGGGTATGCGGGGCCGGTCCTCTGTGTCCCTGACACGCACCCAGGAGACAGAAGGAAGGGAACCTTGGAGGAAATCTCGTTCTGTTCTCACCCTTGTTGGAAAAGGATTTTTCCTCCGGCCTCTGAGCAGGTCTTCGTCCTGTGAAAGTAAATTAGGTAGAAAATTACTTTTTGACAAACTTGAGTGAAGCAGTGAAAGTCATTCTGCCTAAGTTTGAAAAGTGATTGGAACTGAAGGGTTTTTTTTTTTTTTTTAAAAGATTCTTTCTTTCTTCTTCTCTTTTTAAAAGGCAGATCGCCCTAGGGCAATGAGTAGGAATTCAAGTAGATTGAATATTTTTCTAGTTTGTCTGATTCTGATGGAGAGCACTCTTGTCTTCATTTGCATGTCAACACTGAGGGCCATTCTGGATCAGTAGATAGGATTTTCCATTATTTCACGCAGCAGAGTGTGTCCGGTTCAGCCACTAAGCGGGCTTTCTTACCAGTCTTGGGGGAGTACAACCATCGTATTTAAATGGTTGTGTCTCTGATTGTTTCTGTTATCTACTGCCGGGTAACAAAACACCCCAAACGTCGAGTTTTTAAATAACAATGATTTGGGGGCACCTGGGTGGCTCAGTTGGTTAAGCATCCGACTTTGGCTCAGGTCATGATCTCACCGTTCGTGGGTTTGAGCCCTGCGTCGGGCTCTGTGCTGACAGCTCAGAGCCTGGAGCCTGTTTTAGATTCTGTATCTCCCTCCCTCTCTGGCCCTCCCCGCTCATGCTGTCTCTCTCTCTCTCAGAAATAAATAAAACATTAAAAAATTTTTAAAAAAATAAAATAACAATGATTTATTATTTTCCTCAGTTCTGTGGGTTGACTGGGGGATTCTTGAGCCACATGGTGCTGCTCTGGGTCACTCCTGCAGCTACATTCCGGGGCTGGAAGGTCCGTGGAGGCCCCTCTCACATGACTGGGGTGTGGCTGCTGACTGTCAGCGAGGGTGCCTCTGTTCTCCTCTGTCCAGCCTCCGTGGAGAGGCTGTCTCTCCACGGGGGTGTCCACCCCCAGGCCCGCTGCACCTCCATCAGGGCAGCCTGGACGTCAGCTCCCCCCCCAGCTCTCCACATCGCCCCGTCCCAGCTCTTCACTTGCCTGACCCTCCTCACCGTTCCCTACCTGAAGGCCTCTTATACTGAGGATCTTATTAAAAAATGTTTATTTATTTTTGAGAGAGAGAGAGAGAAACAGAGAGAGAGCACAGTTGGGGAGGGACAGAGAAAGGGAGACAGAGAATCTGAAGCAGGCTCCAGGCTCTGAGCTGTCAGCAGAAAACCTGACAAGGGACTTATACCCATGAACCATGAGATCATGACCTGAGCCAAACTCGGATGCTTACCTGACTGAGCCCCCCAGGCGCCCTGAGACTCTCTAAGCCTGCTTTTTTCTCAGTGACAAGAAGTACTGATGGGTTTTTAGTTAAACTTATTCCATCTAATATTGTTATTCTTTTAAGGTGTCAGTCACTCTAGGCTCACTGAGTTAAAGTATTTTATTAAGAAGTCACTCGGCCCAGAAAAGTCAAGAGAATTTGGAAGAATTTAAAAGGGAACTTGCTATGTAGCTATTAATACTTATTATAAAGCAGGGCACCTGGTTGACTCAGTTGAGCAACCGACTTTGGCTCAGGACGTGATCTCATGGTTTGTGGGTTCAAGCCGCATATCGGGCTCTCTGCTGTCAGCAAAAAGCCTGCTTTGGATCCTCTGCCCGCTCCCCCCCCCACTCTTTCTCTCTCAAAAAATAAATAAACATTAAAAAAGACTTGCTATAAAGCTACATTAATTTAAAAATGCACTATGAGGGGGCGCCCAGGAGGACTCAGTGGGTTAATTGTCTGACTCTTGTTTTTAGGTCGTGGGTTCAAGCCCTGCATTGGGCTCTGTGCTGGCACTGTGGAGCCTGCTTGGGATTCTCTCTTGCCCTCTCTCTGGCCCTCCCCTGCACATTCTCTCTCTCTCTGTGCCTCGAAATGAATAAACTTAAAGCAAAAACCCAAAAATGTGCTATGAATGCTCAAGAAGACAAGTGGAGCTGAATAAAGAGCTCAGGGTGAACGTCAGGCCTCCTTTGGAATGGTTCCACCTCAGGATAAAGTATAATCGCTGAGGAAAGAATGGACACTTCCAGGAATGGTTCTGGACAACCAGCCATTCAGATGGAAAAGCACAAAATTAGACCCTGACTTCGTGCGGGGCACAAAAATACATTTCAGATGGATTAAAGGCCTAAATGTAAACAGGAGGAAAAAAAACATGTGACTATTTCTAGGGCCCTAAATGTTGAGAAGGGCTTCTTAAATAAGACACTATAGTTCAAACCCTCTTGAGGAAAATGATTCATTCCGATGGCATTGACGTTCCGTGTCTGTGAGGTTGAAGACGCACCTGCCTGTAACCCAGCAATTTGGGTAACGGGTAGATCTAGAGAAACTCATACACAGGCGTGAGCAGAAATGCCAAAGGTTGTTCACTGGTGCGGTGGTTATGATAGAAAAAATTAGAAACAGACTAATTGTTCCTCAGCAGAGGAGTAGGAAAAACAAACTGTGCTTTATTCATATAATGCAATAATATTTAGCCGTTGAAATGAATAGATTAGATTTCTCCGTAGCCACATGGATACATCTCAAAATCATGGTGAGTGAAAAAAAGCAAGTCCAAGAAGATATGTACAGAATGATGCTTTTTATGAAAAGTTTTCAATGTAGGAAACGACCCTGAGTATTTTTTTTAAGTTTGTATTTTTAAGTAATCTCTACACCCAGTGTGGGGCTCAGACTAACAACGCTAAGATCAAGAGTCGCGTACTGAGCCAGCCAGGTGCCCTGATACTGAGCATTTTTTAAACTAGCTATCGATATTTGGAGAAACACATCAACACATGAAAGAAGGATATACATAATCTTCCAAATAATGGAAAGGAGGGAGGAAAATGGGATTTTTATATATAGGGGGATTTAGTTTCATTTTTATACTTTGTTTCTTTTTAAAAAATTTTTTTATGTTTTTATTTTATCTTTGAGAGAGAGAGTACAAGGAGGGGAAGTTCAGAGAGAGAGGGAGACACAGAATCCGAAGCAGGCTCCAGGCTCTGAGCTGTCAGCACAGAGCCCCGACGCGGGGCTCGAACTCATGGAACTGTGAGATCATGACCTGAGCTGAAGTCGGACCCTCAACCAACTCTCTCTTAAAGAGAATCTGGATTAAAGATGGTGAAATATTAACATGTGCGAAATCTGGGCAACATGTGCTTTTATTAAATTACTTGTTATATGTTTCTTACATTTTAAAAAGCGAATGTTTTTAGAATCCCTAAAGAATGGTAGCAAGGCTGTGAGGCCCAGGGCAGGAGGGAAGCTTCCGTTTGGAGGACGTAGCTTGCCTTTGCAGTCACGGCCTGTGCAGTGCCTGGTGGCTGGTGGCCAGCCTTCCATCCTGGGACCATTTCCTGCAGGCTCAGCCATGGTCCAGCCCCTCTCTCCCTTCGTCCCGACCTGCTCTGTTTTGGGGACACCACCCTGCAAGCAGAAGATGTCTCCTCTTACTGATTCCAGCCACCCACCTCCTTCCCCTTTTCCTTTTCACACTTAGACATTGGAAAGCCAGATCTGAATGATGATGATGATGCTCTTGAAGAAGGAGAGGAAGTCCAGAAGGCCTTACTCCTTGAAAATCTTCATGGTTTTCAAGGCGGTGTCATCTACATGATCTCAGTGGCTTTTCTCGTCAAGCTGGTAGACAGAGCAGGTGTTTTTATTGCTGTGTTATGATAAAGAAAACGAGTCACTGAAGAGCTCAATGACTTGGCAAGGGCATTGAAATGATTAGTGAAGTGACTGAAATGAGAACTTGGTCCGAAGTCCCAGCTTGAGGCTCTTTCTGAAATAACGAGTCGAGTGCTGTATGTGGTCATGTAATACTATGGGTCCCCAGGGAGGCAATAGGAAGGAGTCCATCACTGTAAGTGGGTTGAATTGTGTCCCCTGAAAACAGGTTCAAGTGATAACCTCCAATGTCTGCGAATGTGACTTTATTTGGAAATAGGATCTTTGCAGATGTAAAGGAGGGGCCCTAAATCCAATGACTGATGTTCTTATTAAGAAGAGGACAAAGGACAGAGATACACACACAAGAAAGAAGGGCATGTGGACAAGGCAGAGATTGGAGTAAGACAGCTACACCGCGGGCCGCTGCGAGTAACTGGAAGTTGGGAGAAGTGCCTGGGGAATAGTTTCTCCTTCAGAGCCTCTTGAAAAATCAATGGAGAATCAATCAACTCTACTGACACTTTGATTTTGGACTTCAGGCCTCTTGAACTGGGAGAGAATATATTTATGTTGTGTTAAGCCAGTTTGTGGCCATTCGTTCTGGCTGTCCCAGGAAGCAAAATATTCACGGGGCTTGGGGTAAGTCCAGTGGGGGGTTCCCTCGGCTGAGGGCCGAAGGGCTAGTGGGCTAGTGTAGGGGCAGAGCAGGGAATGTGTTCAGCCAGAAATAACAGAAAACCCAAGTAAACGGGGTTCACTTATTCTCACATAACACAAAGTTCAGGGGAAAGCAGCGCAGGGCTTGTGCAGCTGAGCAATGCCGTAGGGGACCAGGCCCGTCCCGCCTTTCTACACGGCCGTCTCTGGCTTTGTCAGTGTCTTTTGTTCTCATCCTTGCTGTTTTGTGATCGCCAGATGGATATAGAGCCACTCAGCCACACATCTGCATTCCAGGCGGAAAGAGGAAGGAAGAAAATGGTAGAGTCTTTTTAAAAAATTACCAGTGGACTTCTCCTTTGATTTCAATAGCCAGAACTGGCTACCATTTCACGTGGCGTTTCTCGCTGCAAGGAAGGGAGGTAGGTATATTTAGGTTTCAAGCCTTTATAAGAGAAGAACACAAAGAAGAAGCTGATCGCTGGTGTTGAGTAAGCCATTCTACAATACTTCTAAAATACCATCATTCTAAGTCAAGTTTTAGGTCTGGTAACATATAACAAGGAAACTGGAATGGTAGTAGTTTAAACTCATATGAGTCTGGATGTCGATAATCTAGGTTGGCATGGAGGATACACAGTCATTAAGATTGCAGATTCCTTCTTTCTTTTCCTTCATCTTTAGTGTTAACTTCCATTCTCATTTTGGCCTCATAAGCCAAAGTGGCTGCTGAAGCTCCAGACATCACAACTTCATTCCAGAAAGCAGGAAGGATGAGGGGGAAGGCAAAATAACACACCCCAGGCAATTGTCCTTCTGAGAAGTCTTCCAATCACTATCTCCCATTATATTGACTAGTGTTTATTGACTAGTGTTAGAGGAAAACGTGAAAAATGTTGCCTTTACTGAATAAAAACACGGTTGCCCCACTAAGTAAGAAGATAGTTAGATACTGGGTAGGCAACATGCAGCTTCTTCCTCCCGGGGCAAATAAGTTTCACTTCAAGTGGCAATTTTGACTTATGTATAGTAATTTCCTAGAGCACCATGTTAAGAAAGATTCTGGCACAAAAATCTGGGCTCAGTGGGGAGAGTGCAATGGCTGATTATGGATCTTGATCATGGTCATGAGACTTGGGGTATAATGATACGTATGCACATGCCTTGAATTTGCTCTTCCTGGATAGATGGGGGATTAAGAAAAAGAACACACTCCCTTATATCGCTTCCCTTTGTAGCTGTTGTGGCTACACACGTGCCTGATATCCTACTGGTTACCGTACAGCAACTGGTTGTTGCACGGGCTCTTCTTCTTTGGAAAGAGTTGGAGACGCTCATTTGCTGGTGACAGGGGTGACTATGTAGAGATGTATTTGTTTGCCAGGACTGCCCGAATAAAGTGCCACACATTGGGCAGCTTAATAAAAGACATTTATTTTCAGGGCACCTGTATGGCTCGTTCTTAAGCATCCGACTCTTGATCTCAGCTCAGGTCATGATCTCATGAACTGTGAAATTGAGCCCATGTTGGACTCTGCTGACAATGTGAAGCCTGCTTAGGATTCTCTCTCTCCCTCTCTCTCGTTCTCTGCCCCTCCCCCACCCAAATAAATAAATAAAACTTTGAAAAAAAGCAGAGATTTATTTTCTCAAGGATCTGGAAGCTCAGGGTCTGAGATCAAGGTGTCAGCAAGGTTGGCTTCTACTGAGAGCCTTGAAGGAAGCATCCGTTCCAGGCTTTTCTCTTTGGCCTGTGTCCAAATCCTCCTGCTATTATAAGAACACCCGCTGGATTACATTAGGGTCCATCCTAGGACCCTTATTTTAACTTAAAGATCCTATTTCCTATGGAGGTACATTCTGAGGTCCGGGGGGTTTAGGACTTTAACATAGGAATTCTGCAGGGGCTGTTATCCAGGAAGATGTTTTTCTCCCCTGACTGAACCCTGTTCTGTCTGATGTCAGAGACCACTGCAAAATAGGGATGGGGGCCCGGAGGGGACACTGTATGTGTGTGCAGGGAACGCAGTTGGCACAAACTGGGGGTGGGCGGTACTCACCTACTCACCTCACCACAGTCTCCTTAGCGACTGACGCTGTGGCTATTGCTATGCTACCCTCTCTCATTTTTACTTACTGGTTCACTTATGCTGAACTAAGCAGACCTTGCCCTACTAATCGTGGGAGTATTATAAGCACATGACTCAGGCTGGAGCCGTTATAATATCCCATTCCCCTGTTCTCAGAAACTGGTCCACGCATAGTCGTGTCGCTCAAGCTAAGCCAACCAGTGCTCTTCTGGGAAGTTTTCAACTACATCCAGGACGGAGAAGTTCTCCTTCCTTAAGGATCGTTCAGCTAGATGCCAGGAAGCCCAGAGGAGCCTGTGTCATGTCGCTTGCCGTGTGGAGAAATTCCACCTGCAATAAAATGTATGAAGCCAAAAGACAGAAAGGAGCAGAAACAAAGAGTAAAGTCTCCAGAGCATTTGAGTCCCTGAGTATGGGCGTCCCTAAGGCCAGCTCTACCTTACTCCTTCCGTGACTATATAATGCAGTACATTCCCTAGCTTTGGATGGTGGAGTTGGGCGCCTGTCACTGGCAATCAAAGAATCCAGATGATTTTCCACTAGATGTAATGCTAACGTGTTCAGCAAACTTTCTGTCTAATTGGTGGGATAATGAACCACAGACCAAAAGCTTACATTTCTAGGTTTGTTTCTTGAGAACCCTTTTAAATTTGTGGGTCCCTAATTGTTAGTGAACCTATTAGAATGGTAGCTAGCCTACAGCTGTGGGCTGGTCGTTCTCAGAGTAAAATATTGTACCTTTCATTGGAAAGATGTTTTAGGGAACAGAAAATGGGATAACGTCAATATTTATTCATACAGGAAATTTACTATGTAAGTGCCATTTAAATACTTCTCTTTAAAGTAACTTTGTGACTTCAAACCTTTTTTCTTTACAGATGTGGAGTTTCTTTAATGGGCTTCTTACCAGTCTCAAACTCATGATTTCCTTTTTTTGCTTTCAGCTATCAGATATTTAATGCAATTAAAAAGCATTCACATCTGAATGCTGGGTATTAGATATGATGACCAAATTATACTTTAGATAAAGCATCCCATCTAAATTAACACACTTTTATCTCTACTCCCAAAAATATTTATAAGAAAACCTCGTATTGTGACAAAATATGCAAATTCCATTCTGGGGAGGAGTGACATTGCTAATAGCAGACAACAGTGGCCTGACAAGTCTATTTTCTTGCAGGAGATACTAGAAACACTTGCCATTGAAGTTTTGTTTGCCCTTTAAGTTAATGAATTGCATGATCTGATAATAACTAATTGTAACTTCCTGCTGTCATAAAGCTCTTAAAGCATTTCACAATCAATTAGCAGCTCAGGGACGTCATTATTATTGGCCATTTTGCAATATGAATGTACTTGGAGTTAATACAGAGTGGATTTTACTGCCGAGCCACTCATGGTGGAGCTGGGCTGCAAGAAAAACAAACAGGCTTTGACATCTGTAAGAAAAGTTCTCAATGTCTCACCAGCACGGTTTTTTGGTTCCTTGCTTTTATTTTTCATGTACTGCCTTTCTCATTACTTATGCATTGTCCATTAAAGCCAGCACTTGAGCCGAGCTCTGGTGTTTCTTCTTTTCCAAGTTGCCTTGCTGCATTACCGCTCTTGATTAAATAAGCCACATGTGTGTACCCAAACGAATCAAAGTCCAATACTGCATAATTACTCAGTACATTTGGTTGGCACAGGCCAGCAAGCTGGGTGAGTTAGGTCAGAGTGGATTTTAGGTTAAGGTCATGCTAGAGACCATCTAAGACTTATGGGCCAAATCTAAGCATTAAAAGGCCGCCAGCCTCTGGTCCAGCCCCTTGAAAGGCTGTTGAATCCCTATATGATTACGGATTTGCTTTCATTACCTGCAAGATAATGAGATGGTAGGGTTTCCCTAGAATCTTCCAATGTGGACACTGCCTGGGACCTTTTCAGTTTACATGGTATGTTTGTTTGAATCAAACACAGGCCAGTTTAAGTATCTCTTTGTGGATCCACCTAAGGAGAATTCATTTTATGGTAGCTTGAAAAACTTTCTATAATTTATTTCTATTATTTGGAGGCTCTCAACCTGACTTGAAACTGAGTGTCTTGGATAGTTTAAATCAGAAAGGGCCGTGGAGCCTGGGATGCTCTGTGAGGTGTCCCAAGCTGGGATATACTACCTAGCTTTCTTCTCTTGGCCAATTCCTGCCCTCAAGGGACAGAAAAGCCATGTGTTAGCAACCAGTAACAGTGTGGTAGGCTGAGTAATGCCCCCTTACCTCCACCAAAAGATATTATTGTCTCAATAGTGGACTTTATGAATGTTACTTATATGGCAAAAAATTTTTTTTAATTAAAAATTGTAGGTGGGATTAGATTAAGAATCCTGAGATGGGGAGATCCAGAATTATCTGGGTGGGCACTAAATGCAATTTGGGTCCTTATAAGAGGGGGATTTGACACAAATAAGAGACGGGAACGTGGCCACAGAGTCAGGGCTTACAGTGATGCAGACACAAGTCAAAGAATCCCAGCAGCCACCGGAAGCTGGAGAGGCGAGGAGCACATTTTACTGAACCTTTGTGGGGAGCACGGCCCCACCGACATCTTGATTTTGGACATCTAGCCTCCAGAACTCTGAGTGCATGAATTTCTGCTGTTGTAAACCACTTATTTGTGGTAGTTTGGTATAAGAGCCTTAGGAAACTACTACAGATGGAGAGGTAAAATGATATGAGGGGCAGAGAGGAGGGTCCTCAGTTGTGCCAGGAATGCAACTGCGGTCCAAAACTGGGCTCCAAAAGACAGTCCGGACTAATTGCTTGCTTAATTGCTAAAGAAATTATGGTAAGTCTGAGACTGACTTGAGAAGTTTGGGGGAAGAACTTGGGAAGTTTGATGGTGCCCACACTGCAGGCTGTACAATCTTTCTGTCTGCTGTTGTGTCTGTCAAAAAGTATTGGATGCCAATGGTCTGGGGTGGCATCTATTTACTTGACTCTCTTTTATCTTCATTTTTTCCCCCCAATTTTTAAAGGTTTTATTCTTTTTTTTCTTTTCAAATTTTAATTTAAATTTTAGTTAACGTAGAGTGCAATATTGGTTTCAGGAATAGAACCCAAAACAACACTTACATACAACACCCAGTGCTCATCCCAACAAGTGTCCTCCTTCGTGCCCATCCCCCATTAGCCCATTCCCCACCCACCTGCCTCCATCAACCCTCAGTTTGTTCTCTGTATGTAAGAGTCTCTATGGAACTTCATTTTGAGCTTTGTTTTCTGTTTCACTTACCTTCGTTTTTAGTAGGAGCTTTTTACAGGATGGCTTCTCAAATTGTACAAGAAAACCATGAAAGTCTTTGTGAAATCCAGCATCTTGGTGGGTCTTTCAGGCAAAAAGGAAAGTCTGGCATCCTGGGGGGTCTGCCTGGTGGGAGTGGACATAGTCTCCTCATCAGGTTGGGGGGGTGTCAGCGCCTGGGAGGCGGCCGGAAGAGTGAGTCTGCGGCTGCGTGGAGAAGATCTGCTCACCTATCCCCAGGCTACGTGAGTTTAGACATGAAATAACATGTCTATGGGCGCAGGGGCTCTAACTTCTGACAAGAAGCACCCCCCAACCCCCCACCCCCACCCCCGGGAAACACTGGATGTACTGCTCACTATTAGGGGCTGGAGGAAATTCAGCAGAACAGAATAGAGTGATTCTGAGGACAAAATGGCTCAATCAAGTGAAAAGTGATTTCGGAGCTGACATCAGCCTGACATTAGCAACCAGGTTCTTCTTATTATCTGCTTTTGAACCTCAGTGGGAGAACTTGTCTACCTTTGATACTGTAAGCATGATGCTTCATGTTTAAAGATTAAAGCAGCTCTCTGGCTTGTTAGGAAGAAATCACAGGGGAATGGGTTTCACAGCCAGAAGCTGGACTCCCTCAAAAGGATGTCACTGTGAAGCAAGAACATCTACCCCTTCCATGAATATCAAAAAAGCCCATGATTAATTCTTTCCATTAGGAGCCCCATCTCCCACTACTGTTACGTGTAGGATTGAAACAATATAGTCTGATTGCCATTGTGTCCTGTGCGGTTTAGATTGTAATTGCCAAATGTGAAATGTAAGATTTTTTTTTTTACATCTTGTCACTCCAGATGAGGATATACTTTCGAAGTGGAATTAGAAACAATGCAAGGGTAATTAGGGACTGGTGTCTTCCCTGAGACTAAAACACAGCCCGCGGTGCCAAGACTTTGATTGGCAGTATGTAATTAAAAGTTGCTTTAAATGGCTACTAAACACAACCGGCTACAAAAAGGTGGCAGAGAGGAAGAATTTTAATACAGGAATATTTAAAAAACTAGACACATTTAGAATATGTGTAAAACATCTGATTAAACATTTAAAGTTAAATCTCTAGGGCGCACTGAAAGGGTTATACTCCAGTTTCTGCCTTTTTTGTTTACATAAAGCAATAATTTACTGTACTACTGTATTTACCAAAAGTTACTAGTTAATATGTATAATTTTTTTGGGAAATAGGGGAAGTTTTGAGACTACTAAATAATGGTATTTTAGAAGATAAAATCCAATATGCCTGGGTTACTTGGATTGTTGTATTTATTTAATACAATTAAAATAATTTAAGATGTTTAATTGCTGATTTCACTGCATGAATTATACAGCAAGTAAGAATTTTAATTGTTTGTCAATATTTTGGTGGGGAGGAGGAAGTGGCTAAGAGAGAGCCAAAGGTTTCTTCCTGCTCCCTGAGCAACATTTCCACAAAGGCCCATCTATTTGCAAAAGCAGGTCTGTTACAATGTCTGTAGGGAGTTGCCAAAATGCAGAGGACAGCATTTTATTGATTGAAAAAAAAAAAAGTTGATTCAATGTATGTATTTATGAGTTCGGAATAGTTCACACACTATGTTAGTGGAGTTTATTTGTTTTTGCTAGAAATCCTTCTCTGGATAGTCAAGCCCAAGTTGCTCTCATTGTCCATATTTGGGGAGCTAGGAAAAGGCACTGCTGGAATCAGAGAGCACCCATCCAAGTCCCCCAGGCCCCGCCCTGTCCCCGTAGGTGACTGGTGGTATTCTTCCAAGCAGCAGACCCTGTTAGTTACTCACATCACCAACTCCGAGCTTTCTGAATCTTCGCTGCTCTTAGAACTTACGATAGAGATGGAACTTAATTGACAACAGGCGAATAGGCATAGAAACGCTTGATTGGCATTATTAATCTTCCCTAAAGAGAAACATTAAAATGTCAAATTGAGAGCATTTGGCAAATCTGAAGAGCCAAGAGAAAACTGTTGCTGAATGAATTCACAGCCAGTCCTTGCATCCCACCTTCTATTATAAATTGCTTTGTGCCAGCGGAAGAGGTGAAGACCCTTGTTTCCACTGAAGCAATGGAGGCTCTTTGTTAGGCTCTTGGTTCCATCCTGACTCTCAGATCAACGATGGTGACAATTCAGATGATTGTCTGAAAAGGACTCGCTGTCTTTTTCAGCGTTAGTGGTACATTCGTTGTCTCGTCAAGCAGCCCACTCACCCATGGCAGAGCCTGGTACTGCCGGCAGGTGTTGGGGGAACAAAGGAAGTGTAAGCAGTGATCCCCACCTCAGGGAGCCTTGAACCTGCCCGAGAAGACTACACCTCACACCGTGTTGGGTGCCGCCGGAGAAAGGGAGGAAGAAAGGATAAAAGGGGGGTGATTTTGAAATAAAAACCACTGCCCTCCATGTGATTTTTCATTATTTTTATGTTGAATTAATATGAATTTACGAGAGATTCAATGCTTAATTTTTTACGCTAATAAATTCTTAGCCTTTTAAGAAACAACAGTTAATACCTAGTAGTGAAGGCTCAGAACATGATACTGCCAATATTTGAATACCTATTCTGCTCATAACAAAACAGACAAAAGCATTTCCCTTTATTAAAAAGCTTCTCTTTTTAAAAAAAAAATTTTTTTTAATGTTTTATTTATTTCTAGTAGAGAGAGAGAGAGACAGCGTGAGCAGGGGAGGGTCAGAGAGAGAGTGTTTCATATGCTGAAACAGGCTCCAGGCTCCGAGCTGGCAGTCAGCACAGAGCCTGACGCGGGGCTCGAACCCACGAACCGCGCGATCATGACCCAAGCGAAAGTCGGGCGCTTAACCGACTAAGCCACCCAGGCGCCCCTAAAAAGCTTCTCTTTTTAACCACCTTCTCATTCTTATTGCTTATTTTCTTTAGTTTTTAAAATTAAGTTTATTTATTTATTTCGAGAGAAAGAGCATGAACAGGGTAGGAGCAGAGAGAGGGGGGAGAGAGAATCCCAAGCAGGATCTGTGCTGTCAGCACACAGCCTGATGCAGGGCTCGAACTCACAAACTGTGAGCCAAAATCACGAGTTGGAGGCTTGACTGAGCCTCGCAAGGTGCCCCTTATTCTTATGGTTTAGAATGGCAGTACAGTGAGAGTCTTCCACAAATCTTTGAGTTTCTGAGGAGATAGATGAAACAGAAGCTTTACCACTTCTCCGCAGACCCAGGACGAAGGGACACAGCCTCATAGAGATTGTATTTAGTTACACAGCATCGTCAGTGAAGGCTTACTAAACTCCGTTTTCCTCTTTAGTGTTTCCCTAACTTTGCTGACTGTGAAAGGGGTTGAGCCATCAGCCGACCCAGAATGAAAAGGAGTGGAACCAGAGACTGACCTAACAACACTTGATTAAAATCCAAGTCATTGAGAAATTTTTTGGAAATAATTTCAAAGTTACAGAAAAGCGGCAAGAATAGTACAAAAACTCCCATACAGCCTTTATGCCATTCCCTAATCCCTAATGCCCTGACATGGTATTAACATTTTACTACATTTGCCCTGTTATTCTCTCTCTTTCCATTTATTTTGCGTCAGAGGCTTTTCACGAACCTTTGAGGACAAGCAGACGTGATGCTTCATTGTTTCTTCATACTTCAATGTATATGTCCTAAAACCAAGGTTATACTATAAACCACAGTATAGTCATCAAAATCAGGAACTAAATTAGCTACAATACTACCAGCGAACTCCCAAAGCTCGTTCAGATTTCTCCGAGAGTCCCAATCGTGTCCTTTACAGTTGGGATCAAACCCAGGGTCATGTGTTGTGTTTCGTGGTCACATCTTCGTCTCCTTTAAATCAGGCACGTTCCAGGGCTGTGCTGCTACATCTGCTCACTGGGAGAAAAAGAAGTCCTGATTTGTAGTGGCTGCCGGTTTTTATGGTGTCAATATTCCCATTCTGGCCAATTTCAAGTTACCAACTTGATGTCACTGTCACTGAAGTGTACAGTTAGGAAGAGATGCCCACAATTGATTTTCTCAAGCGGGTCTGAGCCAATACCAGCTGGCGCTAATGCACCACTGACTTCCTCTATCTTTCCTTGTATTTTGTGACTATGATGGGATTTTTTTTTCAGAGTACAGGCTAGTTACTCTGTCCTCCATTTTGGGTTCGTCTGATACTTCTTCATGTTTATGCACTTTGTGGCAGGAATACTGCAGAAGTGATGCTGTGTTCTCCGTGCATCAGGTCAAGAGGCACATGATGTTGATTAGCCCCATTACTAGAGATGATAAAGAATTACCCTATTCTTCTATCACATAGTAAGATAGTGTCTGACCACTGTAAAGATAAATATTTTATACCTTACTTAATACTCATTTTATGGGGGGGCGCCTGGGTGGCTTAGTCGGTTAAGCATCCGACTTTCGCTTAGGTCATGATCTCGCGGTTCGTGGGTTCGAGCCCCACGTCGGGCTCTGTGCTGACTGCCGGCTCAGAGCCTGGAGCCTATTTCAGAGTCTGTATCTCTCTCTCTCTCTGACCCTCCCCTGCTCATGCTGTCTCTCTCTCCTAGAAATAAATAAAAATATTTTAAAAAATCATTTTATGGGGAGGTACTTTTTAATTTTTTTAAACTTTTAATGTTTCATTTATTTTTGAGAGAGAGAGAGATTATGAGTGGTGGAGGGGCAGAGAGAGAGGGAGACACAGAATCTGAAGCAGGCTCCAGGATTTGAGCTGTCAGCACAGAGCCCGATGCTGGGCTTAAACCCACAAACTGCAAGATCCTGACCTGAGTCGAAGTCGGACGCTTAACCGACTGAGCTACCCAGGCGTCCCAGGGAAATACTTTTTTTTAACTGAAGTATAGTTGACTGTGGGAGATATTTTTGAGACTACTTCAATACCTAGTTCCTCCATGATGTTTTATTTGCTAATTTTAGCATTCATTGCTGACTCTTGCCTTGATTGTTCCTCTTATGATTGCCAAATGGTGATTCTTTAAATCCATCAATCCTTTATAATTATTGTTAGTTATCATTTGACTTTAAGGCAAATCCTTCCCCTTCCCTCAATTTCTTTATATTAGTATGGACCCATGGATCCCTATTTCATTCAGTGGTTTATAACTTGTTGCTGTCATTATTTATTTTGTTGCTGAATTACTGCATATTTGGCCAGATTAAGCCTCTTCAAGATGGTGCCTATATTCTGTTGACAGGTTCTCATCATTCTTGGATTCAGTCTTGGCTTTATGGTACAAACTGTCCCAGTGCATCTTGTACCTTTACATTAGCTCTGGAATTAGCCATTTTCTGAGGAGCCTATGAGCAAAGAATGGTATTTAGTGACCATAATCTGGGTACTAGATATAATCAATCTACTGGGGTTTCATTGCTTCTGGGCCTTCTCAGACACACATAGAAGACAAAAACAGTAAAACCTTAGCATGTGAGGATACTTCGTTCTGGAAACACGCCTGTAATTCAAAGCACTTTATATCAAAGCGAATTTCCCCATAAGAAATAATGGAAACTCAGATGATTCGTTCCACAACCCAAAAATATTCATATAAAAATGATTGCAATACTGTAATATAGTACAAAATAATTAAGAAAATGCAAAACATAAAGGAAAAGAAGCAAGTTAACCTGCACTTACCTTTGAAAACCTTCGTGGCTGGTGTGAGGGAGACAAGAGAGAGGAGGGTTATTGTGTAGGACAACTTTCACTATCACTAATGGCATCACTACTATCGATTGACTCAATGGAATCTTTCTTTTTGTGCAATTTTAACAAGGAACCTATCCAATGACACTTGCTTTTACCGCCTTTTGAGGACTTTGTGGAAATGTGACATTGCATTGATGATCACTCACAATCCTGCAGCATGAGAGAGAGAGAGAGAAGAGCTATTGGCTCAGTTGTGATCATGTGACATTGGTGTCGCATACTACTTGTGCTGCAAGACATCACTCATTGATCAAGTTAAAACTTATCAGAAATGCTTGCTCGTTTTGCAGAACACTCGCAAAACAAGTTACTCACAATTCAAGGTTTTACTGTACTTGTGCATGCACACACTCACACATGCACATGTGCATGCAAGCACACACGTGCATTGTGATGGACACAAAAATGTACCACTCAGGTTCTGCTTCGGGGAAAAACTTGTTGTGGAGAACTTTCTTGCCTAAGGTCTCACCTTTCTGAGGGCAGCCAGCCCACACCTAGCAACTGATCAAGGGAGGGGTATGAAAGAGTATAAAGCCTGGTCATTTTGGTGCAGTGAGGAACTGTGACAGGCCACGAGTGCTCCAGAGTGACTTGGGCCTGCACCGCAGTTCAGAATCCCATTCTGCTCAATCTCTTTCCTTCCACATGTTTGATCTCTGATAAATATACCACACTCAAAACTTCATCTCTCTTCCTCTCTCTCTCTCTCTCTCTCTCTCACACACACACACACACACACGCACGTGCACACACACACACACACACACAGAGGCATCTGCACCCATACTTATAAATATGTGAATTCACACTGATACTTCCAATTCCATCTAATCATCATGGGCTTATTCCAGTCTTCCCTCTTCCATCATCCTTAATGTATTTACTTATTCTCTCCATCCTGCCACATGTAAGCAGTCTTCTGATCAGCAGGATATCTTCCCACACCCGGCCCATCACTCTGACCACACCACTCTAATCCTTGGCCCTAGTCCTGCTGACTTCAATGGCTGTGTCAGCTGAAATCCTCAGCACTGAACAAGAGGAACCGGAGTCCAATTAATTTTATAAGATGGGGTTATAAAACTTCATGTAAGTAATATACATTCTTCGGTTTGCATATAAATTTCAACAGCATATGATGCCTGTTTCCTTTTTACTAAGGTCCGTTAAAAATGAAATTCATATTACCGTTTCATGTCATTTTATGTCAAATAGAGAAAGAGTTTTCAGAATCCGCATTCTGGTACACAGGATAGAAGAGAAATGTCAAGAGAAGACCTAATTGCTTTAGGAAGTTGCTCTGTAAAAATAGCAATCACTTCCAGCTGAGATAGAAAAGTCTTTGCTGAGGCGGTGGGGTTTGAACGGACTTCTCTAGAATGTATTAGATTTGAATAAATGTATCAGAAGTGGATCAGGGAAAGAGAAAGATGATACATGGAGTCAAGGAACAGGTAGAGTGGGTAAGAACAAGGGATATCAGGGGAAAGTGTGTAGACTAATTTGGCAGAGAAAGATTCATGTAGGGAGAATGAGGAACATAAACTAGGAAAGTTAGCTTCTGGAGGATCCTGTTCATGCCTCAGATTTTATTGTGCAGGCAACGGAGAGCTCCCCTTCATCCTTTGAGTGTAGTGACAAAGACTAGTCTAGCTGAGATGGTCAAGATGAGAGAGTTGGTCCATTATTTCAGTGGCTTGGGTGTTGATGATAAAGGCACTTGTAGGGCTGGTGAGTCAGGTAGAGTCCAATCAGGGAGGGAGACCCACCGTGGATTAAAGCTTCCCTATAGGAATAGACCTCGCACTGTTGTGAGAGAAGCTATGGAGGTAAGGTGCTGGGAGGGAAAGTCAGAAAGTCAGAGAAGAGTCACTAACTGGGCCTCCTGAAGCACTGGCATGAGTGGAAAAACTGGAGCTTCTTGGGGAACCTGGAGGGTAGCCATGTCTTGCTTCCAGGGTGGGACCACAAAGGAGAGGCGGTAGAAAAGCATATGGAAAGCTGTCACCTCTGTGTAGCTCCTGTTTTCGTAGGGCTGCAGCCAAGCACCTGGTAGTGCGCCTGGGCTACTGTTAGTCATCAGGGCCAGCATTTGGGAAGGAGAGCTAAATGTCAACTGCGGGAGAGCAGGGACAACCTGGAATGCACCTGCTCCTCTGCATCTGTCTGTCACAACATGGTCACTTCTAACCGTGATGACCTTCAGAGAGTAATGGCTGCTAATTCACTCTATGTTTCAAAACTTGTATAAATTCTTTATGTTGCTCTAGGTCCTTGGGAAAGCAGGAGCTAAATGGGACTCGCTATGCAAGACACGTTTTAAGGGGAAGGTCTGTGAAGGAAAATGGAGAGAGAATCAAGGTAGTAGGGAGGCTGAAGGAGCCATCAGACCACAGAGTAGGTGTCATCCTGGGTGAAGGGGAGAGAGAAGAGAGAAGAAAGGAAAGTTGGGTGGATCGCTGCAGCTCTAAGAGAGTTTTCCAAGGCCACTGAGGAGCCCTCACGCCAGAGTTGCCCATCTGAGGAATGTCCTACCTCCTTGGTATGAGTCCATCTCGGTCTTCCTGCCATGCTTAGTCATTGGCTGGGCGGTTCATGGAAGTTGTGGCCAGGTGTCTATGTGGTGATGGATATCAGAGTGCAGCAGTTGGGGCCAGTTAATTCATTCCCTACGTTTGGAAATGTGAATATATTAGATATTTGGAAATCATTCTCATGGCTGCCATATTCTTCTCTTCATCAACTCTTACCTGGAACCATGTAGGGACACGTATTGAATTCTGGCGTATCCAAATCAGCACGGTACGTACCGCTGCTGTCAGTGACCGCAGGATGAACAGAGGACTTGAGAAGCGCCTCACAAAGGCACAAAGTGGCAGGAGTTGGTGACTAGATGGATGAAGGGACAAAACAGATGAGATCAAACCACGTCTCATCTAGTCTTTGAGGTACATTCAAGAGAAAGAGAGAGGGAAATTGGAAACGAGACCTGCTCTGGAGGACAGCTCACAAATCCAGCTTTAGATATGGTCAGTCTGAGGTCCTGGAGGGACAAGCAAGCGGAACTTTCTGACAAGCAGCTGGGAACACTACATGGGCTCTTGGGAAAAGTCCAGAAGTCTGGATGGCCACACAGATGGAAAGATTCATGGGAGCCATGAGAATAGGTGGATTCTGAAAGACTGATTTAATCCAGGCTTGTGCGCACCCTGGGGCCCATGAGCACAGATTGGCTCCACCACCGCCGGGAAAGGAAGTAGTCACAATGAGGGAAACACCGAGATTTCCATGTTTCACAGGGGGTTGGACATTGCCATTACGTTTGGGATCACAGAGCCATTTGTGTTTTTGCATAGTGTAATTTCCAATGAGAGGTAGAGGTGAAGGCAGGTCTCTGGGCATTAAGAAACAAGAGGCAGGTTATAAAAGTAAGGGGTGCACATGTAGGCTAACAGAGCAATTTGACCAGCATCGGGAACAAGAGAAACATTTTCAAGCAGAGGTAGACTTGAGTAGAATTATACATCCAGAAGAAGGAGTCAGTGGAAAAAGGAGAGATTAACATATTAAAATGAACACAGTCCTGAAAGAGGTGGAAAACGGTAGAATCAAGAGCTCAAGAGAAGGTGTGGTTAGTGTTAGAAGAAAGACCTGTATGTTCTTTACACAAATGCACATTCCCCTTTCTTGTGCCCAGCAGAGGAAATCCTGGCCCCTTCTGTGGAGGTCCTACACGTTATCCTCAGAGTGATTAGCACCATACCTATTTTACTACCAACAATGCCTCATAAGCAAATCGCCTAGTTGCAAACTAAAAAAAAAAAAAAAAAAAAAAAAAAAAAAAAAAAAAAAAAAAAAAAAAAAAAAAAAAAAAAGCTTTTTACACCATTCTGCTTATTAAAACTAACTGGATGGAGTAATTAATAAAGAGCAATATCTTGGAACTCACTGGAGAAGAATCATCCATAGATGTCAAGATTCTTGAATTTTATTCCTACGTTAAATTTAAAGACATGGGGGCTTGTTAAACTGGCTTTTTATTTGGGGATTTGTGGAGTTAGCATACTCTGAATGTCTTCAGCAAGATAATTTAGGTAAGAAAGTTTGTGCATATCTTTCCGTGCAGGTGACAACATTCCAATGAAGTATTTTACAGAGTGCAGAACACAGTCATTAATAACACAACATCCCCAACAGTCATGCATATTTCTTTTTTACAACAAGCATCTTGTTTGGTAATGGCAGGACAGCAGAGTGAATATCCTGCCACATTGAAATTCATGAAGTACAATCCATTTTATGAAATGCACATATAAAGACTTTCTGCTCTACTCTTTCTAAATTGCTGTCTCTATCCTTATAACTTAGGGATTTGGGAAATTCTTTTCTGGTAATAATACTTTAAAATGCATCTCCCCAGCAGTATACCCATTATGTCGATTGAACTACGTAAGAAATTCTTAAAATATAACCTGCCTTATCTATAGAAGGATAATTACCTGTGGAGGATGCTATGCTTAGAAGGAGCAGGGGGAAAGGACTAATGGCTTGAATGGATGACCATCCTGGGACTCAGCATCCTTGTAAGAGCAGCGAGGAGTACATGCTGTCAAGACACATTAAGCAAATCAAAAGATTAGAACCCCTCTCCTTTTGTAAAATGAAAGGGAAAAAATGAATAAATGTAGACCCGGCATTGCTCTAGTTCAATTCCTTTCTCTAGGCTGCTCTGCCAAACCTTGTTTATTGAGACTAACTAGGGAGAAGAAATGTCCAATTTAGGGAATGTTTCCAAAGAAATGCACTTTTGATACTCCTAATACAGATGGTAGCTCAGATCAGGAGCAGATATTTCCAGGTGGGTGCTTTGGGAGGGCCAGCTGTGGGACAAGAACTGATCATGATTTGCAGTTAGCTTAGCAATTATGTGCACAGTAAGTTGATGCTTCTAAAGTGTGTTCTTTCAAACATTGTTGACTTTCCAGTCTTGAATATTCTTCTTGTGACTTTGTTTACCCTAGTAAGGAAACTTCCAGAAATAAATTTCAGTCATGTCCCAGTTTCATGAATTCGAATTTAGTGGGACCTCAATTATGTAGGATTGATTTTTATACGTGTGTATTTGTATGTGTGTTTGAAGCTGTTTTATTTTTAACTCAGGAGGGAGAAAAAGAAACCTTAAGTTATAGGTCACAGTGTCATGTAAGTTCCAAGAATAGTTTCAAGGAGAGTGAATTTGAACATTTAAAAACATCTTTTATTATTATTTTTAAGAATTTTAACATTTTATGAATATATACTATGTTCTGGGTGCTAGAATTTGGTGATTTCATATTTGAAGCCAGGATTTCTAAATCGTAACCCAGGTATCTTGTAGTCTGGTCTTCTAATCGTCTAATTCTTACACTAAGCAAACGGGCCTCCTTGAAAGACAGAGAAGTTGGAATTAGCCCTCAGGATAGAAAAGGAGTCAGGGGCCCCTTAGGCAGCCTCACCTAGCTGAAACAAAGTAGATGACCCAGAATCAAGACAAAAACTTTGCCACTCCCACAACAAAAACCCCAAAGAAAACAAAACAAAACAAAAAACCTCTGAAGCGAAATCAAATACTGAGCAACTAAAACAGATGGCCTCAAATCAGCAAACTTAAGCTCGTGTACTTTTCTTATGATAGAGTTTCATGACTCTTCACTGGGAATCGATTTACTCTTCTATTGGACACAATTTTAACTTGCTTGAATGACTGGTTGCTTAGCCAGCTGGAGATTAGAAGCAACCTGTTCCATTAAGGAGCTGGTCGTGGCAGCTGTAATTGCTAACAGAAGGAGGAGATAGAGTCTACTATGTCTAGCTGATGCCCAGACTCAGTGCCTGAATGTGGATGATAAAGTGCTCCAATAATCCCCAAGTATATTTCTACATTGTAGCACAGAGAAATAGAACTCTGACTAGTCAAGCATAGATTAATTTGTGTCCAATGGACTCATGTTAGGGTGGGGGAAAATATCTAAAAAATCAAAATGTTTTGGAGTGAGCTTCCACTACATTTAAGTTTTATTAATAAGGACAATTTTACTTGAGGCAGAGCCAGAAAAAAACCATTGTTTTCTTCTTTTTTTATTTCATTCTTTTCATCAATCATTTACTTGTTCATTATTTTTATCCATCCAACAAGATTTGATGCAGCTGAGGTGTTACAATATTAAGACATCAGGGAAACACTGCTGTTTTAGATGGCCTGATTTCTAATTGATTTTAAATAATTTATATGCAAGTCTAGCAACTCTCAAGACCGGAATGAAATCTGGGGAAATGTTTCTCTGATGAAAGGGAAATGAGGAACTTCAGAGTGTCCAGGAGAACAGAACCCTAACCCAAGGCAGTTCTTTTGAGGAACGTTCAATTATGAGTGAATGAATGCTTCTTGTCTTTAATATAGATGTTGTGCATGCAAACAGAACAATCATGGATGAAATATTATTGATTCAAAAGAATAAGAGAGAAAAGGAACAGGGAAGAAACAAAGAAGAAAGAAAAGAAAGGAAGTGGATTTGAAGAGGAGGGTGAGGCTCAGGTCATAACAAGGCAAGTGCTTCTCAACTTCTTCTCAGCTCAGGCCAAAGCAAACTCTTCAACTGAGCCAAAATACTGTTCTAACCAAAGAGGTGGACAAGACCAGCCTGAATCCTCTTTTAAATTCAGTTCCAAGTACAGGGACGCCTGGTGGCTCAGTTGGCTGATTGTCTGACTCTTGGTTTCGGCTCAGGTCATGTTCTCAAGGTTTGAGAGTTTGAGCCCCACATCATCGGGCTCTCCCCTGGCAGTTGTGGAGCCTGTTTGGGATTCTCTCTCTCCCTTTCTCTCTGTGCTTCCCCTACTCGTGCTGCCTCCCTCTCATAAATAGGTGAGTAAACTTAAAAAAAATAATTCAGTTCCATGTACATTATTCAGTTCAGTTCAGGTAACTTGCCAGGCAGTTACTGAGCCCTACAATATGGCAAGGCTACTCAAGCTATGCAGTCGATTAGAACTATCCCTTTACTCATTAGCTCCAAAAACCTTTGGACACGCATACATTTTCATTACTTTTATATAACACCAATCGAGTGTACCATTCCTTCTCAGCACTCTCTTTTCTTTTCCTACACAGTTGGAAAGCAGAGAAGTTAAGTCTTACATAAACAGCCAAGAGCAGTTGTAACTGAACTGGTTCAGCAAAACTGTGAAACTTATCTGATCTCTGCTTTCACGAGAGGCCCTTTCCATAACATGAGCGTCCAGATTTCCACATTTATTGAGCGCTTACTCTCTTTCACACACTAGAAGACCCAGACAATATTTTGGTATCAGTTATTTGTTTGTTAATTTACAAATGAATATATATATGTATTTTTTTTTTCAATGCCAGGCTATGTGCTGGTATTTCACCAATAAATTAGTTGTATGAATTTCCAGTTCAAAAGTATAATCTGTAAGTCAATATGTTGCCTTCCACAGGGTATCTGCTTTTAAATTTTCTCAGTTTGCAGAATAAAAGACTTCCAATTTTAGGGGAGAGAAAAAATGCATTCCTCTATTTTTTTTAAGTTAGGTAATGGGGCCTGTAAATTAAACTGATAAAAGAGAAATTACAGGAGAAAAGGCATACACATTTTATTTTTTATTTTTATTGATTTATAAAAATGTTTAAAGTGTATTTATTTTGAGAGCCAGAGCATATGCAGAGCAGAGGGAGAGAGAGAATCTGAAGCAGGCTCCGCACTGTCAGCATAGAGCCTCGACATGGGGCTCGAACCCACAAACCATGAGAGCATGACCGGAGCCAAAATCAAGAGTCAGATACTTAACTGACTGAGCCACTCAGGTGCCCCCACATTTTATTTTAACTTTTATGTGTGCTGAGATCATCACAGAAAAGAAATAAAGACGCAGAGAGACATTAAAGAGCTGGGGGCTTAAATGCCATTTTAACAAGGATAATACATTTGAAGAGAAGAAACAAGACAAAGGAAAAGGACTATTGGGGGCAGTAAATTGAGGGAAGGTAAATATAAGATCAAATACAATGGAAGATAAGTATTCTTTTATTTTTATTTATTTGTTATTTTTATTTAAAAATTTTTTAATGTTTATTTTTAAGAGAGAGCTAGCATGAGTGGAGGAGAGGCAGAGAGAGAGGGGAAGATAGAGGGTCCGAAGAAGGCTCTGTGCTGTCAGTGCAAAGCCTGATGTGGGGCTCGAACCCACGAATGGTGAGATCATGACCTGAGCCAAAGTCATATGCTCAACCAACTGAGCCACCCAGGCGCCCCAATAAGGATTAGTTTAGTAAGATTTGTGCAGACTCACCTTGGTGCTGTCTTTGTGTCTCCAGTCAGAAGGATGGTTCTCCTGGTATGGGAGACAGGAGCGAGAACGCCTTCACAACGGGAAATGTTGATCAGCTTTTCGGTAGATAGGGGAGGGCACAGAGCTCCTTCTGTGATTGCTGCTTCTTAATTACCTTCCGTTCAAAATACTCCTTATGCTAAGGTAGATTGTTTTGGGATGGCATGTTTAGATCCCCTTCAGCACTTCATTGGAGGACTCTCGGACAGCCCCGCACTGTAACTGGGGGCAGGGGTCTTTGGGGCCCACACACTGGATTGATGGGGACTACTTCTCCACCAGGATGAAGGAGTTAGGAGAGTGGAGGCTTTGGAGGGCTTTCTTCCTGGCACAAGTTACTGGTCATCTGCCCAGCTTACCCTCCGGGTAGCCCTTTTGTTATGGTTTCACGTACCAGTGAACATGCCTTCTTCTTTCAGTCAGGCTTTCCTTTGGCCGCTTATTCACTGAGCTCCCTGTTTCCTTGCCGGGATTGGGTTCCTCCCTCTTGCCCCTTCCCTTCCCTTTCTATCTCCTCCATCTTCTCCGCACCTCAGCCCTCGACTTGGCAGGGCCGATGTGCTGGGTCTGCTAGCTTTCTCCATTAAGGCACTCCTCAGTTTATACCTCCGTATCTTCAGCCACGCCACTTCATTTTCTAAACCTCAGTTTCTTAAGCTTTCAAATGGGGCTCGTCACATGTGCTCCGAGTGTCTCTGAACATTATATCTATATGAAACTTTGAAGTAGTAACAACTACTGCTAACTGAGCACTTGGGGAATGCCAGCTGCTTTTCTAAACACCTGATGTGGTTATCTCAGTAAATCCTTAAAAACCACTGTAGAGAGTAGGAACCATTAGTACCACCATCCTTATGCAGAGGAGGGTAGGGGGAAGGCGGGGAGGCAGAGATACCTGAAGTCAGTGGTTATTTGGGTGCCAGAGCTGGGTTCAGGATGCAGGGTGTTAGTCTCCAGAGCTCTGGTGTGTAACCAAGATCCCACTGGCGGCCAGCATGCGTTCATTCTCTCACTGAGTGTTCTCCAATACTGGCCACTGCCTCCTGTCAGAGGTCTCTCTGTCGACCCCTACTGGACACCAACGTGATAGCAAAGCCCATCCTTTGTGAAGCCTACAGCTCGTCATAATGAAAGCTTATCTTTCTGGCAGATGAATCCTGGCAGGAAACCGTGTCCTCTGGGGTCCCCCTCTGTCTGCCTCATCACACCAGAGCAACAATTGCCAGTCCCTGCTGCAGTCTAACCATCTGGAGAAGGGCCCCCGGGTGTGAGGAAAGCAAAAGCTAAAGTGCACAGTGGCCTGGCATTGAAACCCTTCTCTTCCATTTTGACCCAACCCACGGTTAGTCACAGGTACACATGGGAGAATCTCAAACGTTGATTTGAAGAGTGATTTCCAGGCTTCGGGTTTGTGAACTCTTTTGATAGCATTTGCAAGTATCTGATGGCCTGTGGAGGGGAAAAGCAAATACTCACTCTGTGTAGCCCTAGGAGAAGATCCCACCTGAGGTAAATTTCAGCTCAATATAAAGAAGACTTTTTATGAAGCTTGTTTCCATCTGTAGAATGGGCTACTCTTTTTTTTTTTTTTGAGAGAGAGTACATGTGAGCAGGGCAGGGGATAGAGGGAGGGAGAGGGAGGTGGCAGGAGGAGAGAGAGACAGAGAGAACGAGAAAGAGAGAGAATCTTAAGTAGGTTCTGCATTGAGCATGGAACCCAATGCAAGCTCTATCTCATGACCCTGGATCATGACCTGAGCCAAAATCTAGAGTCAGACCCTCAACTGACTAAGCCACCCAGGCACCCCTAGAATGGACCACTCTTACAAGGATGAATTCTCTGTCTGTGAAAGTGTGCGGGCCTGGGGAGGCTCCTTGTCATGGGCACTGGAATGTCACAGTTAGCAGCATGAGCACCATGGATTTTGAAATCAAACTGAGTTTGGATCCCAGCGACACCACATACTAACTGTATGCATTGGGCAAGTCATTTCATCTTGCTGAGCTCCCTCATGTGTGAAATGGAGTAAGGGTCCAGGAGAGAGTTACATGTTGAGAAGTACCTGCGGTACCTTGGTTTGTGCCCACACTTAGAGAGCACTCAACAAATGGCACTTAACTGACACTCACGAAGGCCTTATTACATATCAGACACTCTTCCAAGTGCTTTGCAAATATTAACCCACTGATTCTGACGACAGTCTTATGAGGTAGTACTGCTACTGCATCTGGGTGGATTACTGGATGCACCTTCCCGCTCTGAGATGCTAGATCCAGCCGGGTGGCTCTTGGTGAACAGAACTGATGCTTGATGGACTGACTGACTGATGATATTAGCTACTAGCTTTCCTGATCCTAAGGATGTAGGATTTTGGTGGTGCATTCCTCAAGTCTCGTACAGCTTAGAGCCCCTGAAAATACCCCTAATCAAGCATTTTCTCTCTCACAGACACGTCCATTAACAAATTCTTTCATTATCCTCGAAAGCATGGTCTGGCTGTCTGGAAAATGTTCCCCTTCCCCCTCACCTCCCTTTCTGTCTTCCCATATTTAATTGCTACCATGTATTTAATACCTAGCCATGCCAAGATCCATGTTAAACTTTGCATGTGGTGTGTGTGTGTATGTGTGTGTGACTGTGTGTGTGTATTTGAGCAAGAGAGTGACAGCATCCAGTTATGTTTTGGTAAATCATTAAATATAGACCCAGCCTGATCTCATTCAGACGCTTGCTTATTTACATAGTTACTTTAATGTGCCTGGGATCTATTCCTGTCCCTAAAGATCCCTTCCTCCCTGTCCACGAGCCCCTGCTACAGCTAAAAGCAGAACTGAGGTTTTTTCCATGACAACAATTCCCATTATTTAAAAGAAAAAAGAAAGTGCTTTATAATGAAAGGTGATGCAAACACAATTGAGGTAAGGGACAAGGCGATCAGACGATGGAAACTGAGCACGGCATCTGAAGAACCAAAGAGGGCCGCGAGATGCCGGGTCAGCCCAAGCTGGTGATTATGTGTTAACACTGACGCAATGTGTCTGCGTTTCTCAGAAGCTAACATTCTGCATGACAGATTTTCTGTGACGAGGTGCTTGAGGTCTTTTTTGTTCTTACAGATTTTTTTTTGACCACAGAAACTCAACCTAGACGGGAGGAGGGGAAGAAAGGAATAATCCTTTGTTTGGTCATATATGTAATATATGGTCATTTAATAATAATATATCACATTTTTATTATAGCTAGTTTGGGGTCCCACACTAGAGGAAGAATTTGGAAAATGCTAAAAACAAACAAAGAGATAAAAGGGTAAAGCAATGGGCTTTGCTTCAAGGCCCGAAAAAGATGGTTGTTGGCTTGAGGAAAAAAATTGGGAATGTATCACTCATACCTTTAATTAAATGGGGGTTATCATAAACAATAGTTTTTCTTTGCCAGGTAGAATAAGAAATAGTTTTCACCCACAGTAGGAATGGTTTAGAGGCTAGAACAGAACCTCGGAACCTCGTTACAGAATATTCAAGAGCCCACGTGACTGGGCTGTCTCAGCAAAGGGCGGAGAGATAAGGAATTCTTTGCCCTCCTTACACCACATTCAGACGCGGGCAATCTGAACTCCAGCGAGACAGATTATTGGAGCCTAATCGCCATTGCCGGGACATCTCTGTTCTGAGTCTAGATTTGACCTCCGACACCACATTTCCCAGGCCCCTGCTGGTGCCGTGGACAGGGCAGCAAGCTCAGTCTTGGGAGACCAGCATGTAGATCCTGTGTCACGTGCTGCTCTCCCTTGTTTGGTGGGGATTCCGGTTTTCTCATCCATTCAGTGAACCAGTGGGTCTACATGCTAGTAGTTCTCCAGCTTCAGTGTGGAGGAGAATCGTTACTATTTATTATTATTGTCCGGAGAGGCACTTGTTTCAAATCCAGATTTCTATTCCCTTCTCCACCCAAGGTTTTATTTGGTTAGTCTGGAGTGGAGCACAAGACCCAAGATTCCATTTATTTTATTTTTTTAAATATTTATTTATTTATTTTGAGAGAGAGAGAGAGAGCATGAGCAGGGAAGGGGAAGAGAGAAAGAGGGAGACAGAGAATCCCAAGTAGGCTCCGTGCTGTCAGTGCAGAACCCTACGCGCGGCTCAGTCTCAGGAACTGTGAGATCATGACCTGAGCCGAAGTCAAGAGTCAGACACAACCTCTGTGTCTCCTTCTCTCTCTGCCCCTCCCCTACTCATGCTGTGTCTCACTCTGTCTCTCAAAAATAAATAATTTTTTAAAAAATGTTAAAAAAAAGGGGGGGCGCCTGTGTGGCTCAGTCAGTTAAGTGTCCGACTTCGGCTCAGGTCATGATCTCACAGTTCGTGGGTTTGAGCCCTGTCTCTGGCTCTGTGCTGAACGCTTGCTCCGAGCCTAGAGTCTGCTTCGGATTCTGTATCTTCTTCTCTCTCCGCCCCTCCCCCACTCACACTGTGTCTCACTCTGTCTCTCAAACATAAATAAATGTAAAAAAAAAATCGAAAAAAAAAAGACACTTAACCAACTGAGCCACCCACATGCCCTCCCACCGTGATTCCGTTTATTAATAAGCGTCTGATATGACACTAGGCTGGTGTATCAGTCAGCCTGGGTTGCCGTAACAAGATACCAGAGGCTGAGTGGCTTACACAGAGATGCATCTCACAGTTTTGCAGGGCGGAAGTCCAAGATCAAGGTGTTGGTGTCTCCTGAGACCTCTCTCCTTGGCTTGCAGATGGTCACCTTCTTTGGGTGTCCTCACAGGGCCCTTCTTCTGAGTGGGCATCCCTGGCATCCTTGTGTGATATCCCTGATATCAGTGAAAATTTAAAGAGAGAGCCTGAGATGCACAGTCTCTGTGTGTCCTAGTCCCCAGAGGGACACCAGGCCGATGGGATCACGACCCACCCTGATGACCTCATTTTAACTGAATCACGCCTTTAAAGGCCCTGTCTCCAAATACTATTCCATTCTGAGGTTACTGAGGGTTAGGGTTTAAACATATGGATCCTGGGGGAGGAGGGTGTACAATTTAGCCCCTAACAGCTTTAGCTACCTAAATCTCTAAATTTAGGTAATCCCCCAAATTTTGTGACCCACAAAAGCTAGATCATGCCTCTTTCCAGGCCCAGGCTCCTCTTTGAGTCTGCTTATAGACTACCATGGGATAGCTGAACTCTTATTTTTAGTCTCTCCACATCTTTAGCCCAAATTCCCAGCCTTACTCTGGTGACATCTAATCTCCTAATCCCTAATCTCTTTGTTGGTTTTACCACTCTTTGTAAGGCGTCTGCCACCTGCCCCCCCCACCTCCTACACTAACATGTTATTACCTCATTTATTTATCTGTTTCCTTATTTCCTTCCCTTCTCCCCTGCTAGACTGTAAATACCATAGATCAGTGAACTGCATACTACATTTTGTTCCCAGCACCATACACAGTGCCTGACATACAATAGGTGCTCATTAACTGTTGATGCATGAATAAATGACCAAATAAGTGAGATGAGTTGAGATGACCTTTAAGATCCATTCCAACCCTCAGATTTGGTCAGCTTTTTCCCTTCTTATTCATCCATGGGGATGGTGTTTAAGAGGCTTCTTCCCAGCCGGAGGGAATAAATAAAATGTGTGGAATACCAAACCCGCCATGATGTCTACCCAGACACCTGGGAGCAATGAATGTATGCTCACCTGCTGTCCCAACAAAGTCCTAGTAGGCTCTGGATGTCAAGTGTCTAGACCGTACTACCCAAGGTAGAGCATGGACAGAGAGCGGCAAATGTCGCACGCCACCCATGATGCCTGAAGCCCCACACACGAGTGTGCATGCACCCACAGCTGGAGTCTGCATGTGGTAATGAGTCTTCTTGCAGACGGCCCCAAACACTTACGTGTAAACTTCAGGCCTCAGATATTTGCTGGGACTACATAAGCAGGTAAGCTTTTTAACGTATTCTTTCAGGTTGATGGAAGGATGCTGGAATGTGTTCAATAAAAGCACCAAGGATAATGCAATAAAACTAGTGGTAATAAATGAAAAAATTAAAATATCCATAATAATTTAAACAGAGAGAGTCTGAGGTGCACAGGTGAATTTTAATCTCTGATTGGGTTGCATCTACATGTGTGAAACCTTCAGGGTACAGAGGGCAATATTTTTAGATAGCTCTCATGTACATCTTTATTGGAGGCCTCGACCCCAGGCTGAATTGGTTGCTTTTTTCCTTATATTTCTAATATTTGAGAGCAAATATTTGTTTCTATGTATGTTCCCTCTACTCTAACGTGGTCTGTTGAGAGCAATGATCACATCTTATTTATTTCTGCATCTCCTGCACCTGCTACATGGCCTTCAAAAATTGTTTACTGAATGAATGACTAACAAGGAGATTTAAATATTGACTGGTAGATATTGCCAGTACGTTTTATAGCAAATAGACTGAGAATCATTAATCCTGCTATGATCCTTCTAACGTACCCTGCTCTCAGTGACTTTGTTTATAGAATTTTTAAAAACTGGTGTTTGCTCTTAGAATGGGGAGTGCCAAGCATGTTTGGGAGAGGGAAGTAGCCAGGAGAAGGCTTGGCTAGAAGGCCTGCTTCTAGGAATGCAAAATGATTTTCAAATGCTCTCTAGTCAGACATAATTAAGAAAGTAAATACATTGAACGAGAGTCAAATACCTGTAACACAATGCAAAGCACTAAAAAAATCACCTTGTGCTCCAGATTACACACATTGTTGCTTCACTCAATAGTGTGCATAATGGCAAATTGACTCTAATTATTAATACCAATAGTCCCATTCACTGATAAATCAGTTTATAATAAAGATTTATTTAGCTTCCAAGCTCCCGGGGCCATGGCCAAACACCTGTCAGAGAGGTGGCCACTGGGGATTATTATTAATTATCTGCCCAATTGTTCCTCTCTCCCTTAGAAGCACCAGCAATATATGCCCCGCATCTAATGAGGGCAGGAAGGATCCACTCATGCCACCCTCACTGCCTAGGGTCCTTCTGACAGAGAGATTGTCCTGGTCGGCACCGGAGGCTGCTCAGCAGGTAACATGGGTCCTTAAGAAGCCTTCAAAGCTGCACGGAAATTTGTGCCATGGGGAGAAATGGACAGAAGGTTTCTGCACTGGAGAAATTGTTCTCTTTTTCCTCAATCTACTTTCCCTGTTTCTGGTTCCCCTCTGCACTCCCCCGCCTCTGCCCAAACCTTCTCTCGGCCCTACTGTCTTCCTGAGCTATGCTTTCTATCATGCTTCCAACTGAACTGTTTTTTATTGGGGGGGGATGGGCAGGGAACGGGTTGGGGAGATGCTGAAAGGGCTGTGAAGCATCCCTAGGTTGAACAAGGCTTTTTAAAAAAATGTGGTAAAATACACATAAAATTAGCCTTATTTATTTACTTACTTACTTACTTATGTGATGAGTTGGGGAGAGGGACAGAGAAAGAGAGAATCCTAAGTAGGCTCCGCACTCAGCACAGAGCCTAACATGGGGCTTGATCCCTTGACCCGGGGATCATGACCTGAGCTGAAATCAAGAGTGGGACACTCAACCGACTGAGCCACCAGCCGCCCCTAAAATTAACCTTTTTAAAAGTGTATAATTTACCGACATTTTGTTTTATTTTATTTTATTATTTATTTATTTATTTATTTATTTATTTATTTTTTATTATGTCTTTTTTTTTTTTACAAATAGTTTATTGTCAAATTATTTTCCACATAACACCCAGTGCTCATCCCCACAAGTGCCCTCCTCCATGCCCATCCCCCCTCCCCCCTACATCCATCAATTCTCAGTTTTTGTCAGCATTCAAGAGTCTCTCATGGTTTGCCTCTCTCCCTTTCCCCCACCATTTCCGCCCTTCTTCTCCCGATTGGTCCTCCATTAAGTTCCTCCTAGTCCTTCTATACGTGCAAACATATGATATTTGTCCTTCTCTGTCTGACTTATTTCGCTCAGCATAACACCCTCAAGGTCCATCCATGTTGCTACACATGGCCAGATTTCATTGTTTCTCATTGCCATGTAGTATTCCATGGTATAGATATACCACATCTTCTTGATCCATTCATCTGTTGATGGACACTTAGGCTCTTTCCATGTTTTAGCTATTGTGGAGAGTGCTGCTATGAACATTGGGGTACATGTGCTCCTATGCCTCAGCATTTCTGTATCCCTTGGGTAAATTCCTAGCAGTGCTATTGCTGGGTCATAGGGGAGTTCTATTGTTAGTTTCCTGAGGAACCTCCACACTGTTTTCCAGAGGGGCTGTACCAGTTTACATTCCCACCAACAGTGTAGGAGGGTTCCCGTTTCTCCACATCCTCGCCAGCATCTAGAGTTCTCTGATTTGCTCATTTTAGCCTCTCTGACTAATTTACCGACATTTTGTACATTCACCATGCAACTACCCCCGGTGTCGAGTCCCAGCACGTTTTCATCACCCTGAAAGGAAACCCCACATCCGTGAAGCAGTCACTCCCTATTGTCCCTTCCCCCTGGCCCCTGGCCACCGCTAATCTACTTGTTGCCTCTCTGGATTTGCCTCTTCTGAATATTTCCTGTTCAGTCTGTGGCTTCCTGTGACTAGCTTCTCTCACTTAGCTGGGTTCATCCAGTCATATGAGCACTCCATTCTTTTTTGTGGCTGAGTAATAGTCCATTGCATGGGTACATCACATTTGGCTCATTAGTTAATAAACATTTGGGTTGTATTTTTTCAACCAAGCTCTTTAACCCCCACGCATTGTCTTCATTTCCTTCATCTAATGTCAGCAACCCATGGTTATAAAGAGTGTGCCCGTTCCAGGCATCGGGCACAGCGGTTTACAAGCATAACCCCATTTAATTCTCACATGTGTGCACATGTTGGTCTCACACCAGGCAACCCAGCAGAAAGGCCCGGGGCTGAAATCCAGCCAGGATTTCTGTGTTGAGGGAGGGGTGGAGGGCTCCAGTGTGGACAAATCAGCTTTGTTACCAACTTTGGGGTTAAGGAAAATGAGAATTAAAAAATTTCTGTACTTAATTCAAAACTGTGCATCTAACAAATAGGAAGAAATCATATGAACCCAGATATGACTAAGTCCATATCCTTGGCTACTACCAGATACTATGAGAACATTAGGAAGGACATCTGTAGCTTCCTTCTTCCAAGGTTTTCTTTTGTCCTAGTCCAAAGTAAAAATTATATCTTACATTCTATCCAATGAGTAATGCACACATATAACAAAAAAGTATCATGAAACTACACTTAACCTTAGTGCCTGCAATATACTTTTTCATTCTATCTCATTTTTTTAAAAAAAGCTGGTAAAGCTCCACTAAATAGATTTCTAAAGGATTGTCACTCACCGTTTAAAAACCATGGCTGAAATCCAAACGCTCATTTTTTTTCAGTCTTTACTTAACCTTTTCGTGATATTTGACATTGTCCAATGGGTCTCTATTTCTTGAAACTCAACATGTTTTCAGATCACTCACTCTTGGGCTCCAGAATGCGATTTCCGGTATTTTTCCCGCATTTCACCCTAACTGTTTTATCTGTACTTTAACCCCAGGGGCTCAAAGCTGTGCTTGCTCCTGCCTCCCTCTCCACTGTTTCAAAACTGTTCCCTCCCCACTTCCGGTTGCTCCTATCTCAGTTGACGCTTGCCCTATCTTTCCAGTCTCTCAATATATGTAAAAAACTCATAGCCAAAATGTTGAACGGACACAGAATAGAATATATACAAATGGACAAGCATTTGTCTATGAAAAGATGCTTACCATCACCAGATATCAGATAAATTAAAACCACCAGATACCATTATCTACCCACAAAAATGTCTAAAATAAAGGTTGACAATACAAGCGTTGGCAAGGATATGGAGCGATATGCATCGCTAGTGGGGTCATAAAAGGATATAACAACTTTGGAGAAGTGTTTGGCAGTTTCCTATAAAGTTAAGTTTACATTTACCATGTCATCTAGCAATGCCAACCTCTAGCTATTTCCCCCATGAGAAATGAAAGCAATCTGCACAAAGACGTTCACAGAATTGTTCCTAACAATTGTATTCGTAGTTGTCTGAACTTGAAGCCAAGTCAAATATCCATCGATAGGTGACTGAATGGATAAAACACGGTACATCCGCACAATAGTATAATACTCAGCAGAACAAAGGTACAGGCTGCTAATATCGACGGCATCCTATGTGAATTTCAAAACTATGATGCTGAATGAAATCTGCCATACAGAAAAGAGTGCACACTGTATGATTCTATTTGTATGAAATTCTAGGAAAAGAAAAGCTGATGTGATGGGACAGAAAGCATGTAAGTGCTTACCTGGGTCAGGTAGGGTGGGCAAGTTGTTTACTGACCTCAGAAGGCATGAGACAACTTTTTGGATGATGGAAATATTCTATGTCTTGATTGTGGTTACATTTGGTTGTGGGTGTATACATTTGTCAAAACTTATCAAACTATATACTTAAAGTAGATACAGTTTTATCTTATGAAAAGCATATCTTTAGGAAGTTGATTTAACCAGCCAGCTGGGGGGTGGGGGGAGGGTGTTGGCTACCTCTTCCTTTCTGTCACCTCCCACAACTTATAAGTTATTCGGTTCTCCGGAGTTGGACTTTCAACATTGCTCTCATATGAGAATCTTCTCTCGTTTGCCTCTCTCGTTCTCCATTGCTACGTCTTACTCCGGGTCTACAGGAGCTCTCCCCCTGCACCAATGTGGGAGCTTCCTGCCTTTCCCCACCCCCCGTTCTCCTCAACTCCGACCAAGCTTTCCCTTCTTAGCACTACTGATCATATCCTGCCACTCTCTTGATGGAGTACTTCCATTGGTTGCCTTTTGTCCAAAGATTGAGATACAGATTTAATCCTCCTTGCTGCCCACAAATATTTATTGGGAACAGGCAGGAATTTAGCACTCCATGCTGAGCCATTCATAAACCAGTCCCTTTCAAGGCTCAGTTTTAGTCACACTGGGTGTTCACAACTTAACGCCTTTCTGTATTCTGTGGCTTCCATGCTCTTGCCCTTGCTTTTCTCTCTTCCCATGCATTTCTATTTCTTAGAGATTTCCTGCTCTGTGAAGCTTTTCCCCAGTATCCAGGCAGACATAGGTATCTCAGAACCTTTTACTCAAGCCTAACATAGCTTGGGCTGGGATCACTTCGTTGTGTCTGTGAAGTCTGTTTGCTTTCTAGACTGTGTCTGCCTTGATGTTACACGCTGTGGCATAGTCACACCCGTGCCTCTAAGAACAAACGTGATGGCACTTAATGTTTATTGAATTCATTGCCCATGTTTCTATTGATGATAAAGTTAGCAACGTAATTCTCCCGCTAGAATTAATTTTTTCCTCTCCAGTCGTCTCATAATCTTTTATCAATGCTTCTCTTGTATCACTTATTATTTCCCCACTACACTGTGAACTTTAAACAAATTTAAAATGTCTTCGTCAGCTAGAAATCTTCATCTTAATTTTAAGCACCTTGTCCAACCTTAACATTTTTGCTCTGTTTTGCCTCAGATGTTTTAAAAAATAAATATATAACATTTATAGATACAATGGAAGGTTCCCAAGTACCCCTTCCCAAAGCCATTCCTTTATCTCCCTTTCAATGGCAATCCTTCTCCTAAATTTGGTGTTTATCATTGATTTGCATATTCTGAAACTATGTATGTATGAATTCATAAATAATTCATAGTATTGTTTTACATATCTTAAAACTTTATGCAAATAATATAATTCTACACATATTCTGGAAGTTGGTTTTGTTTTGCTCAACATTATACTTTTACACTGGTCTGCATCAATACATGTAACTCTAATTTACTTTATTTTTTTTCAAAAATTTTAAATGTTTATCTTATTTTTTTAACATTTTATTTATTTTTGAGAGAAAGAGACAGCATGAACAGGGGAAAGTCAGAGAGAGGGAGACACAGAATCTGAAATAGGCTCCAGGCTCTGAGCTGTCAGCACAGAGCCCAATGTGGGGCTCGAACCCACGAACCACGAACCATGAGATCATGACCTGAGCCGAAGTCGGATGCCCAACTGACTGAGCTACCCAGGCGCCCCTTAATGTTTATTTTTGAGAGAGAAAGAGAGAGAGAGAGATCACAATTGGGATGGGCAGAGAGAGAGGGAGACACAGAATCTGAAGCAGGCTCCAGGCTCCGAGCTGGAGCAAAGAGCCCAGAGCAGGGCTTGAACTCATGAACTGCAAAGTCATGACCTGAGCTAAAGTCGGACGCTTAACCGACTGAGCCACCCAGGTGCCGCCATGTAACTCTAATTTAAATGGGTGACTTAAGGAATATGCCTGCATCACTGTTCGACTAGATGTGGTCCAACGCTGTGTAAACAGAGAGCATGTTCCAAACATATCTATGTATCTTACATATCAAATCTTTGTCTCCAAACTGCACTGTGGAGGCTGAGTCAGGCACCATCCCTAAATCTCCTTCTCTCTCATGCTTACATCCAGTCACATTTCCCTGAAGTATCTTCTCTCCTCTTCCTCCATTGCCACCATCCCAGGCCACAGTACCACAGGGTCTTGAGGGGACCGCCACAATAATCTCCTACCTGGTCTTTCTACTGACTGACAACTTCCTCCCCTTCTCTTCCTTACACAGCTGTTGAGGCATCTTTCCAAAAGGCACGTCTGACCACATCAGATACGACTCTGACCTTGGAACCCTTTGGAAGCTCCTATTATTCTTAGGATAAGGATCAAATGCTGCAGCCCCCCCCCCCCCGCCCGCCCCGGTCTGGCTCTGCCCAGCTCTTGGCCTCTCACCAAGCTGCCTCTATTCTCCATTTTCTCTGTCCCTCTTGTGTCCTGGCCGTTGCCTGAGATCTCTTCCTTACCCTCTTCACACCTAACCTCTCAGGCTAGTGCAGCTTCCCTTATTATTCACTCGTAAAGAACCTTCTTTTCCTCCTGAGTCTATTAATTCCTATTTGGTATTACACATTCACCAGTGTGATTGACTTGATTGATTGTCTGGCTTTCAGCTAGACTCTAAACTTCATGCAGGATTGAACCATGTATGCCTATGTTTGCTTTTCCCTGCATCTGAATCTTTCTTATAGCAAGCCCTTCAATAAATATTTGTTAAAGAGTGAGTGAACCCCTGGGAAACATATTTAAAAAAATAGACCTATAGGATGATGTAAGCCTAGCCTCTAAGAGTTGGGTTAGATAATCACTTTCTTTGAAATAACAAGATTCAAGGACACCGTAAATTGTGGAGCATGTGTGCTCTGATAGGTCAGGAGAGATATCCTTCCCAAAAGTTGAGACTTGGCAATTCCCAGTACCCTATGTCAGAAGCCAGCTGGCCGCCCACGCTTCTGAAAACGCAGTGATACATTAACCTGCAAAGGCAAAGTCCAAGGGCACAGCTTTGCTGTAGGGCTATCTTCCTGACTGTGGGTTTAATAGCCTGTTCTCCAAATGTGCACTGACGTCAGTGGGAGTTCCTTGTGCTCAGTGTGTCTGACTCAGCTTCTACAGTGCAGTTGGGAGAGAAGAATTTGGCCTAAGGACATCTCACCTTCTACCTCTTTGGGGATTAAAGTGGAACTCAACCTTTACAGTTTTTTTTTGTTTTTTTTTTTTTTTGCCCCCATGTAATTTAACCTTCAGTTGCTATTTGTATTTCTTCCTATTTTACTATTTATAGACTGTTAGATAAAAATCTGAATGGGCTGGGGGGAGTGGCAGCAGAATCAAGTGCTCTTTAGTCTTTTGCAAAAGTGCCAAACTGGCACAATTAAATGCACAGGGAGAAACAGGTTGGCACTTTTGGACACAATAGACGTTTCCGAATTTAAACTGTTTTTATGTCTTTTGTATTATTAAAAATATTCTTCCATCTTTTTTTTAAATTTTGAGTTCTCTCTTATTTTGAGCATGAACAGGGGAAGGACAGACTGAGAGAGGGAGGGAGGGAGGGAGGGAGAGAGAGAGAGACCGAGAGAGAGAGAGAGAGAGAGAGAGAGAGAGACTCAAGCAGGCTCCACACTGTCAGCACAGAGCCCGACGTGGAGCTTGAAACCGCAAACTGCGAGATCATGACCTGAGCCGAAATCAAATGTCAGACACTCAACCGACTGAGCCACCCAGGCACCCCCAAAATATTTTTCAATCTTAAGAATAACATGTGTGAACCTATCGGTTCTATAGCCTATGGGATCTCAGAAAATCCTCATCCAGAGCATCTTATTATATATAATACATTATATATTAAATACATTAAATTAAATTTATGAGATTAATTAAATTAATAAAAATTAAGTACATTATAAATATTTTTTCAATCTTAAAAGTAAAATGCGTTAGCCTATAGGATCTCAGAAAATCCTCACCAAGAGCATCATATTATATATAACACAAGAAATATGCTCTTAATGGAAAAGATTTCCTGGCAAGTGTTCATAAAAAGTAGATACCTGGATTCCTGAGTTTCATAAAGCGTGCTTTAAAGTACAATACGGCAAGATATTACAATGTTGCCAGAAACGTCTGTCACAATAAACTTCTCCCTCCCTAATGCTCTCAAAGTTCCTTAGACACACCTTAGTATGTGCTTATCAGAGAGCATCATGATAAGCTGAATGTCTCCTAGCTCAGACTGCGAGCCCCTTGAGGTTGGAGCACAATTTTAGCTGTTTGTGAAAGACTTAGCTTCCATCAGGGTATCTGGCACATGGTAGCTGCAAAAAGAGAATGAATTAGAATCTGAGACGTGTGCTCCAATCCTGCTTTCATATGTTCAGACTCTGGGGCCTTGGTAGATATCTAACCTCCTCAAGTTCCATTATTCTATAAACTGGGGACTCACACTTCCTCATGGGGCAGCTATTAGAATGAAATGAGATGTGTGTCCTGCATGCAGTAGGTGTTCAATAAATGTTATTGTCAAGAACTTCAGAGCTAGGATGCCGAGTTCTGCCTTTTGCTAGCTGTGTGACCTCGGGCAAGTCCCATAACCTCTCTGAGTTTTGGCTTCTCATTTTGCAAAATGGGAATAATAATATCTATGCATCAGATTTGTGGTGTGGAACAGTTTTGGACTGTTGGATTTAATAGACCAAAACCAAACAAAGTTTAGTGACTAACACATTGTTGCCAGTTTTTTGTTTTTCCAAGTAGGAATGCTCCAGAAAAGAAACTATCATCTACCCTCACCATAAAAGAAAGAGTATTTTAAGACCAAAAAAGGAAGAAGGATTAATTTCTTCAAATGAACATATCTTTAAGAAAAAATGCTTCCTGATGTCTCTAGTTTAGACTAAACTGGTGACAAGTTTAGTTTTGTGCTAGCACAAGCCCACATCCAGCCTTTGGAAGCTATTACTTAGGCAGATTAAATGAGGTGATATGTGTAAATAACTAAGCAGAGAGCCCAGCACACAGGAAACACTAAGTAAATGTTAACTGCTGCCATTGAATGTTATTTCTATCATCATCATAAATTAAGATACTTAACAATTCTATTAACAAGTTGTCTGAATGAATTAAATACCCATTACGTTTGTAATGAGTGGAGCGGACAAAGAGGTGATGATATGAGTAAAGGACCAGAGGCCTTGGGAATAAGGAGATCATTGGCAAACATTCACTGAGGGAGGGCTTCCTACATTTCGGATGTTCCTGTAAGTATTTTGCATGTATGATCTTATTTATGCTTCATAGAAACCCCATTTTTCCACATCAGGCAACCGAGGCACGGAGAGGTTATGGTCACCCGCTAGTAGGTGGTAAGGCGGTCAAGACTCTATCGCTGTGATCTTCTGCCTCCCTCCAATAAAGATAAAATATACGATAAATTCCAGTGTAAAAGATTATACTGTATAAATAGAAGAAGTGAAAGATAATGGAGAGCAAGAGCAACAGACTGTGTCATTGAACTAGATACAGGGCAGCAAAGGGAAGCATTAGAAGATGGGCAGATAGTCTCATAATCACATCCAGTCTTACGTAAAAATGTCATGCTCTAGAAATGTGTCAGATACCATTTTCAATGCAGTTGAAGAATTTGACGTGTCAAGGGCTTGGCACATCACCTTTATTTTCTGCTGGGCTTCTCTGGTTGGGTTTTCTGAAGTGTGACATGCCTTTGATAGCGATGGTTGGGAGGGGTGAGGCGTGAGAGGGGGAAAAGTAGCGGTTTGGCTCTGAGTCTTGTTTCCAGCATTTTAAATCCATGGTATTGCCAAGGCCGTAGGGGAGAGTGCTGGGAGAGCGCCGCGATGCAGCTGGAGAGGGGTGAGCAGCCAGGTGGGGAGGGTAGCCTGCCTGCCACTAAGTCACCTGTGTAGAACCCGGGCTAATGAATCAATCTCCCTTCCCTGTGAAGCAGCCATTGCTTCATTGCTCTGCACCAACTCCACGGCGGGGGCCAAAAGCCAGCTTTGGAAACGGGCCTGTGCAGAATATAATAAAACAAGAGGTCACATTTTCCCAGAGCCTCACTGCCAGCGCGTGGCCAGCTCTCGGCTGAAATTGGCAGTAGTGGGCTCCCAAGCCTCCCTGCAGCCAAATGCAGACTAGCTGGCTTCCTGGAGATGGTTCGGTCCAGCATGGCCTGGATGCTGCCCAAGCTGACGCTCCCCAGCAGAGACCCTCAGAGGACCCGGCCAAGGTCCTGGTGTCCTGGAAGGGGCTGCCAACGAGAGTTGCTCTTTTGAAGACCAGAGACATTTACGCTGGGTTGAGGTGAAGCCTCCAAGGTTCACAGGATGCCAAATCACACATGCTTTCTGTCAACTCATTATGAATCTTGTTCTTATTAACCCAAACAATCACCTTAGCCTTACCCCAGTGCTACTCAGCACAAAAGTTATATCCTCTTCGGGGTTCAGATTGATGGCATTTGCTGCATTCCGGGCTCTGCTCTAAGCGCTCTCTGTGGACTGTCTACCTCTCACAACAGCCCATTAACAGAAAACAATGGGAAAGTGTAAGAGAGAAGTAACACATCAGGGGACACACGGTGAGTGTGTTGGGAGCCCAGGTTAACTCCAACCACGTATCTGCACCTTTATCCCATGAAGACTGTGAAAATACTTATTATTTAAGCGTTCATGTCTCTGTTTTCTTCCCAAATGAATTAGAAGCTTCTGAAGGGAAGTGGCCATCTTAGGCGGAGGTGCTTGAATAAAGTCTCAGTCGGCTTGGATTGCTATGACAGATACCACAGACTGGGAGGTGTAAAGAGCTGGCATTTGTTTCTCAAAGTGCTGGAGGCTGGAGGTCAGGATGCCAGCAGGGTTGGATTCTTGGTGAGGTCCTTCTTCCTGGTTATGTATTCACATGGCCTTCCTTGGTGGCTGCTTGCCGAGAGAGAGCGAGAGACAGAGAGAGCGAGTGCAAGAGAGAGAGAGAGAGATCTTCTTCTAATGGCACTATTCCCATCCATGAGGACACCATCTTCATGGCCTAATCTACTCCCCAAATCCCCACCTCCTAAAACCATCACATTGAGAGTTAGGATTTCAACATGTGAATTGGGGAGGGGACACAAACATTCAGTTCACAACAGATAGTATTCTTCCATGCATTTGGGAAACATTTATTGAACACCTATTAAGTGCCAAGGACTGTGTTAAATATTTGCCTATACAAACATACACAGAAAATAATCAAGCCTGGGGGCACCTGGGTACCTCAGTTAGTTAAGCGACTGACTCTTCATTTCAGCTCAAGTCATGATTTCACTGTTCGTGAGCTCCAGCCCCACGTACCACTCTGCACTGACAGTGAGAAGCCTGCTTGGGATTCACTCTCTCCCTCTCCCTCTGCCCCTTTCCCACTCATGCAAGGGGTTGCACATGCTCTCTCTCTCTCTCTCCAACCCCCTCAAAATAAATAAGTAAACATTAAAAAAAGTAATCAAGCCTGTTCTTTGGGAACTAATAGGTCTATAAGGGTAATGTACAGGGAGGTCAATGGGCTATTAGAAAACAACCAGATCTACCGGGCATGACATATACCATTCAGGTAGATCTTAGCAGTTATTTATATTTATGCTGCCCTCTCAAGAATGCCATTAGAAGTTAACATATTTTATTTATCCATATATTTTATTTTAGATGCAATAAACAAGAGTGTTCTTCTCAGATAAAATATTTAAATTAGTCCACTGGTGGGTGTGGCATTGTAAAAAATATATATATTTGATTTTTATCCTTGGTTCCTGACCTAGAGATCCTAAACCCCTTGGAATCCCTTGAGTGTTAGGGATGCTAAGAATATCTTTTGTTGTAAAGAAGCGACTCTTGGTAGCCCCCCCAGATAGCTTCAGAATGGGGGCATGTTGCCAGAGAGAGCAAACCTTGATTAAAATCAAGGAAGGAACTTTCAGCCCCTCCCCCCTCAACCTCTGGGGAGGTAGGAGGGCTGGAGTTCGAGTGGATCATGCCAACGTGATAACACCTCCATCAAACCCCTAAATGACAGGGTTTGGAGAGCTTCCAGGTTGGTGAACACACTGAGGTGTTGGAGATGTTCGAGGAAGGCATGGACAACCCAAGCGCTGCCCCCCACTCCCTTGCCCTATGCAGGCTCTTCTCTTTGGCTGTTCCTGGACTGTATCCTTTATAACGAATGGATAATAGTAAGTACAGCGCCTTCCTGAGTTCTGGGAACCACTCTAGCAAATTATTGAACCTGAGGGGTTGGGGGTGGGAACCTCCGACTTAGAGCCGGAGGTCAGAAGTACAAGTGCCTTGGGACTTGTGGCTGACGTCTGCAGTGAGGGCAGTCTGGTGAAACTGAGCTGTTTAATTTGTGGGGTCTCATCCTAACCCCAGGGATTAAGTGTCAGGATTGAACAGAATTGTGGGACACCCACACGGCGCCCAGAGACAAGAGTTCTGGTAGTTGGCTTTGGAAAACAGCCAGTGGCATTCTTGAAAGAGCGACATAAGTCTGTCCATCATTAAACATGGATTTCAGACATGGACATGACACATCTTCTGTCACAAGCGTAGAGCTGACTCAAATGCACAATTTCATTTTTGTGAATCATATTAAGATCAAAATAGAAGATAAGCGTTTAAACATTCTATTTTATGTTCCTCTCCCAATTATTAGGAGGGCCTCCTAGTTCATCTCCCCGCTTCCGTTTTTGTCCTGCTCTGACCTCCCTCCCCCCAGCAGCCAGGGGAGCGATGCTAACCGCCCACCAATGACTCGCAGTTGTTCTTAGATTACAACCCAGATTTCTTACCATGGGCTGTATGACTTGCACGATCCATCTTCTGTCTTTCCAGACTCGTATGATAATGATGATGATTGCTAGACCGCTAGCATTTTCTGAGCAGCCCCTAACATTCCACATGCTTTCTCAGTCACATGCCAGCCCTACCCCTCCTCCTCTCGGGCTTCCCCAGCACCCTCACTCTGCTCCTTTCCCTTCCAAATGCTCACGGGGCCCTTTCCCGCCTCTAGACCTTTGCATCTCCTTCCCCTGGGCCCAGGATGCCGTTGCCCTAGGTCTTCTCATGGCTGGCCTTATGCTTTTATTGGATGTCAGTGCAAACATCGCCCTTTTGGAGAGGCTGTCCTGGACCACTCCATCTAAGCAGCTCTCTGCAATGACCACATCCTTCCCTGCTGATGAGTCCTTGCCGATGAGGACTTACTAGAGTCTGTCAGGGTCGTGTTTATTTTTTGCTCCTGTTTGTTTTCCCACTGAGAAAGTTTTGTAAGCTCCATGGTAGCAGTTTGCTAACCCCTGCCTTGCTTACCCACTCTATCACCAGTGTCTAGTGTGTGCACGGAGCAGAGGAGGAGCTCAGAATGTATTTGGTGAATGGACTGATGAATTTACTTTAAGAATATAGACGAAGGGGTGCCAGGGTGGCTCAGTTGGTTAAGTGTCTGACTTCAGCTCAGGTTATGATCTCACAGTTTGTGGGTTTGAGCCCCGCGTTGGGCTCTGTGCTGACAGCTCAGAGCCTGGAGCCTGCTTCAGATTCTGTGTTTTTCTCTCTCTCTCTGTCCCTCCCCAGCTTGCACTCTCTCTCTCTCTCTCTCTCAAGAATAAATAAACATTAAAACAAAAACAATATTAAGTAAAATACTGGGGTACCTGGGTGGCTCAGTTGGCCAAGTGTCCAACTTCGGCTTAGGTCATAATCTCACGGTTCGTGAGTTCGAGCCCCACATAGGGTTCTGCAGTGACAGTGTGGAGCCTGCTTGGGGTTCTCGCCCCCTTGCTCTCTGCCCCTCTCCACCCGTGCCTGTGCACACTCTCTCTTTGCCTCTCTCACTCAAAATACATAAACTTCAAAAAATAATATTAAGTAAAATGCTAGAAAAACTTCCTGTACATTTCTTTGTTTTTTTTTTCTTAAATAGTTTATTGTCAAGTTGGTTTCCATATAACACCCAGTGCTCATCCCAACAAGTGCCTTCCTCCATGCCCATCACCCCCCCTTCCCCTCTCTGCTACCCCATCAGCCCTCAGTTTGTTCTCAGCATTCAAGAGTCTCTCATGGTTTGCCTCCCTCCTTCTCCCCAACTATTTTTCCCCTTCTTCTCCCCCATGGTCCTCCGTTAAGTTCCTCCTAATCCTCCTATATGTGCAAACATATGGTATCTGTTCTTCTCTGCCTGACTTATTTCACTCAGCATAACACCCTCAAGGTCCATCCACGTTGCTACACATGGCCAGATTTCATTCTTTCTCATTGTCATGGAGTATTCCATCGTATAGATAAACCACATCTTCTTGATCCATTCATCTGTTGATGGACACTTAGGCTCTTTCCATGTTTTAGCTATTGTGGAGAGTGCTGCTATGAACATTGGGGTACATGTGCTCCTATGCCTCAGCACTCTTGTACATTTCTTTGTAAGTAGTGAGCACTTAACCATGTCAATGTTTATAGATTAACAGGCCAGGTTTTCATACAGTCACTAGACGTGTGCATTTGTAGGCTGAGTGATCACATGAAAAGCAGGCCAGGTGAGCTTTGGGGAAACATACGTAGGTTTTCCAGACATAGCTGGATGATTGGGTGAGTACTGCCATCCTGTCGAGAGCAGAGAACTGCAGGAGGAAGGAGGTGACTGGCTGTCTGGGGCAGTCACAGAGGCAGCAGATGTGTGCTCTTCAGATGCGGAATGGTTTGGAGTGGGCTGGAACCCACTCCAGGGTAGGTGGGGTGAGGGTGGAGGGGTGAGGGGTGCTGGGAGACGGAGATTGAAGGCTAGACCACAAAAGATGGAGAGAGGCGCTGAATGTCATGCGAAAGAGGACAAGCTTTACGCAGCGGTGGGCTGTGGAAATGAGGGAGAGAACCCGGAGGATCAGAGTGAGTAGATTAATGCCCTGCAGAAGACAGGACATGGATTGAAGAAAGCAGAGCTGCAGGCGAGACATGAGGCCCTCCCTCCACTATGGTGGTGCAGTCAGAAGGGAGAGGATGCTGTGCGCCGATTTCACACTCAACATGTTTGCTCACTGAATATCAGACATGCCAAATATGCACATTGAAATAAACCATGCACTATATAAACTGCTTAAAGGAAATTCAGGCGTTAGGATAGAGAGATGTATGCTTCCTTAAACCTCGGTCTGATTGCTAATGTATACAGAGGCATTGCATGTCCATAATTGAAGGACTATAGATACAATTTGTAGCAAATCACAGGATTAAAGACTGGAAGGGCCTGCAGGATAAACCTGTGTCTTCATTTTCACTGCATGGCCTTGATCTTGTTGCCGAGGGCTTCTTCACATCCTTGACCATGCCACACACTTGCCCAGCTCAATTTGCTCTTGCGCTTAGCTCTCTGTGTCTCTCTCCTGTCCCTGCCAGGTGAAATCCCATTCATTCTTTCTGCCAAGGTACACAGTCATGTCTGATGCCTTCTGTAACTTTGTTCAGCTAAAATCAATTGCTCTGCTCTGTGCTCCTGTGTCATTTGCATGGAGGCCTATTACATAAATACATATGGAGGCATAGTCATGTGGGGATTGGCGGGTCAGGCCCCAAAGCCAGACTGCCTGGGGTTGCTTTTGACCAGCCATGTAAATTACCGCACTGCTCTGAGCTTTTGTTTTCTTATCAGTGACATGAAGACAACAATAGTATCTCTAATTACACTATCTATCTCATAGCCGTTTTTAGAAGGATCTGACGGGCTAACACATGTGAAATAGAGGGACAATCCCTGGCACACAGTAAGGTGTTAAGTGTGGTAGCTATTTTCCTGCTTGACTTCTGCTTTCTGAGGGTAAGGGGTGGACGTTCTTATTCGTCTCCGTAACCCCAGAGCCTGGCACAGTGCCTGGCCCACTGTGGTCCTCGGAGAGTGCTGTGGAATGAAGGAGGAGACTGAGGTTCAGAGCAGCTCAGGCCATGTCCACAGGCCCCCTAGAACATGCACTCAGAGCTTTGTGAGCCCCAGGCCGTTGAACTGGCCACCCCAGCATGTGGAATAAGCTATTCTGTCTGTGTACCTTGAGCCAGTATGACTCGTGCATTTAAGTTCAGTTTCCAGGTTGCCTTTTATGATATCTTTGAAAGAGACATCTATAGTTAAGAACGTTAAAAAAAAAAAAAAAAGAATGTAAGTGTAAATTACTGTGATTTAGGGAATGATGGGTGTTATTTTTTCACAAGTTTTATATAATGTGAGTGCATGCTAGGGAGTAACCCGAACACAAGTTGTAACTGAACCTGAAGAGTACTTATTAAGATAGGGCTCAAGGGCAGTGTGCATTCTACTTCAGATGTTTGCAGAATGTGGGGTATTTCTAACACGTTAAATGGAGATATTTCCTCACAATATTTATTGGCCTAAGACACTGAAACAGAGGGATGGTCACGTTTGGGGGCCCTGACTGAGAACCTCAATTCCCTAGGTGTGTCTGCTAAGGAGAGGGGGAGGGCAAGGAAGGGTCCAATTTCCTGCCCTCAGGCTAAGATCTTGCCTGGGTTGAGTGTCTTTCTTGGTTTTGGCTCAGGTCATGATCTCATGGGTAGTGAGTTTGAGCCCCACATTGGGCTCTGCGCTGACAGTGTGGACCCTGCTGGGGATTCTCTCTCCTTTCTCTGCCCCTTCCCCTGCTGTGCTCTCCCTCAAAATAAATAAATAAAATATAAGAAAAAAGAACTAAGTTCTCCTGTGTTCCACCTGTAGGTGTCCATCTGCCTTCACTCTGGACCCACTTCTGATTTGAGGGGAGAATCTGAGAATCCCAAACCCACTGAAACACAATTCTGCTGTTGGGCCCAGTTTGATCTGGATCCCCATTTCAGTTAAGGAAACCAATCTGTTGATTTCTCTCTCTGTGTCAGGTTTTTAGGGGCTTTATTTCATGTAATCCTTGCAAGAATTTCACATGCGATGAGCAGATGCCCAGAGAGCAGGATTCAAACCCTGGTGTGCATGGTGGAAACAACCTGAATGCCCATCAACTGGCAAATGGATAAACAAAAATGTAGTATATCCATATAATGGAATATCACTCAGCCATTAAAAGGAATGAAGTACTGATGCATGTTATGTATTAGCTAGGATTCTGGTTCCAGAATATTCTCATCACCCCAAATGGAAAGCCCATACCTATTATAAAGCCCATACATATATAGACATGTAGTATTAATATTATCTATTAATAAATGTGATACAATATATTAATATATGTAAAAAATTAATATTACGTTGTACATAATAAGAGTTATGTCACATGATTATGGAGGCCGACAAGTCCTAAGACCTCCAGTCTGCAGGTTTGAAACTCAGGAGAGATGCTGATGTAAGGTCCAGTCTATGTCTGAGTCCAAAGGCAGGGAAGGACTGCTGTCCCCAGCTTGAAAACAGGCAGGCAGAGAGAGACAGAACAAATTCTCCCTTACTCAGCCTGTATGTTCTATTCAGCCATTCAACAGGTTGGACGAGGCCCACCCACGTTTGGGGAGGACAGTCTCCTTTTCTGTCTATTCACTTAAACGTTAATCTCAACCAGACGCACTCTCATGGACCCCCCCAGAGTAATGTTTAACGAAATATCTGGGTGCCTGGGGGCTTAGTCAAGTGGACACATAAAATTAACCATCACACAGGATAACACGGATGAGCCTCAAAAACACCATGGTAAGTGAAAGAAGCCAGACAAAAGGCTGTATGATTCCATTTACATAAAACACCCAGAACCGGCAAATCTGTAGAAATGGAAGGCAATTATGGTTGCCAGGGGCTGGTGGGCAGGGGGGAGGGGGAGTGACTGCTCAATAGGTATGGGCTTTCCATTTGGGGTGATGAGAATATTCTGGAACCAGATAGCAGGGATGGTCACACAGCACTGTGAACATACTTAATGCTGCTGAATTATATACTTTAAGTTGGTTAAAACGGTAGACTTTATGTTATGTGTTTTTTGTGACAATAATACTCATTTTTAAAACCATGTTGCCTCTATCTTTGAAGATCTCATTTTTCTCACACAGCTTGATGTACTTCTGCCTTGTTCCTGATTCTCCGTTCCTTGCAGCTGGATCCCCTGTGAAGAAATTGCTTAGTTCCTCAGTCCCTCTGCTGCAGGAGCTGAGTGCTTTCTAAGGCCACCCCTCCACTCCTCTTCCCTTCACACAAAGGCTGGACTGGGGCTTTGCCCTAACTAGGAACCCATGATGGTACTTCACCCCGGCTTCCTGCCTGCTTGTAGCTCTTGGCTGACTGCTCCTTCATCCTCTGTGTCTCCACCTGGTCCCAGCTGCTAGTCTAAACTCTCGTCTTCAGCCTGTCACTGTTGGGGCTGGAATTCCATGGGTTGGTGCTGGGCCAGTCTGGGCTTGTCCGTCTCAGGGAGCCGGTCAAGCTGACCTGCGTCCGAAGGCTTCCAGTGTCCTCTCCTCACCCCCACGGTCCTTTCCACCAGTAGATCCCTCCCTCCTCTCCTACCCCATCCCTGACTCTTTGTCTCGCTTCTCTGACTCCCTGCTCCTGTCAGAGTGTCCCCAAGGTGACAGTCAGCCCTCTGCAGAAACTGAACGAAGGCTATTCACTGTGGCCTTCATTGCCCTTCCGCAGCTGGGCCCGTGTTGCCAGAAAACAAGTGGGTATTACCCACCACCCCTCAATAGTCTTCCCTACCTGTGCCTATGGGAAAGATGGGCATCAGGGAAGGAGTCACGTAATCAAAAACAGAGAAGAACTGAAATGCTAGGAATTTTGAACACAAAAGGCAAGAAGAAGAAACCATTACAAGCTCAAAGGAACATGACTGGGGACTCTTGGGGTCTCACAGCATCACTGAAGTCACATGATGCAGGCAGCTCTGTCTTCCACCGAGTCCTCCATCCCCAGGCCCCTGTTCCGTCCTATAGGTGCTTAATTCCATTGCACCGCATCTTCCCGCCAATCTGAACCACAGCCACCCTCTCAGCAGCCTCGAGACACCTGGAGACAGGGAACACTGCTCATTCTCCGAATAAGTGGCCATACTTCATTTGCCATAAATTTCCCAAAGTCCCTGCCTGAAAAGGATGATGTCATTAGACATGTAAATGGAAAAAAAAAAAAAAAAAAAGGCCCTTCTTGTAGTCTTCGGGCTATAAGGGAAGCAGGCTGCGTTCCGGAGAGACGCTGTGGCAGGGAAAGAGCTCAGCGAGGCCTGGGTCACCGGCGCAGGGCAGGCAGGATAGAATGACCTGGGGCCCCATCAGACTTCCGGCGGGGGGAGGGGCTGAGGGAAGAGAAGTACAGGAGCCCGGAAATGGGTTCAGTGCTTCGGCCTGGAAAAATAGATCTCATGCCGATTGAGGGAATCAAGCGGTTTCCATCTCGGTCCTACCAAGTCCTGCAGTAAATACCAAGAGGAAATAAGACGCAGTCCCTGCCCTCATGGGGATTTTGCCTAACTGGGGGAGGCAGGGAGGCCAGGCACAGACTCCATGCCGGGGGTACCTGCATACAATCGATGAGCAGTGCTGGACTAAATGGGGATTCAGAAGAGGGCGGGGGCGCTAGTGGCTGGGAGAGCTCTGAGAAGGGGCAGCTTGAGCCAGACCTGAGCACTGAGTGGGAGCTGGGACATGGAAAGGGAGGGACGTTCTAGGTGGAGGCCCGTGTGACACAGTCGGGGGATGGTGAGTAGTGGCGTCTGGCAGATCAGAGTCCAAAACAGTAGTGAAAAAAGCTTGGAAAGAAGAGTGATGACGGGGAAACATGGTGCGGGCTTGACTAGCGTGACTCTGCGTGGCCCTGTGCCTAGGTTCTTCGCCCCTGAACGGCCGTGAGAAAACAGCGGTGTGATCCCTAAAATGCAACGGGATACTTGATAGGAAGCCGTTCCTCCAAAGAGGGCACTTCTGGTCTTCGCTTCCTGGGCTGGGCTGCCTGAGCAGTAGCCCGCAGGCTGTGTGCAGCCCCAGGGGTCAGGGAGCGGGAAAGGAATGTCAAAACCCTGGCAGAGAGGGAATTAGGAAGGGTATGAGAGGGGCCTGTGGAAAGTTAATTCCCAGCTGGTTCTGACCGCACTTCTGGCAAAGACCAGAAGCTCTAATGGGATGCACAGAGGTCCTGGGAGCTGGGCAAGTTACCGGAATGGGAAGCTTTGCAGTGATCTCGCAGGCCCTGCTTAAGGCAAGAAGATCATGTCTGAAATCTTTTCCGGAAAGCTCTTAAGCAGTGGGGGCTGCCAATCCCTAATACCCCAAACGGAAGCAGAATGTGTGGGATAGAAAGGGAGAGGCTCTACCCTCCCCTTATCAATCATCGTTGCCAGCCATTTTTCACTCCGGCTAAAAATTTAGTAGGTATATTAAAATGCATCCAGGCACAATAAAACCTTGTTTGAAGTTTAAAATATAGCTTGTCAGATGAGTATTTAGTGGTGTGTTTTAATATGCATAAGTGCAAACCAGAATTTAATGTGTAGGCTAAAGTACACATTAGCAATTTCATAAGTGATCTAAAATTGCAATGTACACGAGCAACTGGGGGTGGGGGGAGGCGGGGGTGAGGGGGAGAGAGGGAAACAAAATATCATAAAACTCGGGATCTATTTCCTTTATTCCCCTAAGTAGGACCTTGAATTCCCAGGTGAATTTATAATGGAGTTTCCTCTGACTTATTTATTATTTTCATTGAGATGAAATTCACATAACATAAAATTAACCCTTTTGCAGAGTATAATTCAATGACATTTAGCATACTCACGGTGCTGTGCTGGGCCACATCACCTCTCTCTGCTTCCACAATAGCACCATCACCCCTAAAGGAAACCCTGCATCCATTAAGCAGTCGCTCCTCATTTCTTCTGGCCGTGACTAATCGGCTTTCTGTCTCTATGGATTTACCTATTCAGGATCTCTCTCTCTCCCTCTCCCTTTATTTAAAAAATGTATTTATTATTCTGCTTTTGTTTCTTTCTCATGATGCACAGGAACTTGTGTGTTTCTCTGGACCACCAGGAAGACCTGCTGCTTTGGAAGAATTCAGAGGTTGCAATGCTGGGAGCCAATATGTCAATTGGTAGAAAGGAGGGGGACCACAGGATAGAAGCTAGCTTTCTAGAACCCAGGATAAGTAAGGCTGGGAGAGCATCCTACTAAATTTTTCCTAAGGGTGCTATGAAACGTTTTGTATTATTGACCCCTTTGCAGTCTGATGAAGCTCTTGGACCTCTTTTTAGAATAATAATCTGAATAAAATAAAGCATACAGGATTACAAAGGAAACCAACTATATTGAGATGCAGCTATAAAATACTGAAGTATTTGTTGGTCGAGTAATATATATACTTCTTTATTAACCCATTCAATAACAAGATCTAACTGTGGGTCTAATAACGCTGTGATTTTAAAGTAGTGAGAGGTGTAAATTATATTTTGAGATATCTGCAACATTATAATGTGACATGAAAATATCTGATTTCTACTGATTGCAAAGTCATAGGTATTGCTAAGAATACTGTAGCTTGTTGCTTATGTTCATAATTAAAAGGAACATGAATTTAAGTTCATGAAAACAAAGATATAATCTTCCCCCATCCAAGTTCACCCATAGACCTTAGTTAAGAACCCTTGCTCTGGGATCAATGGTGTCTAATCTATTTTTATCCAGGGATTCCTCTGAGAATCTAATACAAGCTGTCTGTAGACGCTCTATGGAAAAACAAACAAAAAACAAACAAACAAAAACCTCCCCACTTATCTACAGATACAAAAATTGTATCATGTTTGTGGACTCCCTAGGGCCCATCCATAGACTATTTCCAAGCTAATGGACCTCAGGTCAAAAACTCCAGTTCTAGATGTACCAATGGTCAAGGATGCTGTACCAGTTAGCATTCTTCATCTGTAAAGAACAGAAACTAGCTCTGGAACCAGTTAGTTTTAGAGGATCTTTTTTTTTTTTAATGTTTTTTTTATTCATTTCTAGGAGAGAGAGAGAGAGAGACAGCGTGAGCAGGGGAGGGTCAGAGAGAGAGGGAGTCACAGACCGAAACAGGCTCCAGGCTCTGAGCTGGCCGTCAGCACAGAGCCCGACGCGGGGCTCGAACCCACGAACCGCGAGATCATGACCTGAGCGAAGTCGGACGCTTAACCGACTAAGCCACCCAGGCGCCCCTTAGAGGATCTTTGTAGTAGAAGCTTCTGGACAGCCTTACCTGAATCCCACATCTGGGATGAGTAAACTCCATCCAAGGCCAGGCTTTTGACTCTCTGATCATCATTCCATGTTCTGTTCTGAGTGGCCTTGCTTAGGTCAGGTGGCCTTCCCTTAACTAGTGGAAAGCTAGGCACCTTGATGAAATACTTCAGCAGACTGTAACTAATGAGGAAGAATAATTTGTCAGAAGGAATTTGAGGCACTATTACTAAAAAATATATTTTAAAAAATTTTAAGTTTATTTTGAGAGAGAAAGAGATCACGAGTTGGGTAGGGGCAGAGGGAGAGAGAGAGAGAGAGAGAGAGAGAGAGAGAGAGAATCCCAAGCAGGCTCCACACTGTCAGCACAGAACCCAATGCAAGCCTTGAACCCATGAACCGTGAGATCATGACTTGAGCCGAAACCAAGAGTCGGATGCTAAACGGACAGAGCCACTCAGGCACCCCCAAAATATTTTCTAAAGAAAAATGAAATGAAAAGAAAAAAATAATGTCCATGGTGTGGACATGAGGAAGGCAGAAGGAAAATAAACTTTACATCCCATGAAAAGAATTATGAGTACTGATTGTTTTAAAATTATAAGACATTTTCCAGGAACATTTTGATGCTTCTGAAATCATCATATGGCTTTCAGTGTGTGTATACACTGAAAGCAGCCCTCCCTCTTTGCCACTCTTAGAAAAGTAAACTTGGTAAGTCAGTGTTGCGTCCTACCGTTGAGGAGTCTTGGAACTGAGAAAAGTGTGGCCTTACGGAGTCAAAGCCATTCAAGGTGATTCCTTGAAACTTCGGGAAGCACATCCACGCCTGTGCACTTCATGCCAGTTTCTTTTAATCTTTTCTAATGCGTATGTTACCTGACTCAGCTGTCATTTTCCATCAGGTGTTTGTTGCACTACTGAATGTGGAGATAAAATTCAGTTCCACTGAATGGATGTTCACTGAACAGTAGCTACTAGTCAAGCTCTCTTCCAGGCACTGTGAGCATCACAGAAGGAGAATAACACAGAGTCTGCTCTCCAAGAGCTTAGAGCTTGGATGTAGAGATCACACACACACAGGAACCAGGTGAAATACTCACCTGTACTGCTAACCTAAGTGATACTCACTTGGAATGCTTACTTAGGACTTCACAGGGAGTCAGGAGTTCAGAGAGCAGAGTGTGGGCTGAGTAGAGAAGGAACAACCTGCGATGTCCCTGTCCTGTGTCTCTGCCTATATGGAGACAGGGCTCCCAGGACGCGGTCTGAAAGGAATGAGGCACTGAGCAATTGCACACGGCATCTTGGTCATTATCTAAGAGATACAGAAGCCGTGTGTGAGAAGGGCCATGTGCCAATGGGCTTCTCACTGGGTCAATACCCATTCATCTCTCAGGTCTCTGCTTTACGGTCACTTCCAGAAAGATCTTCCCAGGCCTCTCAACTTAAAACTAATTCTCTATTCTCTTGAATGCTGAGAACAAATTGAATGCTGATGGGGGTGGGGGAGAGGGGAATGGGGGTGATGGGCATGGGGGAGGGCACTTGTTGGGATAAGCACTGGGTGTTATATGGAAACCAACTTGACAATAAACTAAGGAAAAGAAACTAGTTCTCTATTAAACTTTTTAAACAGTAGCTTGTTCTTTTCCTTCAGAACGCTTAGTATGATTTGGAATTAAATGTTTTTCTCTCCACTGATTTGTGAGCTTCTCTCGGTAGGGAAGGACTGTGCCATTTTGCTTGCCTCTGTATCCACAAAATTCAGTATTTTGCCTGCCCATATGAGGTGCCCAGTTAATATGTGCGGACTGATTGAAAATTTAAGTACAGGCTAGAAATCATACCTTTCTGATAATGATGAAGGTTAATGGGGGCCAAGGACATAGTTTTTATTTTTATTTTAAGTTGTTTTAATGCTTATTTATTTTTGAGAGAGAGGGAGAGACAGAGCTCAAGCCACAGAGGTGCAGAGAGAGAGGGAGACACAGAATCTGAGGCAGGCTCCAGACTCTGAGCTAACAGCTCAGAGCCTGACATGGGGCTCTAACTCTGTAGGTGATGTGAGATCATGACCTGAACCAAAGTCAGATGCTTAACTGACTGAGCCACCCAGGCGCCCCAAGGACATAGTTTTTAAGAAATACCTTTTGACGTTAGAAATGTTCCAGACCAAAAGGGACAATTGGCATATGAGCCACCGATGAAGATCTGAGAGTTACAATAATTAAGAAGTGTTGCCTCTTGATTTGGCATTTAAAACCTGCAGTGGACTGTTTACAACCACGGAATCGAGGTGAAGCTCCCCGGTTTCCTTCTACCATGGGGGCCAGCCTGCCTTTAACAGAACTCTAAGGAGCTGTGTTGTTCATATAGTCTTATTCCCCCAAGCAGATAGCAAAACAAAACAAAAATTAAAAAAATGAAACCCCGAAAGGAGTTCGAGAAGCATGAAGACAGGCAAGTTAATGAAGCCCTTCTTTCTCCTGAAATAGAAACTTAACGTTTGCCAGCAGGGAGAAAGCGGTGAAGAAATGGAGTTGAAAGAATCCAATGGCGTTCTTGGCTTGAAGAGTCGGCTTTGGTTGCAGCAATGGGGACTGGAGTAGGGGTTCCTTCCCATGCTTTAGCTGAAGACATAAATTTCACAAAGCCAGAGGCAGTGAGCGTGAAGATCTTTCATGAACTTTTCACTAGTGCTCCAGTGCCTCTGTACGATTGAAAGCAGAGATCTTTCAACTTGTCCTTTTATGGGATTTTACAGCTTTATGGAAACAGGCAAGGCTACCTTTTACTTTAGAATTAAGTATGATTTTGTTCAAGGGCTTCTTTTCAATACATATATTCAATATTACTACCAGTAAGAAAAAGACAAAAAGACATTTTTATTATAATATTTGATACTTATGTGGTAGCTCTCTCTGAGGAGTTCAAAGTCCAGCTAAGTGTAGGAAATGAGTAGGCTAGCTTCTGGTGGAAATGCAAATGTCTGGGACTTAATGCTACAGAACTTCTCAAATATACAAAGTTGGGTATTTGGGTATCTTCCCATCTCGGATTAGGCATCTGGATGTCTTCTTTGGAAAAACATCTATTCATGTCCTCTGTCCATTTCTTCCCTGGATTATTTGTTTTTTGGGTGTGGGGTATGAGAAGTTCTTTATAGATTTTAGATACTAACCCTTTATCTGAAATGTCACTTGCAAATGTCTTCTCCCATTCCGCAGGCTGCCTTTTAGTTTTGTTGATTATTTCCTTTGCTGTGCAGAAGCTTTTTATTCTGATGAAGTCCCAATAGTTCATCTGTGCTTTCGTTTCCCTTGCCTCTGGCGACGCGTCTAGTAAGTAGTTGCTATGGCCTCAGTCAAAGAAGTTGCTGCCGTGTTCTCCTCTAGGATTTTGATTGTTTCCTATCTCACATCTAGGTCTTTTATCCATCTTGAATTTATTTTCGTGTGTGGTATAAGAAAGTGGTCCAGTTTCCTTCTTCTGCGTGTTGCTGTGTCCAGGTTTCCCAGCACCATTTGTTAAACAGACTTGTCTTTTTTCTGTCGGATAGTCTTTCTTGCTTTGTTGAAGATGAGTGGACCATATTTCCTCTTTCAGATTAGGGAAGTTAAATTTCACTCCTTCCCTAGTTCTAAAGAAGTCTTTCTATAATTGTAGGCTTGTGGAAATTCGTATCAGATTTAAGTTCAACTCATACCTAAGGAGGTTAATTGTTTGACCTCTGTATTCAGGCAGGCCTTGGTGACTTACTTGCATGATCTAGGCCTCAGTTTTCCCCTTTATAAACAGGGACTAAAAACAGGATCTCTTCTTAGGGTTAGGTTAAGTAGCTTTTCCTCCAGTGGAACAGTGTGGATGACCTGAGAAAGACTCGCCCTGCCATAAGGACATACACACGTGCGTGTGAGTGTAAGGACACGCATATATGCACACATACTTGGTCACCGACCGAACCCCAAACCCAGGGCTTTCTTCCCAGCAGGACCTCTCCAGAACCCTGGTCACAGATGCAGTCCTGGAAGCGAATCCTCTTCCCAAGTTCTAACCTGTGAAGCTAGGTGACTGCCAAGTACACATGAGGCAGAGAGGGAAACAGGGAACAATAGCAACAACTAAGGTAGATTGAGCGACAGTCTACTGAGTCTGCTGAGACCTTGCAGGGACCGCCTGGACTGGCACCATTACCAAAACAGTTGCGGGGAGAGATGGAGGTTGACAACTTTTTATTTTGCAAAAAAAAAAAAAAAAAAACTGATGCAAAATCAACCCCCCCAACTACCACAAATATCATATTCACTGATATGAAAAAGGACAACATTTAAGCTTTGCTTTGCTTTTACTACTTTCGTTTTGCTGCTGGATGGCAATAACCTCTCCACAGACCTGCTATCCTCCGCCGATGAGTCTGAGACCTTTGTGGTAGCGACTTCGGGCAGCCACGGCATGGACGGGCCGAGGGGGCAGGTTTATGGACATACGCCGTGGACCTCTGCTCCTGGCAGCTGCAGCCGGGCCACGAATCCAGCTTTGGTTTGGAGGGTTCGTATGTCTGCGAACGCTCTGAGGCACTCAGACGTCACCCTTCTCCTGCTTCACTGCTTCGATCATTTATCCCTGGCACAGCATGGCACTATATGGCACATCGCTGATGCACAAGGTAGTGTTTCCTGGTTTATCCTGAGCATGAGTCCTTGTCCTCTTTGCAGTGTCACACAGGGACCCAGCATGGCATGTCTTCCCCAAACCTCTCCTCACTGTATTCTCTGTCTTCACAGCATTCCCAGAGAGTGAAGAATGATGCGCGAGTGCTCATCAATTTGCCATGCTTTTGCCATGTTTGTTTATGTCCCCACGGCCATAGTGTGTCATATAACCTAGCCCAGGGTCAGTGTGGGAGAGGGCTGCAGCAAGGGCATGGATACCGAGGTAGGATTCATTAGAGGTCATTAGTGCAACATTGTGTGAACGTTTCCTTCTTCTATGCGCATTGTGAGACACGGAGCTTTAACTTCTATATTATGGTGCTTTCATGAAGACACAATAGAGATGTTATGACTAGTATAAGGAAGCATTTGGAGTCACCTTATTAAGGGCCCAAATCCTACATCAAATGGCTCTGCTTGCCTCATAAAATTATTCATTAATTTTTAGCAGCGGCCTTGGGAAGTTATGTACATAATATTTAGAGGAAAATGGCATTTACAATTATAATGAATTAAAGCAATCCACACGGTAATACCACCTCCCTAGTTTGGAACTTGAGGCTTGCTAATTTCATATTTAATGGCATGCGTGTCCCCCCCAGACCATCTGCCCTAGTATGTGTGGTGGTATGTACGCGCCTGCCTCATCTACTAGACGTCCAACTCCTCTGGAAGCAGGAATCTCACCTCACCCATGTTTATTTTCCTCACCCTTGCAGCCCCTGTACCACTCAGTAGATGTTCCCTAAATGCTTGCTGAATGAATGAATCAGTAGTTGCCATTTGTTAAACACCTATACGTTCCAGGCACTTCGCTCCTAGACTGGGTCACCAGTTCTTTCTCAATGCCACAGAGAAGTGCTATTCTCTAGAGTTTTCCCCTGAGAGGGGCCGAGGTGCAGAAAGCCCAAGGTGGATGGGCTGGGATTCCAGCCTGGTCCCATCTGATGCCAGGACACTTTCCTCACTGCTGCTTTATGTGTGGAGCAGGAAGCAGACAGTCAAAAGCGAAAGCCTCAAGGTGTTGCGAGGGGCACAAAGAAACCAGGAAGGGGTAGTAGCCTGCAGCGGCCCTCAAACTGTTCACTGTCTCTGCAATAAAGTAAACGCTGTTCATTAAGAGATTGGCCAGTGAAAGCCTGCTTGAATCATCCTTGTAGGAGAGCCAGCTCTACATCTCTTTAAAAAACTGAGACCAGTTAATCCTTGCCAGTGAGGAGAGGAGGGACTGGAGAGACCTTGCTCCTAATACGCAGGTGCACAGTATCAAGGTTCAAGGCTGTCCTCAGGCAAAGGTAGCCGTTTTTTTACGTTTTGCCTAAGGTTTTGATTACCTAGTAGATCAGTAACAATACTAAAAATAGCTACCATTTAGATACTACAGTATACACGGGATGGGGGGGGGGGTGGCAGCTGTGCGAAACTCTTTACATACAATGCATGATCTCATCTAATCTCACAACCCACTTGACACAGATTTTATTATTCTTAATTTATAGATGAGGTAACTGCGCCCAGAGAGATTAGCTTTCCAGAGATCTCCCCGCTTTTAAGTGGTAGATCTAAAGCCTAAGTCTATTTGACCAAAAGCCCTGAATAACATGTAGCTGTGGGCTTGCGCGGCTTTGGGGCCGGTCTGAGGTGGGGGAATGGTGAATCCCATTTATTCATGCAAAGCTGCGCACGTGTCTGTGTAATTTACAAAAAACAAATCCAGGTCAAGATATCCGTCCGCTTCAGGTTTAAAAGCCTACTGTGGAGAGCTGCACAAATCTCTACTGATTCATTCACTCTTTCGCTCCCTCAACAAGTATTTATTGCGCACTTCAGTATTCCAGGCAGGGCGCCCTCGGAGAGAGAACGTTGACCCCGAGAGACAGGGTGTTTTGCTCCTCTACCCCCCTCCTCCCCTCCCCACCCCTTCTCGGATTGTACGACCTCGTGGCGACGCTTCCAGAGAAGCAGGAAATGTGTCAGCCAGGGATGACCTGGTACCGGCGGCGCCCAGCGACTGGGTGGTCAGGGCAGGCTCCCCGGAGGCGGCGGCGGCGGCCCGGGGTCGGCACGCGAGACCGGTCTGGCGGCGCTGCGGCACCGGCTCCGAAACGAGCGCTGGGACCCGGCCGGGCCGGGGGCGGGGCCCGGGGCCAGGCGGTGGGCTGAGGCCGAGGTTCGGGCGGGGGCGGCCGGCGAGTTAGGGTTAGGGCGAGAGGATTCGGCTTCCCGGCGGCAGAGGGCGCCTGGCGCTGTGGTCCGGCGCGCCTGAGCCGCCCGCGCGGGCGCCGAGAGGAGAGGCGAGGCGAGGCGGGGAGCGCGAGCGACGGCGGCCACTGCCACGTATTCCCGGCAGTGGCGGCGGCGGCACGCGAGGAGGTGAGCGGCGCCGGCGCCCGCGGGCAGGTGGGCAGGGAGCGGCGCGGCGGGCGGGCGCGGGGACCGGGCGCCGGGACAGCGCGGTTCCCGCCGCGCCGGCTCCGCCTCCGCGCCGGGCTGCCGGCCGAGGCCCGGGCGCGGAGCGGGTCCCGAGCGCAACTCGTGCCGGCGGGACGGGCGGGGGCAGAGGGGACGCGAGCCCGTCCGCCAGTCGCCGCTCCGGACGGGCATCCCCGCCGCCCGCGGGAACGGGGCCGCGGCCGGAAAAGTTGGGGCGGACCGCTAGCCCGCGTGGGCCGGGCGGGAAGTGCGGGTGCGGAGCGGACCCCGGGGTGCGCAGGGACGCGGTGAGAGGGGGCCCCGGGCTGGAGGGAGGGCGGCCGGGAGGGCCCCGTTTGGGAAAGCGGGAGATGCGGATCCTCTGAGGGCCGGGAGAAAGGGGGTGCGTTCTGGGTCTCCGGCTGCAGTGGGCAAGTGTCCGGCCCGGGAGCCCTGCGGGTGAGGAGGGAGCGAGGGGGAGGCCCTACGGGGGGAGGGGGAGTGGAGAGAAGGGGGGCGAGCACCGAGGACCCGAGGCGAGCCGCTGCGGGGTGGCTTTGCCTACTCGCCGCCTCCGTTGGGGCAGACCCAGAGAGAGGGGTCAGGCTCAGAGTTGGGGACACCCCCGGGCGTCTGAAGACCGGATGGAGGAGTTCCCGTAAGGGCTGCGGGAGGGAGCTGGTGGTCGCTTCCCCTGCCGCTTGGGTCAGCTACCGCTCCTCCCCATCTGTCAGGTTCACCTCCCCGACTGCAGTGCTTCTGCCCTGGGGAAGTTGAGGAGGGATCCCCGAGTGGATGAGATGTTTAGGGGCTCCAAGGTGAGCAGGACTGGACGGTGTGAAATCCTAAGTGTCGCAGAGAGCTGTCTGAAAACACACCTCTGATCTCCTCCCACGTCCACCCACCCCGTTCCCTCCCCGGAGGACGCGTCAGGAATTTCCTGGCTTGGGCCAGCAGGTCCTCAAAGCCCAGCAGCACATCTACCCACAGGGGCCTGGGTATCCTGCAGGGAAATAGGAAGTGGCCCTTTCTTCTCTAGCTGTTATTTCAGAAACAAGTGGTGCTGGAGATGTGGGATGCTTTATTAGAACGTCCTGTGTGGTGCCCCTTGACAACAGCCATGACTCACGTTGGCTTTTTTCTTTCTTTTTTTTTTTTTTTAATGAACTTTGTCTTCAGGACACAAGTGTGCCAGGTCATTTGCGACTGATAGAGCTGGAGACCCGCACTGTGGGCCTTTTGAGCCCTTTCTAGTCCTGGGGTATATTAGCAAGGAGTATTATCTTCGATGAGCCCTGTCTGGGCCTCGGTTTCCTTTTCCCCGAAATGGGGTATAAAGACAGAGCTAGCCGGCCTGATGGAGTCAGAAGAGAAACGGAAACCTTTCTCCTTGTGAGGCCACATCACTCACACGAAGTCAGCTCCAGCCTCTTATAAAGAAATTAGGATGGACTCACAACAGATAAGATGCAAAAAAGATTGCAAAAAGCAAAACAGAATAAAGTGACAATAGTCTGCACAAGATGTATGGTATGAATACTGTTGTTGTGCAGGCAATTAGCGTACGTGGCTGTCTAGTGGTCTTTACTAGAGAGTTGTTAACTGTGCTTTAAAAAAGTCATGTATATTTTAACCTGCAGCCCTGAATTTTTTTCTTTTGTTTTAACCTCCAAGCCTGGAGTGGATGTTCAGTTTGGTTGCTTTTGGTGCAGCCTTATTGGAAGAACATGCCCAAGATGAGATCCCCAGAATCTCTTACTGCCACAGTATGAAAGGTTTCTTTCTGACACTGGGGTCCATGTACCACCACACTTCTGTCCTCTTTTCCACGGTGGCTCGAGAAGGCGTCAGCTAATTCCTGTTATGTCTGGCATTTCTGAAATTCCCACATTTCTTTTCAAGTGAGTGTAATTTATAAGCACACAGTTCATTAGATGCAGCACATTAAAAATAACCTGAAGGAGGGGCACCTGGGTGGCTCAGTAGGTTAAGCATTGGACTTGGGCTTAGGTCGTGATCTTGTGATTGGTGGGTTCAAGCCCGGCATCGGTCTCAGTGCTGACAGCTCAGAGCCTGGAGCCTGCTTCTTATTCTGTGTCTCCCTCCCTCTCTCTGCCCCTCCCCCGCTCACACTCTGTCTCTGTCTCTCTTAAAAATAAATAAACATTAAAAAAAAAAGCCTGAAGTAATAATGTGTCCACTCCACCCTTATCCCCCAGGCCCCCTGGGCAACCTTTTACTAGAACTTCCAGGTCATCTGCTGGCTGTCTTGTTTGGAAGCCAAGGGTCACCACAGAGTTAAAATGACATGGCTGGACCAAACAGCACATTAATGATTAAGCCATGATGCTGAGGAGAGCAGGATTTAAAAAAAAAATTTGTTTTGGTATTTTATCATAACTGAATGCTCCTGCCATTCTGTTCTATTAGCTTTCAAACTCCATATTGGGCTTGACCACATCATTTTCAGTAATTCTTTTTTTGTCAGTTTCTTGGAAGCTGCAGTTAGTGGTTATCTTTGGGTTTGAAGTGGTAAAATTATATCCTTTCCAACAAGTAAAGGCTTAACTAATTAGATTGGATTTTTAAAAGATGTGTAGTGCGTATATATGGGTGCCTGTCTGTGTGTCCACGTTTTACTTTAACCAAAGGCTATTAAATTAATGAAAACGATGATGCTAATAATAGTACCTATTTGAATTACTACCATTTATCAGACACTGGGAGGTGAGAAAACAAACCTCATAAAAGCATAACCCTGCCAGTGTTGTGGCTGGCTCTCACAAGTTACCGATGATCTCTGCAGCCAAAGAGCCTTTTTGTAATAGTGGCAAAGGAATTCTTAGCTCTCCTACAGGGTTGAGGTGTTAAATGAGATAATGTATGTGAAAAGCAATGTGTGAACTGTAAAGTGGCCTCTAGCCCCGGATAGTTTTTAGCATAAGCACTCGGGGACACTAGAAGCTTGAGTCCATGAGTCTTGGCATGTGGAGGCCTCGGCATGCCTCCTGAGCCCATCCCCTGAGCCCTCTGAGCCTGGTCCCTCATATGTAAAATCAGGCTCACTGCTTTACATTAAATGAGATATATAGTGGGTGCTCAGTAAAGCTTGGCGTTTACCCTTTTCTCTCCCCTTGCCCACAGGCACTTGGGATAATGGGATTGATGAAATCTTCCAGTAGGAATTGTCCTCAAGGGAAAAAGGCTTTTATGGTACGTTTTTGTACTTATGAATAATTCTTTCAGCTCTTGCCTCCCCACCCCCACGCCTAATGCACACAGCGAATATTCCTGGCCCTGCCATCATCTACAAGGGAGAACAAAACCAGAAGCCGAGGAGGACAGTCTTTGATAGAAAGTTGAAGATGGGCGAGGCTAGTTTCCCTTTGGCTGTTTTGTGAATGTCTCCGTTTCATTCATTTTCTCGGACCGGGAAGAGATTGTGAATTTGGGGAGGTTTCTAGCTGGAAGGAGGCACTGGAAGGACTGTGTAAGGTGGGAGGGCAGGGTGGGTCAGGGCTGGACAGGAGATGGAAGGGTTGGTGCGCGGAAACTTACACCCTGTTTGCTGCAGGATTTGGCTAAGTATGGGGCCAGTTTCCATCAGGTCCTGTAAGGTTCTCTTGCGGGGCTTTGAAGTTTTTGTGCTCCAGGCAGATTTTGACTGGTTGTGGTGGCATCATAAATGAGTTTCCAGAGTAAGTTGTATGCTGCAAAGGAAATTAAATTCCAAGGCGGTGTTGTGAGTGATGCCAGACTTTCTCTGAGAATTTTATTAAGATTCAGGCAGCCTATAAAAGCACTTCTTAGTTCTCTGAAGATATTAATTAAGAAAGAGGTTTTTTTTTTTTTTTTTTTTTTTAAATAGAAGTGTCTCCTTTGTGAGCTTTTGAAATGTAATCTAATCTTTGGAACAAATGAAGTCCCCAAAATCATACAGCTATATATTTTAAAAGCATTTCCTCCGCAAAGTAATCTTTTCCTTCTCTTCCCATTCCTTCCCTTCTCTGGCATTATTTTGATAGTGAGTTAATTTTGGTTTCTTTCGCATTTTGGTTGTTGATGACCGTTTGTTTCCGGATCTCTAATGTGCGTCCTTTGCCCCTGAGTTTGTGGTAGTCATTCATTATGAAGAGGTGGCAAAGGACAGACTCTGGAGCTGGGAGGGGGGAACAGGTCGAGTCATCATCGTCATGGTTCTTGGAGAGCAAGGCTGTCTGTCACTTGGATTTACTCCTCACAGCAGCTCTGGGGGGTTGATTGTGTCCTCGACGCACAGATGAGGAGATGGGCTCAGGAACACGTGAGTGTCCATGTAGCCAGCCAAGGGTTAGTCCAAGTGTCGGCCGTGACCTGTGTGACTCCAGGACCTGTGCAAGTAGAGGCCTCGCAAGCTCTGCCAGGGTTGGACTGTGTCCTGTAGGCTGGGGGTTCCCATGTAGGGAGGGGGGGTCAGGGGGGGTATGAGGCTGGGACCGGAGATAGGAGTCCATCAGAGTTCTTGGCACTGTGGGACGGTGATGGGGGCTTGAACTGGAGACATTAGGACAGGGCCGGTGGTGATGTCGAACGGGGACGTGTCAGGATGATAGAGCTCTGTCCCTTTGGGTATGGGCATTGAGAGAAGGAGGGGCCAAGTCCAAGCCATTCTTCTCTCTCCTTGCCCCTCCCCATTGGAACTCTGGTCTGCATGCTGGGAACTGGAGATGCTGACCCTTGGTAGACTGAAAGCAGCCTCTGCAGAAACCAAAATTGCCCCTTTGGTCTCTTTTGACAGCTGAAAAGGTGCCCAAGTAAAACCTGAAAGTGCCTTCCCTTCTCTTTGCCCATCTCCCAGCCTTATCATTTCTGCCTTTCTAGGAGCATCTCAGAGGCTGGAAGTCAGTTTATCTGATACTGACACCGTCCAGGGAGATGCTGGTTTGAGCACTCAAGCAAAGTGGAAAGCACCAAAGGGAAAGGGCCCCTAGAGAAGGAAACCTCCCTGGGGTGGAGTCTGTGCCCCACTCTTCCCTGCTGGACTCCGTGACCCACCAGGGCCTCCATCTGGCTGTTCCCCAGGAGTTGGTCTGCCTCTAGGTGGGGGTGCCTTGCGGTCAGCAAGCGTGCAGGGGCTGGCCAGGGAGGGATGGTGGGTGGGTTCACAGTGGTGGCCAGGGAGGGATGGTGGGTGGTTCACAGTGGTGGCCAGGGAGGGATGATGGGTGGTTCACAGTGGTGGCCAGCTCTGCGAGATGAGCGCCCTTCCCCTGAAGGGTGCAGACTGCGCAGGGAACCACCCCATACTCCAGTGAATCGGAGGCAGAGCAAGGGGAGATGTTTGGTCCTGGTGGCTGGTATCCACATGCGCCTGTCATTGGATGCAGTGTCTTCAGGAATATGCTGGTCTCATGCCCTCTCCCAAATTTAGTGCTAGCCTCCATAATAAACTTGCTTGGGCTCCCATTTTCCAGCCTGCATAACACCCATGCCCTTTAGATAGTTTCCTGTCGCTAAGCTAAGCAGGTTGATCAGGTTTGGGCTTTATTTGGACTTGATCCTCATCATAAGGAGGCCATAGGTTAACTTTATCGGACTGCCTGTTTCCTGGCACCTGCAGTCACAAGCTGTCTCTGCCTTGAGTTGCTGCAGAAGATTCAGCTCCCTGACTTTCTGCTTTCCCTCCAAGGTGGAACACCTTTCATTGTCCCGAGGGCACCTTCTGGTATCCACCCTGGCCGTGGCAGCTAGCGTGCCCCGTGAGTTTGTCTGTTGCACAGGGTACCTGCTTAAGGGAAACACATTGCTCCCTGGGGATGTTAACTGTCCCACCTGCTTCTTGAACATTACGGACGGAAGCAAAGCCCCTTCGCTGATTTTCTTTTTGCTCCGTGTTTAGCTGTGCCTGTGTATTTAGGGTGTGTGTTTGTTTTAATTATTACCGGGAAGCAAAAAGGGTGTTTATCAACTGTTTGAATCTACAGAAGTGCTACTGCTGGCAAGCAGAAAGAATAAATATATATTTAGCCAGGCTCCCATTGATTTATCTCTCCTTTTCTCCACATTGTTGCTGTTTTTTTGGCAGAACCGGCTGATTTGTATACTGGTTCAGTTTGGATTTCAGGAGCTAGTGTCGAAAGATGCTTGGGCTGTTTGCCTAAGTGGAGGGGCTCCGGGGAGCGAGCCTGGGGTTGCAGGTCTTGGGGTCTTGGCCTTCTCTGTGCTCCCAGGGGAGCCTGGCACACGGGTGCTTTTGAGGGGAGGGTGGAATTTGGCCAGGCACTTCCTCCAAGCAGCTCTCCTGGCCTTTCCTCTGCTGTCGGAAAGAGGAAATATTCTCTTAATTTTGGCTTTCTCTTTTCTCTTCCTGTGGGGGTGAGAGAGAGGAAAGGGGTGGGATAGTGAGATTTGGAGCCCAGCAGGCTCAGGGTAGCCTCAGCCAAGCGGCGGTTTCCACAGAACCTTTATGGAAGTTTCCCTTGTCTCCCACCTTTCCCTTCTTGCCTGTTGCTCCCTGTCCAGTCTGTCCTCAGTGGTTTAGAAATTGGACTTGAACATCAGTGTTGGGAAGACCTTGGAGCGTGGCACCCAAACTTGTTGAGATGGGTGCGGCCGTTTGCACCAGAACAAAAATCCTGTTTGGCTGTTCTGTTTTGATCAATTGAGTTGCCTTAAATAGTAGAAGTGGCCCTTGCACCCTCCCCACCCTCCCCATTCAAGCAGTGTGGAAGCACCTAGCAGAAAATGTAAAATCCTCCGTCACCCAGCACCTCTCCCCCACGCACTGCCTTCCTGCTGGGTCCTCAGAGATCACCAGGTTTAGCAGTTTGCGGTGTATCCTGAAACTGCCCATCAGCCCACGTAGACACAGATGCGTGCAGTTTTGTTTCTTGTGCGAGCATAGACTGATTCCCTCTATCTTGTTTCCCTATTTTCTCTCTGCACATAATGTATTGTCTAGATCTTTTCCTGCGTGTAGCTCTTCTCTCTTAGTTTGTCTCTTTCTCGTCTACAAAATATTTTATAGTACAGCTGTATCATAATTTACGAGCCGGACCACTATTCATAGACGTGTAACCTGACTCATTGCTTTTGCTGCTGTATCTTCATACATACCTGTCATGATGCACATATGCAGGTGCTTCTCCAGGAGCGGAATTGGTGTGTCGGTGGTGGGTCACGTTTGAACTGTTTGTACACAGCCCCAGTGTGCTCTCAAGGGTTGGACTGGTCTAAATTACCAGCGGTGTAGGAGGCGGCCTATTTCGCCACGTGCTGGCATTCTTCCAGGTGAAAGAAATGGGTAGCGTCAGTAGGCATTTCACTGCTTACTGGTGAGGGCATGTGACTCAACATTTGATGTCTGGATCTTAGTGGCCAACTTCGTCGTAACCTTGGAGGGTGCAGGAGCCACGCTCTTAAGGACCCACACTCTGCTCAGGGTGGCGTGAGCGTCCAGCCACGAGGGGTGTCAGCGTGGCCCTGGAAACAGACACTTCTGGTCTCACGTTCTCCCTGCTTTGTTCAGAGGCTCGGGTCTGTAACAGAGCACTCTCATTTCAGTGTAACCTGCTGGAGTATTTCTGCGAACGTCTCCCGGAGGAGGCAAGCATGTGTTAGTGGCACCTTGAGACCAGCGTGTTCTGCACTGCCGAGACAGGGATTCGAGGCTGGAAGGCTGACCTGGGAGAACGTTTAAAGATTGAGTGCTGGCAAATCAGTTGCTCTGGTTTCTGGACTAGCCTCCATGAACGTGGCAAAGCAAGACTGTGCGCGTGGCAGGTCTTTTCCTCCAGCAGTGCGGTGGTCTCCCTCTGTCCTGGCTCGTTGTGGGGATATTATGCTGGTTTGCTTCTTAGCGGGGTGCTTTGGGGAGAGGCCATGGTTTCTTAGATTCCAGGGGCCTGATCCCCTAGAGGAGGCATCTCCAGGCCCCCACAAAGGAGTTCACCTGGGCCGCCCCACAGGCCCAGCCATCTGGTTGGCTTTGAGAAGCTCTGGCTCACTGGCTGATGGTGTTCTTTACCTGCTCAGAGCGGGCCAGGGAGAAGGAGGGATGGAGGAGGCAGCTGAGCGAGCATGGTGCAGAGTCTCTAGGGTCAGGCCCAGCTGGGTTCCAGCCTCCACTTAGCCGCTGATGGCTGTGTGGGTTAAACAAAGTTTTGTTTTCTTCCTGGGCCTCAGTTTCCTCATCTGTAAATCAGGAATAATGTTAGTACCTACCTCACAGGGTTGTTGTGAGCATATAGAGAGTAATATTTGCAAAACTCTCAGCATATCGCCTAATAAGTAGGAAGAAACTATGATATATGTCCCCTTCCCTTAATAAATGTTTATAAATGCATGAATGCGTACTACATTTGTTAAATATAAAAATGCGAATAGTGTAGTGATTGTAAAGAGGGGGGTCCGGAGATCAGTAGGTGACTAGAGCCAGGTTGGGATCTCTTGGGGTTGTGGGAGTAAAGAAAGGGGGACAACAGGAGGTTTTGGCAGGGCAGTTTTGGTGGGGCAGCCAGGGTGACGTTCTCTCCTTACACCAGACCTCCTGCTGTGAGACCCCAAAGCCCCCATGCAGAGACCTTTTCCTTTTTTTTTTTTTTTTTAAGGTAGACTGAGTGTTGGGGGAGCCTTAGGACAGCTTTTCCCTCTTGTCTGTGAGGAAGGTGAGCAGAGGCCGAAAGGTTAAGTGTCTTCCCCACGCCACATGGCTGGTTATTTCAGAATGGAAATGGGTCCAGGTCTCCTCCTCTGTGGGGTCGAGACCCTTTCCCTCTTTTTTTTTTTTAATAGTTTATTGTCACGTGCCCTCCTCCATGCCCATCACCCCCTTTCCCCCTACACCCATCAGTCCTCAGTTTGTTCTTAGCATTCAAGAGTCTCTCATGGTTTGCCTCCCTCCCTCTCCCCCACTATTTTCCCCCCTTCTTCTCCCCTGTGGTCCTCCATTAAGTTCCTCCTAATCCTCCTATACGTGCAAACATATGGCATCTGTCCTTCTCTGCCTGACGTATTTCACTCAGCATGACACCCTCAAGTTCCATCCATGAGCCTAAGTGTCCATCAACTGACGAATGGATCAAGAAGATGTGGTTTATCTATACAATGGAATACTACATGGCAATGAGAGAGACTCTTTCCCTCTTGTGCACGCTGCCACGCACTGCCTGCTTCTAGGGGTGGGGATAGAGAACTGCTTGCATAAGTCTGCCATGGGCTTCCCTTGAGGCCCTTGTGAGAGGAGCTCACTGAAGGGCAGAGAGGTAAACTCAAGTATAGGCCCAGGTGAGACCGGGCTGGGAGTCAGACCCGGGATGCCTGGCTCCATTCTTTTACCTTCTACCTGGTTACACTGCTAACAGTGCTGGCCCCCAGTTGATGCCTGTGCGGGTTTCATACCCCTGATCGCCTAGAATTGCACTGCTCGGAGAGTGATGTCCACACACATGCACATGTGCGTATGTGTGTGCGTGTGTGTGTCTGTGTATGCCAGCAAGTTCATTTGAAGTCACCGATTTGCTTGCGGATGGTTGGTTCGTGCAGACCGGAGGTCTGAGGCCTGCAGGCTGAGTATGAAAAAGGCTGTACCAAGACCACCAAAGCAGGCCAGGCCTCAGAAGTCCAGAGGGGGAGAGGAACCTTCACTCTCAGGAGCCAGGCTTAGTGTGTGAGCTTGTTGTCTATAGGCTTGGGAGGAGCACAGCCACCCACCAGGGATGTGGACGCGACCCAGGCAGACTATGTGGCTCGCAGTGGGTAGGAGGCAGAGGCCTGTCACAGGGTCTAAATATTGTGTGTAAAAATTAAGTATGCAAATGAGATGTGGTCCATGGTGTCGAGACTTCAAAGCAGTGTGTGGTGGTGCCAAATGTACAGCCCTAAATATAGGGAAGCAGAACAGAGACTTCTTCTTGGCTCCAGAGGTCTGAGAAGGCTTCTCAGAAGTAGCACAAATTAGAAGAAGGCTTGCCTGCCCCTTAGAGAGCAGGTAGACACGGCTTCTAATCCACCCCTCAATTTTAGATGAGGACACTGAGACCCGGGGTAAGCCACCTTGTTCAGGGTCATATCCCTCCTCGGACGGAGAGCCCAGGGCCCACCCTTCCTGCCCCTCTACCCACACATGCAGTTAGTAATCACTGCATGTGACAGCTATCCTGAGAGCTAGCGTGACACTGAGCACCTGGAGGAGCTCTGTATCATTTGTCAAATGAGCAAACAAGGTCTCAGTGCAGTTCTGGTCCTGGCTTTTCTGTCTCTGAGCAGAGTCCGAGCATTTGCCTCTCAGTTTTGCCCTCTGTAGGATGGGTACAGCATCTGTGCCTCTCTTCCAAGCTTATCTTCATTCACTCAGAACTCATTCAGCAAATACTTCTTGAATGAGTGCTTACTGAGTGCCAGACACTCTTGTGAGTGCTGGGCATTTTGCACTGGACAAAAGAAGCTAAAATCCTGTTCTTCTGGGGTTTATTTTCTAGTGAGGGGCGACAGATAAGAAATGATTACAATTCATGGTCTGCGTATGACTTTCCTGGGGCTGCTGTGACCAAGCGCCACAAACTGGCTGGCATAAACAATCGGAATTCATTCTCTTACAGTTCTGGAGGCTCCCAGAGGGGATCCTAGGTTCTGGTGGTTGCGGGGAGGCCCTATGTTCTTAGTTGATGGCAGCCTAGCACTCGCGGCCGTCTCAGCTTTTCTGATAAGAACACCAGTCATTACATTAGAGCCCCGTGCACTCCAGCATGTCGTCCTCCGAAATAATTACTTCTGCAAAGCCCCATTTCCAAGTGCAGTCATGTTCTGTGGTTCCAGGTGGATGTGGATTTTGGAGGGGGAGTGGACACCGTTTAATCCAGAACAATTTGTGAGGTGGTGATCAGTGCTGAACAAGCAGGGAGGGATGCCAAGGACGGGGTGGGGGGCAGGTGGTAAGGTGTCAATGTGTCAGGCAGACAGGCCCTGCTGAGCAGGAAGTGTTTGAGCTTTCACTGGAGGAGTGGGGGGTGGAGCTTCAGTGCAGAGGGGCAGCAGAGGCCTTGAGGGGGGTGCCTACACCTGCCAGGGGTGTGGGTGTGGAGGAGGACAGTGTGGCCCACGTCCCCAAGTCCTGTGAGATAGGAGAGCGCCAGGACCGATGGGGCGGTGAGGTCTTCTCTGCCAGTCTTGGCGAGGACTTTGGCCTTTTGCTCTCTGGAGATGAGAACCACAGTTGTGGCCGGAGCCTGAGGTGGAGCGGGACTGGCATGGACCAGCGCACTTAGGGAGGGCCCCGGCTTCACATGGCTGTTGCAGGGTGTGTGCTGGTGCCCAGATATTCTCTAGCAACTATTTTCTCTGCGGTTTCTTTTTTCAGTGTCAGGGCTCTGTTGGCCCTTGATCCGCTTCCCTTTCCAGGCTGTTCTCAGACCTTCTAGCTGTCTTTGACCCACCCACGTCCCCACACTTAAACCACAAGCACATAGAAGAGACAGTAGACAGACAAGGCTGGGGGTGGCCGGGACAGCCGGGGAACTCCGTGCTGTGAGCTGCCTGCTCTCCGCTAGCCCGGGGTCTGCCTGGGAAACGCTAGGCCTGCCTTAAGGTGTTTATCACCCCGGCAGATTTAGAAAATTCTGAGGTCATTGTGTGCGCTCAGTGTGTTCAGCTCCCCAGGTCCTTCTGTGGATAAAGTCACCATGCTGTGAAAAGAGTCAAGTCAGCTCCCGTGGGCAGGAGGCCACATTTGGCTTTGAAAATACAGGGCAGGGAGGCATGGCCAAAAGTGCCTGTGAAGAGACTGAGTGGGCCGTCGGGGGGGGGGGGGGGGGGGGGGGGGGGGGGGGGGGGGGGGGGGGGGGGTGCTTGCCCCGGGGCCGGGCGCCCTGGCTGCTACCTGCGCTGTGACTGGCCTATCAAGTTTTACACAGCGTTCTTGTTTGCCATAAAAACACCTAGGCCTGCTATCTGAACGTCACTGGAAAGGAACTCCAGGCGGTGGCTTGTCTTCAACACGCCTGGCCGGACGGCTGCGGCCTGTGCTGGTTTGGTTTGCGGGGCTGCTGGAGGAATCATGCTTCAGATTCTTGGCATCAGAGCTGAAGGGAAATCGCCTTATCTGGCTGACATTTAATTTCCTCTTTGGGCCTCGAAAGGAAAGGGCCAGGCCTGTGTGTGATTAAAGGAAAGGGCCTGGCCTTTGTGTGATTAAGGCCCAGAGAAGTGGGCCGCGGGTGGGCCTGATTTCAGGCCCTCTCCCCTGCCTTTACCTGCCAGGGTAGCAATAATTCTGGTTCGCAGAGATGGAGATCGAATTCCCCAGGGCCAGGAGCAGCCGCTCTTCTGTAGGATTTCAGGAGTTGCCTCTGGGCACCGCTCACTCATTGCCCCATCACCCCCAACCCCCCAAGCAAAACATACACCCATACGAAAGGAAAGTTGTGAAGTCTCTTCCTGGCTGGAAAATGAGCATCGAAAGGTGTTTAGTGAGATTGTAATTCCTCCTGCAGGGTTCTTTCTTGGGTGCTACTCCCCAGCACCTCAAAAGCACTTTCCGAGAGGAGGTGCTTTTTAAATTGTATAGCCCGGTCTGCCAGACGCTGTGGGAAGTTTTGACTCAGGTGGCACGCCCAGAAAGGCTGGGGTCTGGCCTTGCGAGAGGCAGAGGCCCTGCCAGAGTGGGAGCCAGACGGGTGTTCCCATGAGACTGCTTCCTTGTCCTGTTTCGGGGCCGGGTTGGGGGTGGGGGCTGACATGCCCCAAGTGCACAGGAAGTCAATACTTGTTGATGGGCAGGATCCACTGGATGCGGGCCCTGACCTCTTTTGCTGGGTTCTGAGCAGGCAGCAGCATGCCCTGAGTTAGCCCAGAGCCCCGACAGCTCTGTCTGCTGGGACGGTCTCACTGCTGTGACCTTGGGGACATCACCTGCTTCCTTGGGCCATCTCTCGCCAGGGGGCTGGATGAAATGGTTGGAATGAGCGGCTCCCTTCTTGGCCCCCGTTCCCTGGTGCCTTCCTGCCTCCCCCCACCCCCGGGGATGCAGGGGTCCTGGTCTCACCTGCCCGTACCATCTCCCCAGGTCACAGTGGGAACTCCCCGAGGGCAGTAAGAACATGAGCCCCCGCCCCGCGTGGCATGGCCTTTGTCCCGCCTGGCCAGACCTCCCCACCCCCCCAGCACTCACTTCCAGGGTGAGCTCTGATGGGGACGGAAGAAAGCTGGCAGAGGATTTCGTGTGAATCTCTAGCCTGGCTCTGGGAGCAGGTGTCTCCAGGCGTTCACCGAAAGTTCCTCGCTCCTATCTCAGGTTTCGTGCAGCCTTTTATCCTTGCCTTGAACAAAGTCCCTTTATTTCTGGATGTTGTGTGAGAATTGTTTCTGCAATTACTGCAAAGGCAGGAAAGAAAGGATCATGCCTACAGAAGTGTATACATTGTACATTCCAAATTTAAGAGCTGTTCATGCATAGGAAACATACTCTGCAGAACTTTATTTCAGAGATTTTTCCTTTTTTTTTTTTTTTAATGTTTTTTATTTCTGAGAGAGAGAGAGAGAGAGACAGCGTGAGCAGGGGAGTGTCGGAGAGGGAGATACAGAATCTGAAGCAGGCTCCAGGCTCTGAGCTGGCTGTCAGCACAGAGCCCAATGTGGGGCTTGAACCCACGAACCATGAGATCATGACCTGAGCCGAAGTCGGATGCCCAACCGACTGAGCCACCCAGGCACCGCTCAGAGATTATTCCTGGATTTTGGTATAATAGGAAATGTTTTTAACGTATTACCTTTATAATAAAAACTATTAAAATTAATATAAATAGTAAATAAATTAGAATTTAATATGCGATAGCCACTTGTAAGAACTTGTCATTATATCTTACTTAGTCCTCACCATGAATCTGTAATATCCTTTTTAAAAACATACATGCTGGGGTGCCTGGGTGGCTCAGTCGGTTAAGCTTTCGACTTTGGGTCAGGTCATGATCTCACGGTCTGTGAGTTCGAACCCTGCATCCGGCTCTGTGCTGACAGTTTAGAGCCTAGAGCCTGCTTCAAGTTCTGTATCTCCCTTTCTGTCTCTGTCCCTCCCCTACTCATGCTCTATCTCTCTCTCTCAAAAATGAACATTTAAAAAATTTAAAAAGTTAAAAAAAAATGCACATTAACCTGGTGTGCCTGGGTGGCTCAGTTGGTTAAGTGTCTGACTCTTGATTTCAGCTCAGGTCATGCTCTCATGCTTCATGGGATCAAGCCCAGTGTCGGACTCTGAGCTGACAGCACAGAGCTTGCTTGGGATTCTCTCTCCCTCTCTCACTGACCCTTCTCTCCTACACTCACTCTCTCTCTCTCTCTCAAATAAATAAATAAATAAACATTTTTTTAAAAGTTAACTTGTTTTTTAAATTGTGGTAGAATATATTTATATAACATGAAATTTACCTTTAATTGTTTTTAAACCTACAGTTCTGTGGCATTAAGTACATTTACTATGGGATACCTTTAGCTTTTTAATCTTATAAATGAGGAAGCTGAAACTTAGAAAAACAAAGTCACTTGCCTCAGGTCACAGAGAGTAAGTAGTTCCAGAAATAGGATTTGAACCTAGGACCCCGAGACTCAGAGCTCTGGGATTTCTGGTTAGTGGGTATTGGGCTCCATGGTTTCTTACCTTGCCCCGTGCTCACCACTTCTTTGCAGAAAACCAACTCACTCTTGTGCTTTTCTCCTTGGAAAGTTCTAGCATTGGGTTTTGTGTATTCGTCAGGGAGGTGACTGATCAGTCCGTCTCTGTGTATGTGTGGCTGATGCAGGTGCCGCCTGTTGATGGACACCAGGGTGGATGAAGGTTGAAAGGTGTAGGTCACTATGTTGGGAAGGGATGGGTGTTGGACTTCTTCCAGAAGGTGTTTGTAGTGGGGCTCCAGGGCTTGGGTACTTGGCCTCATCTGGTCTGAGCTAGGAGTTAGAAGGCCTCTGCGTTTTAGTGCTTATGTCCCCATGTGGGTGACCTGGTTTGGCCTCAGTTTCCTCATTAAAAAAAAATTATCTACCCATTTTTGAGAGAGAGAGAGAGAGAGAGAGAGAGCCAGCAGGGAAGGGACAGAGAGAGAAGGGGGCAGAAGATCTGAAGTGGGCTTTGTGCTGACAGCAAAGAGCCCGATGTAGGGCTTGAACTCACGAAACTGTGATATCATGACCTGAGCCAAAATCAAGAGTCAGATGCCCAAGGCAACTGAGCCACTCAGGCTGCCCCAGTTTCCTCATTTCTAAGTGGGTGGGACAATGCTTGTTTGGCTTGTCTGCCACGATTGTAGGTGATTCCGTGCCATGATGTGGGGGAAAGTGCCAGGCAAACCAGGGGGCTGCCAGGCAGCTTTCTATGATGCACATTTTGGGTGTACCGTGGTCGAGGAGAGTGTCTGGGGCCGACCCTAGAACCCTGAGGGGCATGGATTTGAAAGAAGAGTGGCAGGTTTGCCTTGCTTTGTTTTCTTTCGTTTTGGCCATCAGCCTGTTTCCACACTTGTTGGTGAAGCACAGCGTTCCATTGTCTGCTTAGTACTGCAGGTTGGCATGCTCTGAGATTTTCTAGAATGTGTCTCTCTCAAGGCCCTGGGATTCACCCTCCCTGAGACTCCCATCTCTGTGGTGAGATGAACTGTAATGTCAGGGATCACTTTGTAGCCATGTGATCACCGAAAGTGTACAGCAACGTTCCCTGGGCCTTGTCTGTCTTCCTTGTCTTTACAGCAGATATCAGTCTGTCTTTCCGCCCTCTGGTCTCGAGTGGCCAAGCATATGAACGGGCTGGGATCCGGAGGACCCACTGGTGGGGGAGACGCTCGCCTGTCCTGGCTGCACTAACACACCGTGCACTGCACAAGACCCTGGGTGCAATCTTGAGATAAAGAAGGCGCGGCCTTACTCTCAAAGAAGCCTACATATACTCAGGACACAATTACGAGGGCGAAGAGAGGTAGCTTGACAAGTGACAGTCACAAGAGGTGCAGCCATTAGTCTAAATGAATGACTGTTCATTGTTTGGGGCTGGTCAGAGGTGAGGGGCTGTTAGGGGGGCTTCTGTGACTAGGTTTCCTATGTAGCCCCCCCCACAGTAGTTTTTCGAGTCATTGCTGGGTCCTTGCATGTTTCATCTGACAAGAAAGCCAGGGGTCTGCGCAGGGTCTAACAGAGTCGTGGCCCTGCCTCACCGTCCACCTGTTTCTGGCTTTGAGAACGGTCCTCGAAGACTAAGTAGGTCATGGGTATCTATTTTGAACCAAGTGTGGCTGGGCTGCATGGCCATTTAATTTCTGGATCAAATCCTGTTGGACTTGTTTGTCCGGGAGGCTGGCAGCAAGCGCTCTCTGGTTGGCTGTGAGGTGTATTTATAAAGCGTGAGGAGTCTGGAGGTAATGAGACACTGCACTTCTCTATTCCTGCAGGAGAGCAGTTGGTGGAAGGTTTCAGAAACCTTCAGGAAGCCGGGGACGGATAGTTGTCCCCATGTTGATTCTTTGAATTTCCTGAACATTGTTGATCCTCACGATCTTCATGAAACCTTTTTCTTTTAAGAAATCCGATTTAATTTTCACCCGGTGTTAGTTGGCCTCTGCCTTGGTTAGTAATAGCAGCCAGTTGCTGATTTACTGTGTGCTGAGCCTTTCATGGGCCTTACCTCGTTTAAGCCTCGCCACGGCCTTGGAAAGTGGATATCACTGTGCCCATTTTACAGGTGAAGAAGCAGAGAGACGGTGGTGCAGTAATTTGCTCGCAGGCCAGTTGTGTAAGTAGCAAGGCCAGAGACTTGCACTCGGGGTCTTCTGGGCAGAGTCTGGCCTTTTGCACGACACGACACTGGTCCCTGGGGCCCCGCTGATGGAAGACCTCCCTGGCTGGGCACAGGGAGCAGCTCCTGGGCTTCTGTTTGGAGGTGAGACAGGACCTCCCGGCTGTGGGCACTGGGGACGTGGGGCCCCCAGTGCAAAGTGGCTTCCATGTGGACGTGGAGGAACATTTTAGGCTGCCACTCAGATATAACTGGACCACGGAGTTGTCAGTTTTTACTCTGCTGGATTTTCTCCTGTTTCACTTCTTCTCTAGGTGTTCTTGCCTCAGACCTTGGGTGCGTGCCGTGAGATGGTGAGGTCCCTGACAGTGTGGGTGGTCACGGACTCATTTTCACTGTCTGTCTGTACACCAGCTGTTGACCCTAATATTCCTCCATGGTCAGTATTGCGTGTTCTGTCTACATTTTTGAGGCATCAGCACAAGCTTTTGGGTATGTACGTGCTGTGTCTTTCTCTATAGTTTCTCCTCCTGAAGCTACTCGCAGAGTTCTGGCAGTAACGCCACCACACGTGGTCGTTTACATTTGCAGATATGTTGGAAAGTTTAGGTGCTTTGCAGAGGCATCGCCGCATTGAGTATTCCCAGCAAGCCACGGTCACCCCATTTTACGGATGGGGATTCTCAAGGGATACCGTAGACCTGAGACTTTTAGCTGGCACACCCCATAGCTTCCTCTAAAAGTTCTGTAGAAAGAATCAGAGGAGGTGTTTATTTAAAATTAGTTGTATTCTAAGGGCGCCTGGGTGACTCAGCTGGTTGAGCGTCTAACTCCTGATTTCAGCTCGGGTCATGGTACCAGGGTCGTGGGATCGAGCCCCACATCAGAGATTCTCTCTCTTTCTTTCTCTCTCTCAGCCCCTCTCCCCAACTCACACACACATTCTCTCTAAAATAAAAAAATAAAATCAGTTGTATTCTAAAAGTGAGAGAGCCCCTTCAAATGCTGGCCTGCTGGCTGGTGCATGCGGGGGTTTCCTGGCAGGAGCGCCTGGCCCATCCTAGCCTTCTTCCCCCACACTTCCTGCCTCTGTTACTTGATCTGTCTGCGTCTGTAGCCTATGGGTTAGGGATAATTCTAATTGTCTTCTAAAAGATGTAAATGAGAGGCACCTGGGTGGCTTAGTCGGTTAAGGTCCGACTTTCGCTTAGGTCACGATCTCATGGTTCGGTTCAAGCCTCGCGTCGGGCTCTGTGCTGACTGCCAGCTCAGAGCCTGGAGCCTGTTTCAGTCTGTGACTCCCTCTCTCTCTGACCCTCCCCTGCTCACGCTGTCTCTCTCTCTCTCGCCTAGCAATAAATAAAAATTTTAAA